>NC_091299.1:43717446-43852446 GCF_038502225.1 Cherax quadricarinatus | reverse complement strand
GTTAAGTACCAGGTAGTCAATTTGAAGAAGGAAGGCAGGGAGCTCACAAGGAATGACCAGGAAGTACGTGAAGAGCTCAGCACGAGATTTAGGGAGGTATTCTCAGATGAGACAAAGGCTTCCAGCAAACTGGGGCAACAGAATACACCAGTAATGGACAATACACAACCAGGAAGAAGAAACTCATCAGTTAAAAAACATCGAAGGTGGTGGGACTAGATACTCTCTCCATGGGTCCTGAGGCACTGTGATACTAGCAACAATCTTCAACAAATCTATCAACACAGGGCAACTGCCAAAGGTGTGGAAGACAGCAAATGTAGTTCTAGTTTTTAAGAAAGACAGGCAGCATTAAACTACAGACCAATGTCACTGACATGTATAGTATGTAAAGTAGTGGAGTAGATTATCAGAAGTGTGATGGAGCATCTAGAAAGGACTGGGCTCAATCATGACAACCAGCATGGCTTAAGAGGAAAAACTTTCACAAACCTACAGGATTTCTACAAGACAGGAGAGATGGGTGGGTAACTGCATTGTCTTGGACTGTATGAAGGCTTTTGACAGAGTATTACACAAGAGACTGGTACAAAGTCTACGAGGAGCAGGAAGGAATAACAAGAAAAGCACTGCAATAGATCAGGGAATATCTGACAGGAAGCAATGAGATGGTACATGACAAGGTGTCGGAATGGGTGCATATGTCGAGTGGGGTTCCACAAGGGTCAGTCATAGGCCAATTGTTGTTTCTTGTATACATGAATGACATGCCAGTAGTATCAGAGGTACCCCTGTTTGCAGACGACGTGAAACTAACGAGTATACAAGTGGATGAGGATCAGAAAAGGCTGCAAGCCTGGTCCAACAAATGGCTCCTGGAGATTAACCTTCACAAAGTGTAAAATTATGAAACTTTGGGAATGAAGACAATAGACGGAGTACAGGTCTGGGGATCAAAGACTGCAAACCTCACTCAAGAAGGCTCTTGGGGTGAGTATCATACCGAGCACATCCCTCGAGGCGCAACATATAGGCATCTGGCAAACATAAGAATAGCCTTTCAGCATCAGAGTATGAAGACATTCACGACACTGCATTGCGTACGTTAGGCCCATATTGGAGTATACAGCACCAGTATGGAACCCACACCTGGTCAAGCATATGAAGAAATTAGAGAAAGTGAAGAGGTTTGCAACAACTAGTCACAGATAATGAATTCAACTTTATGACACTGGAGGACATGAGGTTTAGGGGAGGGGGGATATAATAACGACAAACAAATAATGAGAAGAAATGACAAGAACAGGGGCAGAATGTTTTCATATATGGGACTCAAGAACAAGAGAGCACAACTGGAAGTTGATAATTCAGGTAAATCACAGGGACGTTAGGAAGTATTTCTTCAACCCTAGAGTTGTCAGGAAGAAAAACAATCTGGAGAGAAGTACAGAGTGTAGTACAGAGACGGGAGCCATACATAGCCGGGGGAGAGAAGATCTAGTAGCTACCAGCAAACAGGTGGGGCCAGGAGATGAGAGTCGATCCCTGCAACACGCAGGCGAGTACATACACGCGTGCATGTGCCCATTAATTTCTGGTATCTGCTGGCAGTACACTGGATATTCTAGAGCCACGGATGTGATGCAGTGCTTTTATATTATGTCTGTAGCTTCCCTGCTTTTCACTGGATTTCTCTCTCACTTCCATCTCCCTCACTCCAGTACATTGGTATAATGTGCAGATTTGGGAGGCTCTCTCCCACCTCCCATGAGTATATCATGTATTGCACTCAACTTTTTTATTTATTTTTTTTTATTATCACACTGGCCGATTCCCACCAAGGCAGGGTCGCCCGAAAAAGAAAAACTTTCACCATCATTCACTCCATCACTGTCTTGCCAGAAGGGTGCTTTTCACTACAGTTTTTAAACTGCAACATTAACACCCCTCCTTCAGAGTGCAGGCACTGTACTTCCCATCTCCAGGACTCAAGTCCGGCCTGCCGGTTTCCCTGAACCCCTTCATAAATGTTACTTTGCTCACACTCAAACAGCACGTCAAGTATTAAAAACCATTTGTCTCCATTCACTCCTATCAAACACGCTCACGCATGCCTGTTGGAAGTCCAAGCCCCTCGCACACGAAACCTCCTTTACCCCCTCCCTCCAACCTTTCCTAGGCCGACCCCTACCCCGCCTTCCTTCCACTACAGACTGATACAAGTTATTCTGTTTCGCTCCATTCTCTCCACATGTCCGAACCACCTCAACAACCCTTCCTCAGCCCTCTGGACAACAGTTTTGGTAATCCCGCACCTCCTCCTAACTTCCAAACTACGAATTCTCTGCATTATATTCACACCACACATTGCTCTCAGACATGACATCTCCACTGCCTCCAGCCTTCTCCTTGCTGCAACATTCATCACCCATGCTTCACACCCATATAAGAGCGTTGGTAAAACTATACTCTCATACATTCCCCTCTTTGCCTCCAAGGACAAAGTTCTTTGTCTCCACAGACTCCTAAGTGCACCACTCACCCTTTTCCCCTCATCAATTCTATGATTCACCTCATCTTTCATAGACCCATCCGCTGACACGTCCACTCCCAAATATCTGAATACATTCACCTCCTCCATACTCTCTCCCTCCAATCTGATATCCAATCTTTCATCACCTAATCTTTTTTGTTATCCTCATAACCTTACTCTTTCCTGTATTCACTTTCAATTTTCTTCTTTTGCACACCCTACCAAATTCATCCACCAATCTCTGCAACTTCTCTTCAGAATCTCCCAAGAGCACAGTGCCATCAGCAAAGAGCAACTGTGACAACTCCCACTTTATGTGTGATTCTTTATCTTTTAACTCCACGCCTCTTGCCAAGACCCTCGCATTTACTTCTCTTACAACCCCATCTATAAATATATTAAACCACGGTGACATCACACATCCTTGTCTAAGGCCTACTTTTACTGGGAAATAATTTCCCTCTTTCCTACATACTCTAACTTGAGCCTCACTATCCTCGTAAAAACTCTTCACTGCTTTATCGCACAGTAAAGTTCCGGATCTTTGAGGTGTTCTCAGTAGCTTAAATGCTTTACTGGTTCTATTTTTACAGGTGTATCTAGCCCACTCTGAACGACCCTGTCATCACTGAGCACAAGTCATTTGAATAATGGTGCCGTTGCCATTATTTCTATCTTGAAAATTCTCATTATCCACCCTGTCATTTCCCTCTCTCTCGCAGCGTTTGCTTTATTGTGTTTTTTACAAGATGGGTCAGCTGACATTTTACCTAAGTCTTGTAAATGTTCTTTATGTTCTATGGGATGACCCTCCTGTGTTTGGTTTACAGTTCCTCTTAGGAATTGTTACTGGTGTGCCAATATAAGATTTAAAGATCGTAGAATTTACAGTGCGCTTCGATTTAAAAAGATCATTCAGCATTTTCGACAAGTTAAATACAACCACAAACACATCAAAAATTACATTAAAATAATCTGCATCACCTTAAAAAAAAAAATTGAAATCAAGAATATTTTAATGTTCATGATTTAACACACACTTAAACTTTACCAGAGGTTGCTACGAGTGTCATGGTAGTTATGCAAACCACAATCGAGGCGAAATTACTGCAGCCATAAACAGTTAAAATGTGCACCACAATCAGCACGCCACAGATCAAAGGGACAGGAGCAACTGCAAGATGGTGGTGGGAATAAGACATGCACAAAGATATTTAGGTATTGGTGGTGAAGTCTCCTTCAGTAGATGTCTTTACTGTACACGTGTCACAATCCCATCGAGAAACTGAGAAAATTAAAGATCCTATGTCTTCTAGCAAGACAGAATAAGTACCCAGTTACAAAAAAAAAAAAAACTCCTTAGAGTTTTGCTCACAGAGCAAGGATTCTCATCCCATTACTTTTCCTAATTTACATCTGTAGTGGATGTGGAGGCGTAATGAAAAATATAGAAGCAGCTTTTGTGACCGTACTGTTCAGGGTTGATCAAACAAGTGTGAAACGAAGTCCAGTTAAAGCTTGCTCTAGTCTTTATTCATACATCTGTGGTCTTGTTAATTTAGCAGCTGTCACATTATAATTACCACGATTACGTAACTACCCTTTTGATTCTCAGAAGCAGTTAAAGCCAATGCATAGCAGATAATACTGAATTAGACAACGTGATGAGTATCATAACATCAATGGTTATAATACAGACAAGCTGAAGTATTAGATATGTGCAACAACTGGGTACCTTTATTATGTAGACGTTTCGCCAACCAGTAGATTATCAATACAGAGACTGAAGAAGTGAAAACGAGGTAATCAGTCCCTCAGCCTAGGAGCAGGTGTTCGATACCAAAGTCGTCTTGAAACTGAGGCACAGGAATAACATCAGTGGTTTATAACACCGAAAAGTTGTGATGGGGGAAGGAAGGGGGGGGGGGATGGCAGGTGCGGCAGGCGCGAAGTGCTACCTTCAACGAATCCACAAGCACCTTGCAAAAGACAGACTAAAGGAACACCAACAGGCCTATGACCCACGAAATCGTAATTATACGATTGCAAACAAACCATACCAGGGGCGGGGATTGAACTCGTGGCGAGTTTTACGACTCATTCGCCACGAGCTCAATCCCCTCCGTGATATGGTCTATTGGCCTATGCTAGGCAGGCCCAACTCTCACCCACTCGTGTAATATACAAATCTCTCATACGAAGACAGAATGAGCGCCCTGAACCTTCACTACTGAGTAGTAGAATGAGATGTACAAATGGAAGACAGGCATCAATAAGATATAAAGTACCGAGGATTACGAATCAAGAAAAAACTAAATAAATTTAAATTAGATAAATTTAGTTTTTGAAATGACGTAAGAAACTACTAGCTCGAGAACAGAGTTGTCAAAGAAGCTAAAACCCTGAAAAGCTTGACAAAAACGTTAAGACAAATATAAGCAAGAAGTAATGGGTTTGATGAAGACCTGCCTATCATGTGGTATAGAAGCTAACTACATGCGTAGCTTTGGGAATTGGTTGGACACACATGTGGATGGGAATGGTTGTATTTGAGAAGAACCAGTCTAGCATGGACCAATAGACTAGAAACGTATGGGGATGCCAACAGAATGTAGATAATTATGTGTATAATTCAAGACATTCGAGGAAACGTTTCCCTAACAAATGTTTCGAGCTGTGCATACGTGTATCTTCACGGACCCGTTGGCCTGCTGCAATGTTCCTCCATTTTCATTATCTGTCCTTTTAGCGTACAGCAGTACTCCCTTTCGGAGGTTACTTGGTTAGGAGAGGAGAAAGGGGAGAGAAGCCTTGATGCTGAGGGGCTCTAGATTAATGAAACTGAAGCTTATCCTCCACTTTTTTCGTATCAAATCTGATTACTTACTATTCCCTAGGTGATGCATGACCTCACAGGTTAAACTCTTCCCCATGACTAATAACTGCAGTGAAGTTATGAATGTTTATATAGCTTGGATTACAGAAGGAAATACTGTAGGCAGGGCCAAGTTTAAGTCAAACCTGTAGGTGGAAGTTGGAGAATGTCAAGGCCACAGTTATTGATTAAGAACCTTCTAGAACTAGTGCGCTATGCTCGACCCCACCCCACTATAACTTGCTACGATCGCTCCTGCCATCATTACAGCTGCCACAGCTATAACACTATCCTGTTGTTAGAAACCGCAGTGAGGTAAAAATCTTAAGCTTTTAAACTTTATGTTAAAACAAAAGTTTAAATTGTATATCTGGGATAAAAAAAAAAGTGAAATTTCGAGTTTACTAATATATAGGTAAACAATTTTGAGTAGAAATTTAAAATCTTCACAGAATCAAGATTACTATTCATATACCATATAGATCTCTAACAAATATTGGACTGGAGTGCCAAACCAAACATAATTCATGCATATATCAGTACTTATACGTACTAACAAAGCTGAACCCCATATTGGACAAGTACATAATTACACTTCCGATATAAGAACATAAGAAAGAAAGAATGAAGGAACACTGCAACAGGCCTACTGACCCATGCGGAGCAGGTTCATGTCCCCCCCCCCGGATTAGACCAATGACCCACCCAGTCTGGTCACCTCCCCTCAAGGAAGGAGCATGGCACCAGACCCAGCAGCACAAGCTAGTCAGGTCCAACTCACACCCACCCACACCCACTCGTGTATTTATCTAACCTATTTTTAAATCTACACAACGTTTTATCCTGAATAACTGTACTCGGGAGTTTGTTCCACTCAACCACAACTATTACCATATCCTTCCTGAATCTGAATTTTTCCAACCTGAAACCATTGCTGAGAGTCCTGTCTTGGCTGGAAATTTTCAGCACGCTATTTACATCCCTTTTATTTATTCCTGTTTTCCATTTATACACCTCGATCATTCTACGCCTCTCGAGAGAGTGCAGATTCAGGGCCCTCAGTCTATCCTCATATGGAAGATTTCTGATACATGGGATCATCTTTGTCATCCTCCTCTGTACGTTTTCCAGAGCATTTATATCCATTCTGTAATACGGTGACCAGAACTGAGCAGCATAGTCTAAATGAGGCCTAACCAAGGATATATAGAGTTAAAGAACAACCTGAGGACTTCTATTATTTATACTTCTAGATATGAAGCCAAGAATTCTGTTAGCTTTATTGCGAACACTAATGTACTGTAATCTTGGTTTTAGATTACTGCTAACCAGAACTCCTAAATCCTTTTCGCAATCAGTAGTATTAAGATCTACGTACATTATTTAGTTTATATGTGGCATGGTTATTTACCTGTCCAACATTTAGAACTTTGCATTTGTCAATATTAAACTGCATCTGCCACTTCTCCGACCATTGCATCAGTCTATTCAAATCATCCTGGAATGCTCTGGTGTCCTCATTAGAATGAATTGGACGGCCTATTTTGGCGTCATCAGCAAATTTGCTTATGTCGCTATTTACTCTCTCATCTATGTCATTTACGTAAATTGTGAACAACGGGCCCAACACCGACCCCAAAGGAACACCGCTTGTGTCGTGCCCCCATTCTGATTTCTCCCCATTTATGCAAACTCTCTGCTGCCTATTTCTCAGCCATGCCTCTACCCAGGAAAAAATTTCTCCTATTCTGTGTGCCTAAAGTTTCCTCAATAGCCTCTGGTGTGGAACTCTATCGAAAGCCTTACTGAGCTTACTGAAGTCCATATACACAATATCATATTCATTACTACGATCTACCTCCTCAAACACCTTAGTGAAAAAAGTTAGTAAATTCGTAAGGCAGGAACGCCCCTTTGTAAAACCGTGTTGAGATTCATTAATTAATCTGTGCCTATCAAGATGGCTACGAATTGCTTCGGCAATTCGTGGGAGGCTTATTGGTCTATAGTTCGAAGCCAAGGACCTGTCACCTGCCTTGTAAATAGGTATTACATTTGCCATTTTCCACTTATCAGGCACTATGCCAGTTTGTAGCGATATGTTAAAAATATTAGCCAAAGGTATGCTAAGTTCCTCTTTACATTCCTTTAACACCCTTGCAAACAGTTCATCAGGGCCTGGGGATTTGTTAGGTTTTAGTTTCTCTATTTGTCTGAGGACCATGTCACTAGTTACCGCAATCGTACATAGTTTATTATAGTCCTGTTCTACATAATCTATTTCAGGAATGTCGCTAGTATTTTCCTGGGTGAAAACTGAGAGGAAGTAGGTATTGAGAATTTCACCCACATCCTTATCACTGTCAGTGATCTGACCATACAAGACTTCAAGACAATACATCTAAGTATACAAGGTGCTACCAAAAGAACCTTCCACTTAGATCTCAGCTATGGAAGTTTAAAGCTAAACAAAAAAATTGGTGTTCGGATGACTGCTAGAAAATATCCCAAAATATACCTGCACCAGTTTCAAGCCGCTCTCTGCATTTTTAAGTTAGCGGTTTAAAGTCTATCAGATGAGACATTCACAAATTATCACATGAAAACCCACGTTTCAACTTTCTCAATTTCAACTAAATTAACAAATTGGTCTCAGCACAGCTCAAAATCAATTAAAACCTTTCTCCATGCAAGATACAACATTGAATTTGAATCATCCCAATTACCGTCTGAAGAAGGGGTGGGGATGTTGAGATTTAGAGGGTCATCTGAACCGTGATGTCGGCACCCTTCTGGCAAAACAATGACAGACAGTAAGTGTTTTCTGTCAGGGCCACCCACCTTGGTGAGACATGGCCGGTTAAAAAAGTATAGATTCTTTTGAGAAATATATACACAAGGCGTAAATGTTTGAAGCCATCCAAAAGATGCAGTTTCCAGTTATTGCACAGAATCCAACCGTTCCAACTTTAACTAAGGTAGTAAACTGTAAAGATTGCACCTACACAGTTCCATACCAAAAGGTATACTTTTCGTAAGAGGTATCAGTAATTAAAGACTGAAGCCATTCAGAGTATACTACTGACTCCGGCCATACAATAGAGCGGAAAAATAATGTAAGGGACCTGGGAGTAGTAATGTCTGAGGATCTCACTTTCAAGGATCACAACAGTGCCACGATCGCACGTGCAAAGAAAATGATAGGATGGATAATGAGAACTTTCAAAACGAGAGATGCCAAGCCCATGATGATCCTTTTCAAATCACTTTTTCTCTCTAGGCTGGAATACTGCTGTACATTAACATCTCCATTCAAAGCAGGCGAAATCGCAGATCTAGAGTGTACAGAGATCCTTTACTGCACGTATAAGTTCTGTCAAGCACCTTAACTACTGGGAACGCTTGGAAGCACTTGACTTGTACTCGTTGGAACGCAGGAGGGAGAGATATATCATAATCTACACTTGGAAAATCTTGGAAGGAATGGTCCCAAATCTGCACACAGAAATCACTCCCTACGAAAGTAAAAGACTGGGCAGGCGATGCAAAATGCCGCCAATAAAAAAGTAGGGGCGCCATTGGTACACTAAGAGAAAACACCATAAGTGTCCGGGGCCCAAAACTGTTCAACAGCCTCCCATCAAGCATTAGGGGAATTGCCAATAAACCCCTGGCTGACTTCAAGAGAGAGCTGGACAGATACCTAAAGTCAGTGCCGGATCAGCCGGGCTGTGGCTCGTACGTTGGACTGCGTGCGGCCAGCAGTAACAGCCTAATTGATCAGGCCCTGATCCATCGGGAGGCCTGGTCATGGACCGGGCCGCGGGGGCGTTGATCCCCGGAATAACCTCCAGGTAACCTCCAGAAGAGGCATATTCAAATAGTTTCATGAAAAAAATGACTACCTTGTTAAAAATAAAACTAATTAGCACACACTTCAATGACAACCTCTTAAGTAGCACAAACCAGTGATGAAAATGGGAGGCAGGCCAGAAGAAACTGTCTCAAGTTATTACATGGAAACCAAAATCGGAGATAGTTTTCACAACTTGGAAGAAAAAAATCTGTTAACCATTTAACTAAGGGTACCCTTTCGATGTTACCTAACTGGGGGAGAACATCAGAATATGTAAAGTAAAAGGACACAAGTGCAACTAATGTGACATTTATTGTGGCAACGTTTCGCTCTCCAGGAGCTTTATCAAGCCATTACAAACAATACATGGACACAGAGGGTATATAAAGGCTCAGAGTGAGGTGAATACTAGTGAGGTACCATTTCGATGTTCACTAGTGGTAGTAGTAGTGGTAGTAGTAGTAGTAGTAGTAGTAGTAGTAGTAGTAGTAGTGGTAGTGACAAAAGTAATACAATATGGTAGAGCAATTAATTCGTACATGAGTAAAAGGATATAAAAGCTATTACTTGGGTAACAACGCCTGTGTACAACACCGAAATTCCACCAATCATCTTATGAAATTCAGAGACGCCCAATTAGTGATAAAAGAAACTAATTTCCGCACACGCAAGTGCCTTGAATCAGCACTGATCGCTGTTTCGAATACAATTAAACAAAACAACGGCAGCTTCACCATCTCCGAAGTCTTAGCAAGAATCCTCCTGAAAACAGTAAACCCTGCCATCACATAGTCTCTCCTGTTATACTACACAAAGCACAGAGAGTGAACACTGAAACAAGCTGCCTCATTCCAGTTTATATTTGTCCAACCTATTTTTATGTTACCCAAGTAATAGCTTTTATATCCTTTTACTCGTGTACGAATTAATTGCTCTACCATATTGTATTACTTTTGTCACTACCACTACTACTACTACTACCACTAGTGAACATCGAAATGGTACCTCACTAGTATTCACCTCACTCTGAGCCTTTATATACCCTCTGTGTCCATGTATTGTTTGTAATGGCTTGATAAAGCTCCTGGAGAGCGAAACGTTGCCACAATAAATGTCACATTAGTTGCACTTGTGTCCTTTTACTTTACATATTGTCGGTAATTCTACCAACTTTATTACAACATCAGAATAAAGTGAAATTTGACATCCTCATTTAAGTAATCCTATTAAAATCAAGTAGATTTTCCAACTTGTGGTTTGATGCATTAAAGTGGTATTCTCTTATCTCTGTAAACGCCATTCCCACTTATCAAAACAGCAATCATTCCAGCTGGGCAATACAGATGAGTGATTACATCACGTGGTGGGAGACCAAGGAACAACTTTCGCTAAGCTTTTATTTATGTAAAATTTTATCTTTAGTTTTTAAATTTGGAGTATTTAAAAACATAATTTAAGCAGCATCAACTACCGAATAAACAAGATAGTCTATCCTTAAATTGTAAAATTAACACAATGTAAGTGTTAATACCATTCATCTGAGAAAAATCATATTGGGAAAGTTTTATTGTTTCAGCATTTTGAAATTACAAGACCTTTGGTGGAAGAATTTGTAGAAGATACAGTACCCGAGAACCTTATCCTAAATCTACACTACCATAATGTACTTGCGTGAAATATGGAAGTATAAAGTGGACTCTGAATATTTGTGGCGCCATGGGTACGATAAGAAAACACTTTTTTGTCAAAAATCCGTGGTCCGAGACTATTCAACCTACCACCAACAGGCATCGGAAATACTGCCAAAACAAGTGCACAAGTTTTCATGAGGAAAGAAAACTGCATCTCTACCTTTAAATGCCAGACCAACCAGACTGAATTGGTCGAGTAGGCCTACTGCAGTACGCAGTAGGCCTACCTGCTTCCTGGAGTCTACCTGGAGGGCATTCCGGGGATCAAAGCTCCCGCGGCCCGGTCCATGACCAGGCCTCCTAGTGGATCAGGGCCTGATCAACGAGGCTGTTACTGCTGGACGACAGTAGTCCAACGTACGAACCACAGCCCAGATGATCTGGCACTGACTTTAGGTATCTGTCCAGCTCCCTCTTGAAGACAACCAGGGGTCTGTTGGTAATTCCCCTTACGGCTGGTGGGAGGCTGTTGAAAAGTCTTGGGCCCCGGACACTTACTGTTTTCCCTTAGTGTACCAGTGGCGCCCCTACTTTTCACAGGGGGTATGTTGCATCGCCTGACAAGTCTTTTGCTTTCGTAGAGTGATTGCTGTGTGCAGATTAGGGACCAGTCCCTCCAGAATCTTCCAGGTGTAGATTATGATTTCTCTCTCGCCTGCGCTCTAGTGAGTACAAGTCAAATGCTTCCAGGCGTTCCCAGTAGTTAAGGTGTTTGATGGAACTTATACGTGCAGTGAGGGTTCTCTGTACATTCTCTAGATCTGCAATTTCGCCTGCCTTTAATGGAGATGTTAATGTACAGTAGTATTCCAGCATAGAGAAAACAAGCGATTTAAAAAGGATCATTTTGAGACACTGACCGCGGGTTCAATCCCGGCCGGGGTATGGTTTGATCATCACTGGCTTGGCACCTCTTGTCTCGAATGTTCTCATTATGATACGGTACTATGGTTTACATCTCTGATATGAGAATGAAAAACAGGATAGGGGCGAGTATTGTGCCTTGTGGAACAGAGCTCTTCACTATGGTAGCTTCCTATTTAACTCTGTTTACCACTACTCTGTTCGATCGGTTAGACCACGCCACTATTTGTCCAACCATTTTTAAAGCTACTTACAAGTGCCAATTTCAATAATTATTTGGCATTGATCTACAATTCTTCTTTCCGAATTAGTTTTACATGGATACTCTATTAAGTAGATATAGTACGTCATTATTACAAACTTTAAATGAAGTAAAACCAGATATTGCGGTTACATTGAGCAGAAGAACCGCCAAGTTATCTACCATAAACCACAAATGATACACAAGTTGTCTGCGAAATCAAAGTCGAACCTAAGTGGACCACATTTCTGTGGTTATTGCAAGTGTTGTTAGCTTGCTCTCTGGCCTAACCGCCTCAGCTTTAATACACACCCATGACATCATCCCCACACTAGCGCTCCTCCTACAACAATGACGTAATTTTCTCTGAAAGACACACTGGGTGAATCAAAGCAGCTTGCAACCACTTCGCTAGGCCGCTACTGATTAAGCTTATAATAAAGCCACTGCTGAATTTACTGGCTAAGAGCGCTATCCTACCTCAGCTCTCGCAAAAGACCTAATCCTACTACCCCTTCTCAGGTTACGGCTCAAAGCCAGATACCTATTTACTCCTAGGTCAACAGGTGTAAGGAACACTCAACGTCTCCTTTCACCCCAGAATCGAACCTAGCTACGTGTCATCTAAGATATTTAAGTGGGACACTTTTGGGGAGATTTAAGAAAAAAAATTACAAAACATTTAAACTTCAGTGTAAGCATAATACTTTATTCATCGATAATAACCTTACCTTTCAAGAGACTGCTACACATTTTACTGTCTCCTACTTTCATCAGAGTTTTCACAGTACAGGGAGAAAATTCCATGAGGATCTTATTAAATTTTAAAAAATAAACGCAGAAGTTTGATAAGCTGACATTAAATATAATGAAAACCGTCCGATGTAATGTTATAAGATTTATAACACTGAAACATTAATACATTTTGATAATTAATATAAAAATATAGAGCCAATCTAGAAAAAATAACTTGCTATTTTCCTAGTAAAAAATTACTCTACATTCTGTTCAAATTGCAGCGACTCGTGACTGTCTTTCTGGCAGGATTTTCTGTACAGTTACTACAAATAACAGGCTATTACAAAATTTAGTTTGTGTTCTATGACTTATTCTACAAACCTGAGTTATATTTTGCAGTATTCAAAAGATTGAAATCAATGTAAAACTTTTAGTAATGCGTTAAATTATTATTACGCTGATTTTTTTTTTTTACTTAATGGCGTAGAAACCGTTTTCGCTGAAATATAAATAACACTACAAAAGTGCATGCGCCCAAACGTCAAATTTCTTGATGTGATTTTGACCAAGTTCTGTAATAAAGGTGTAAACGAACTAAAATTAGAAGGTAATGTGAAGAATGTGTCATCAGCAGGTAGACTTAGAGTATTGTTGAGTGCGTCACAAGCGAAGAGGTATTGATTGTCATAAGGTACTGGGGGGCGCTGATGTGCCTTCCACTTACCTCTGTTTGTATTCCATAGCTTTCTTTCTCCAGAACGCAGCCTCCTCTTGAAGGGATGGAAAAGTCATTCCGCCGTTCATGGTTGTGAGGTACGTCAGGTCGCGGATCCGGTCAGCAATGTGTTGGCGGACCAGCCAGACCCTTCAAGCCTTTATTCTACTCTCTCTCACCCTCCCTACCCTCGAGTCTTTCACTCCCTCCGTTTAATTCACAGCAATAACAGTTCTAGATATCACGTGAAGCCGACTGATATTTCACATTGTAAACCATCATGAGCAAATTGAGTTCTAAATGCTGTGTATGGTGCTGTGAGGGAGAAAATCAATACCAGCACCTACCCGTACCACTGCTGCCAGTCTACTGAACAGCAGACGACACGGATCAGCTGATGAGGTACCACCTCTAGCAGGGGCTTCCCGCGACGCCCGCCAGGGGGACACACAGCCCTGTTCAGCAGAAAATAATCATATTAAACTCTTTAAAACATATTAAGACTGAAGCATGAATCTAGTATTATGTACAGTTTTCAATAATAGTAAAGTCTATTTGTAAAACAAATTAAAAACATTTTGCGTAAATTCATAAATTTAACAATAATGTTCCTAGAGATTAAATATCTTGAATTTATTGTTCCCGCAAAACTGATGTACAATAAAGCATGACACGTGGTAGTGCGTGCGCGCGTGCACTCCATGTTGGCACTAGCTATCCTAAAACATTACCTCTTAATAATAATTATTACCAATATTAAATTCCAGAGCCCCACGCGTCTTGTTATTATTTCCTTTAATATAAAGATGGAGTTTGCTTTATAACTTCCTTGTTTCAAGGGACTGCCTTGATCCAAGTAATTCAAACTCCCATTCCCCAGGTGCTGCATGCGTCCTACGGGTTTAGCGCTTCCCCATGAATACGAAGCGCTAAATCTATAATGGTCAGTGCCTTAGAGCTGACAAATAATTAGGCCTGATCCAAGGAGAGGGTGTTCCAATTCCTTGAATCAATAGCATCAAGGCAGCACCTTCAAGGTATACTAATCTACTGCTACTACCAAACGAATATTACTAAATAATAATAATAATAATAATAATAATAATAATAATAATAATAATAATAATAATGGGTGTGCCATAGTACTAGTATAGGTGGGGATCAGCTATTTTTACGGTATCAGTATCTAAAAGTGGCCGATACCTGCCCATACTTTTAAAACATTAATAACATGTGCTTAAAATAGCTTAAAACACACTACCTCAAGACTATGAAAGTTACTCACAACACACAACAAATAAAAAACATGGTTATCCATGATTATTCTGGAGTAAAATGTAATATAAGACAGCAATGCTAACAGCGGGCAAGCAGTGAGCCGCTTCAGTTTCTCCTCTAGCCTGCAGTACACTAGTTCTAGGCTATTCAAGAAAATTAACTACCAAAGCACAATTCGGCTCGCATACTACAGGTTCGAGGCTCAATCCCGACACGGGTGAAAACGCTGGCCATGTTTCATTACACCTGCTACCCCTGTTCACCCAGCAGTAAGCAGGTACTTGGGTGTCAGTCGAGTGTTGTGAGTGGCATCCCAGGGGATGACAGTATAACTTATATAGGGCTGGACCTTGAAATGAACCGAGGTAGGATAACAGTTCTTAGCCTGCAAAACTGGAGTAAAAAAATTAGGAAGTACCTACCCGCTGGAACAGCACCTATTTAATATTTGATCTCATCAGGGAACAAAAAACATGCTATTGCAATTTACTGCTTAGATAACACAAACTGTCTGATCTCAGAAATAGTTGCCTCAAGTACAATATTTGAAACATTTCAACAATACTGAGTTATCCAAGATTCTCAGGCTTGGTTAGCACGCTATCAGCTCTGTGTCAATGTTAACTATGTTCAAAAGTTCCACCAATGACTATAATACGATACTCGGCACATTTCTTGAACCCCGATGAAAGAATTTCTTTAATGCCAATGCAGTGCATGAGACAAGCAACAAAGCTTGACAATACTGAGAATGAACTGAAAGAAACCCAGGAGAGAATTCAGCAACTGAAGAACCCAAGAGTGCAAGTGGTTTGCTAGCATCAAGCAAAAACGAAATGAACCACAGAAAGGTTAGTGTTTGAATCCATGGCGTGCTTGTCCTAAAACTTCAGGCCAGTGCGTAGCCACTCGAGTGGCTTACGCACTGGCCTAGAGTTTTAGGACTCATTTGCCATGAGTTCTGACTCTACCCGTTCCGTGGTTTGTTTTCAAACGTGTTATTACGATTTCGTGAGTCATGATGACAACGAAATAAGCAAGTGTCACCCACACAGCAGGCTTTTTCAGTTGGGCAGCATTTGGTTATCTTTAATTCTGGAAATGTTTCGCCAGCCAGTGACTTCTTCAGTCACAGAGAACGTGGAAGATGAGAAGTTTGTAGTCACTCCCTCAGCCAGGCCAGTGTGTCAGCCATCAATTTTAATAAGAGGAGGAGCTTATATGCTGCAGACAGATGAAGTGAAGCAGTGGTAGGTGGAGTCACCAGTGAAAGTTGGTCATGCCTATAGGTTCGGCAGGCTTAGAAGAATTCCCTGCATCAAGATTCCAAGATGCTGCTGTGTCTGACAGAATTTGTATAAATGCCTTAGAAAACCGACAAGTTGATAAATGAGACACTTGTGCAACATTTGGGTATCTTTACTCTTCAGTCCAATACAGAGAACGGTGGAAGACGAGGAGTTTGAGGTAATCAGTCCCTCAGCCTGGTGTCGATATGGTCAGTCCATCACTCTTTATAAAAGTACCGTATATGCGTAGAGAAGGGGGCTTATATACTGCAGACAGATAAGCCCCCTCTCTAGGTATATGCTCTTTCATCAAAATTGATGGACTGAACACATCGACTCTAGACTAAGGGATGATTACCTCAAACTCCTGTTCACCTTCCATCGTTCTCTGTATTGGACTGAAGAAGTCACTGGCTGGCAAACTTTTCCCAAATAAAGATATTGAATGTTGCACAAGTGTCTCATTTGACACTTGCTCAACATTTGAGCATCTTTATTCTGGGAACATTTTTCCCAGCCAGTGACTTCTGTCCAATACAGAGAATGATGGAAGATGAATAGGAGTTTGAGGTAATCAGTCCCTCAGCCTGGAGGCGATAAAAGTATAGCATATACGTGGAGATGGGACTTATCTGTCTGCAGTATATAAGCCCCCTTCTCTGTGTATATGCTGTACTTTTATCAATATTAATGGACTGAATACATTGACTCCTGGCTGAGGGACTGATTACCTCAAATTCCTCATCTTCCACCGTTCTCTGTATTGGACTGAAGAAGTCACTGTCTGGTAAAAAATTTCCAGAATAAAGATACCCAAATGTTGCACAAGTGTCTCATTTATCAACTTGTCGGTTATCTAAACCATTTAAACAAAAAGGCTTCTTCAGTCCTGAAGAATATCTGATGGACATTTTCAGGGGCTCTTCGCCCCTGTTGTCGGGTCCTAGATCAAAACTCTTGGTAGACGAAAGCCTCCTCAACCAGACTGTTATTGCCAGTCTCTCACAGTCCAACATATGAACCACAGCCTGGTTGGTTAGGAAATGATTTGAGGAATTTGTCAAGGTCCTTCTTGAAGATAGCCAGAGGTTTATTGGTAAATTCCTTATGCACACAAGGAGGGCACTGGGAAGTCAGGGACTTCTGACACTCATTGAGTTCTATCTTATTATACCAGGTGCAACCCTACTTTCTTTTTTATTGGAGATACTCTGTACAGTCTGGAAATCTCATTTTCATATGGTTTCACTGTGTTGGTTTGGGCCATCCCACCAGTATTTACCAGGTGATTCATTTCTTTTGCCTGGGTTCCAGAGAGAGACTTCATGAATTTCCAGCAATTTAGATGCTTGACTGTGTATGAGCAGTGAAAGTTGTATGTTTTACAGCTCAGCAATCTCACCTGCATAACGGGTTCAGCATCTCTGTCTTGAAAGTTCTAGTTATTCAGTCTATCATTTTCCTTGTAATAGCAACATTGTTGTGATCCTTAAATACAAGATCTTATGACACTACTCTCAAGTCCCACGTGTGGAACTTTCACTCGGTTAAATGGTTCGTGTCTTTTACTCCATTCCAGCCGATTTCCTTCATTCTTTCACAATAACGCAATAAAAACTTTTCCTAAATTTAACATCGTATTGGCTCATAAATGTTCTATGTAAGGTTTGCAAACCATTGATATTGCATAAAGAGCAACACATTTTTATTGGATTGTTTCAGTTTCATTAATACAACGGAACCTTAATATTCGCACATCCTTATATTCGTACAACTCGATATTCGCCTAACTTTTTTGAGAAAAATTTGACTCGGTATTCGTGCGTTGTCCTAATATTCCACCTAAACAAAATGGTCCATCTGGACAAAGTCCAACAAAAACAAAGCATCACATGCTCAGTCTCTTGTTGGCTTTCGTTCATTAAGCATCGTTCATATAAGCTCCGTGAACCTTTTTTATATTTCATTGTTATTCTGTGTTTTTTTTTAAATATTTTCATTGAAAATAAGTAATCATGCCCCCCCCCCCACAAAAAAAAGAATAGTGATGCAAACACGCCTAAAAGGAAAGCAGTGAGAAAAACAATTAAAGTGAAAAAGGAACTCATTGCAAAGTGGGAAAATGGAACACGTGTCGGACCTGGCCACTTGCTATGGTATGGAAAAATCCACCATATCGTCCATATTGAAAAATAAAGAGGCAATAAAAGGGCCTGAAGTGGTGAAAGGAGTGAAAATTCTTGCTGTGAAAAGGTGACAGGTAACTGAAGAAATGGAAAAACTTTTATTAGTGTGGATTAACGAAAAACAATTGACCGGTGACAGTGTTTCTGAGACAATAGCTTAAGAGAAAAGCAAAACAGTTATATAGTAATCTTAGGTAAGACACCTCACAAAACAGTGCTGAAAGTGATGAATTTAAGGCAAGCAGGGGTTGGTTTGATAGGTTTAAAGAGGAGTGGGATTCATAGTGTAGCAGGGCATGGGGAGGCTGCCAGTGCTAACAGAGATTTGGCTTGAAAAGTTTAAGGAATTTAAAACCTATGAAGACACTGAGGGATTTATTCCTCAAGTTTTTAACTATGATGAAACTGGCTTCTTTTGGAAAAGAATGCCTAAGAGAACTTAAATCACACAAAAAGAAAAATCATTACCAGGGCACAAAGCCCATGAAAGAAAGGCTAACACTTTGGCTGTGTGGTAATGCTACCACTGAAAAGTCAAGGATGTAATGTGGAAGACTAATAGTAAAGCTTGGATAACAAGGCAGTTCTTCACTGAGTGGATACCTAAAGTGTTTGCCCCAAGTGTAAAGCAGTATCTTGCAGGAAAAAGACTTACCATTAAGGGCACTTCTTGTAATGGACAATGCTCCTGCTCACCCTTCAAGCTTGGAGGAAAATTTGGTGGATGAATACGCCTTCATTAAAGTGAAGTTCTTGCCCCCTACCACTGCTCCTCTTATCCAACTCATATACCAGTAGGTAAATTCCAATTTTAAGGAAAAAGCATTTTAATATTCTCTGGTGTTTAAGGATAATAGACAAAGCCTAGGGGTAAGTTTCTTTCAGGACAATGAACTCTGCCTGGAAGAAATTGTGGCCAAACTGTGTGTCACAGATTTTGAAGGTTTCGAGGCAGAGCCCGTAGTGAAGGATATTGTTTCTCTGGGCCAGTTCATGGGTTTGGAAATGGACGATGAGGGTGTAGAGGAGTTGGAGGAGGATCACAAGAATGAGCTCACCATAGAAGAACTTCAAGACCTGCACAAGAAACAGCAAAAATGGTTGAGGAAATTTCTTTTTCTTTAGAGGAGGGAAGCAGTAAGGGCAACATTTCCACAGCAGAAATTAAGGAACTGTTACCAATGGCATCTTAACATTACTTTGTGAATAGGATCATCAGCCTGTTCAATGACAATATTGTTGACCGCTTTAGACAAATTTTGAAAAGTCATCAAAAGCACACAATGTTGCACAACTTCTTTAGCAAAGAAAAAAATCAGACACTAGTGAATTCCAGTCATCTTCAAGTGCTACTGCACAGACAGAAAGAGAGAGAGAGAAAAAGAAACACCAGATGGACAATTACTTGATGTTTGTATGGAAGGTGGCACACTTTCCAAACAATAACATCTCTCCACCATCAGCACTCCTCAGTAAAGGTAAAGTGCAGTTAAATTTTCATTTATTTCATATATTTATTGTTTTTATAGTTTTCATGTATGATCTAATGCATGCAAATATCATTATACAGGTTTAAATAAGCAATAATTTCATTTAAAATGTTTTATAATTGGTAATTTTTTGGGGTCTGGAACAGATTAATCCAATTTCTGTTATTTATGGGAAAACTTGATTCAATATTTGTACAACTCACCATTCAAACAGCCTCCTGGAAATGACTGATTTTGAATATTGAGGTACCGCTATATAGTGAGTATGTTATAGCATCTATATCTTTCTTGGTGATTTTATATCTATATTATCTCCGTTTGCCTTTACAATACAGTGGACCCCTGGTTATTGGCCAACTCGGTTATTGGCAGGGTTTTCGTCACTTGGTTATCGGCCATTCGCTCGGTTATCAGCCGTTTCGGACGCATCCATCCGCCGGCTGGGGCAGCTTGTGCTTCAGTTTGGCTTTGTCTCTCGGTGGCTGAGGAAGCTTCTGCTCATACATCCAAACATTTCGCTTGTTTACCATTATTTGTAGTGGTTTTTCTTGCAGTGCAACTGTGAAATAAGTAACCATGGCTCAAAAGAAAGTTCCTGTGGTAAAGTAAGTGAGAAACACCATGGAATTTAAGCATGAAGTGATAGAAAAGTTTGAGAGTGGTATGAAGGTGGTGGAACTTGCCAGGATGTACAGCAAGAATAAATCAACAATTACATCCATCCTGGCAAAGAAAGAACAAATCAAAGACGATAATGTTGCAAAAGGAGTAGCTTTTCTAACTAATCAAATCAAATCAAAGTTTATTCTCTATAAGGATTACAATGCAGGGTTTACAGATTTTGGTTAATGTGTGGTTTACATGTAGTAAAATACTAATTACAGAGGGGGCCACTAGAACACCTAGCATAGCTAGGCATTTCGGGCAAACTTAGATTAATTCCTAACCCTAAATTATAACAAATTGTGGAGCAAGTTGACTAAATACTAAGTGACTAAGTACTAAGTGACAAATACTAGTTTGTGAGTTTAGCAATGTGAATGCTTTTGTTTTGGCACAATACATAGTTTCTATATTGGAGTATCACAGGCAAACTTATGATTAGTTTGGAATCATTATTTTATGATTAGGATACGTATTTCTGTGCTTATAGTCAACTAAACAAAGGAGACCGATAATGAAAGAGATGGAAAAGTTATTATTATTGTGGATTAAGGAAAAAGAATTAGTGGGAAACAGTGTAGTGGAGTTGATCATTTGTGAGAAGGAAAAGCAGTTGTATAAGGATCTTGCAAAGAAAATGCCTGGAACAAGTGCTGCAGTTTGTGAATTTAGGGCCAGCAAAGGATGGTTTGATAGATTTAAGAAGCATAGTGGCATACACAATGTTGTAAGGCATGGTGAGGCTGCAAGTATGTTCACGAATTCCAAGACTATGTAAAGGCTGAAGGATTCGAACCCCAACAGGTTTTCAATTGTGACGAAACAGGCCTGTTTTGGAAGAAAATGCCAAACAGGACCTACATTACTCAGGAGGAAAAGGCACTGCCAGGACACAAGCCTATGAAAGACAGGCTACTCTTTTGTGTGGTATTGCTAGTGGGGATTTCAAAGTGAAGCCTTTACTTGTGTATCACTCAGAAAATCCCAGAGTGCTTAAGAAAAACAATGTCATGAAGAATAGATTGTGTGTGATGTGGAAAGCTAATCATAAGGCATGGGTCACAAGGCAAATTTTCAAAGAGTGGGTTAATGATGTGTTTGGCCCAAGTGTGAAAAAATACCTCCTGGAAAAGAAATTGCCACTCAAGTGCCTCCTCGTACTGGACAATGCTCCTGCACATCCTCCAGACTTGGAAGACCAAGTGTTTAAGGACTTCAGTTTTATAAAAGTGAAGTTCTTGCCTCCTAACACCTCTCCTCTCCTCCAGCCCATGGACAAGCAGGTCACTTCTAACTTCAAAAAACTCTACACAAAAGCAGTGTTTCAAAAGTGCTTTTAAGTGACCTCGGGCACTCAGTTGACTCTAAGAGAGTTCTGGAGGAATCACTTCACTATCCTCCATTGCATAAGCCTTATAGGTAAGCCTTGGGAGAGAGTGACTTCCAGGACTTTGAACTCTGCTTATAGAAAACTGTGGCCAGATTGTGTCCAAGAGAGGGATTTTGAAGGGTTTGAGACTCACCGTGACCCTGAACCTGCCGACCCTGTGGATTCTATTGTCTTTGGGGAAGTCCCTGGGGTTGGAGGTGAGTGGTGAGGATGTGGAAGAGTTGGTGAAGGACCACAGGGAAGAGCTTACCACTGAAGAGCTGCAAGAGCTTCAACCTGAACAGCAACAGACTGTAGCTGAGGAACTTGCTTCAGAGGAGGAGGAAGAGGGAGTGAAGGAGGTGCCTTCTTCAGAGATTAAAAAGGTGTGTGCAATGTGGACCAGGGTGCAAGCTTTTGTAGAGAAACGCCACCCTGACAAAGCTGAAACAAGCCATATCTGTAACATGTTTAGTGACAAAACCCTGTCCCACTTCAGGGAAATCTTAGAGACACCAGAAACAGAGCACTCTGGACAGTTATTTTGTGAGACAGGGGTCCAGTGACTCTCAAGCTGGTCCTAGTGACATTAAAAGACAGAGAAGGGAAGTAACCCCAGAGAAGGCATTGCTACCTAAAATCTTCATGGAGGGGGATTCCCTTTCCAAACACTAACTCCTCCCTCTTTCCTCCTCCTTATCTTCCAGAAGCCAGCATTAGCCTTCAATAAAGGTATGTAATATACACATAATTGTAAAAAAAATTATTTTTTGTGTGAATATTTTTGTTTGGAACGAATTAATTTTATTTCCATTAATTCTCATGGGAAATATTAATTCGGTTATCGGCCGACCTTCAGGAATGGATTACGGCCAATAACCAGGGGTCCACTGTATTTTTTTAATTACCATTGGAAGGTGATGAATCATTTTATAACTGTCATAATTTACACAATAAGTAAAAAATTTTAACAGGTCCCGATTTAATGGATTTCAGATTTAATACGCAAAGTCTGTGAGTAGACAACATCTGGAAACTATGAATCAAACCCATTAGATCCAGAATTGTCCATTGTTCTTATAAATCAATTCTTTTCTCTAACTTCTAAAATGCAACAGTTTCCTACTCTTATTTAAGTTTTCTTCTTTTGTGTGTCAACGTAAATACAGTAGGGCGTCACTTATACAGCAGGTTAGGTTCCAGGCTACCGCCGTAAAGCGGAATGCCCTTTTTTCCCACTTATAAATGCATAAAAATGCCAGTTAACAAATTTACACTAACATATATTAACAAAGTAAAGTACACACATAGTACACTCATTACCCCTTTGAGGGTTTCGGCCGTACTAGTACAGCTTACGACCCAGGGTTTTTGACATACTAGTACGCCTAAATTCTAGCGCCCTCAAATCTAGTGGAAGAAAGCTGGTAGGCATACATATGAAAGAATGGGTCTATGTGGTCAGTGTGCGCAGTATAAAAAAAAATCCCGCAGCACACAGTGCAGATGAGAAAAAAAAAACCTTGACCGTGTTTTTGGATTAAAACAGCGACTTTGCACTGTATTTTCGTATGGTATTTATTGTTGTATTCTAGTTTTCTTGGTCTCATTTTATAGAATGGAAGACATATTACAGAAATTGAGATGATTTTGACTGGTTTTACAATGAAAAGTACCTTGAAATTGAGCTCAAAGTAGCAGAAATGTTCGATTTTTACCAAAGTTCAAAAGTAAACAAATCATGCCAAGCGTCCAATACATGTCAAATGGTGAATCTAATATTCTTTTGCAAGTGCGCCAATATTATTTATACCATTTTTTACACTAATGCAGTAGTCTGCATAACAGTAAATCTTCTATTTTTTGTGAGAAGAAAAATTGAAAGTGGAAAGCAAAAGAATGTAAGAGGGGCCTTGGGACATGACTAATGAACAGAGGAAATGTCATTTTAGTGCCAGGAATGTCTTTTTTGTTTATTCTGGACCCTATTCGGAAATTGGCATCTTTTGAAATTTGTGTGAAATTGGGAAAATTGCTAAATTCTGACCACTGTACTGGATAGTTGAAATTGGTAAATGGGTGGTTTCTTGCACTCATTCGATAGAAAAAACGGAGTTCTAGCGAAATATTCATGTTTTTTGTCGACTAGTACAGTGAAATTGGCCAAAAATAGGGCTCAAAGTGGGCAAAAGCGCCGATGCGTGAACATCGCCGAGACCGCTAACTTCACAAGAGCATAATTCCGTAAGTTTTCCATCAAATTTCATACTTTTGGTGTCATTATGACCGGGAAAAGATTCTCTCTCTTTTCATAAGATTTTTTTTTTTTTTTAGTTTGGCTGACCCTGAGAACGAGTCTCGGAGAGGGCCTGTCGACCCTCAAAGGGTTACTTACCTTAAAATATGTGTAATTGTAATGTAGGATGAGAGGTGAGTAGCATTTACTGTAAGAAGGTAGGTGATATACAAAATTTATAGCACCCCAGAGCGATAAAATACACATACAGTAAACTCGTTACTTTCTTTAAAATATGTGTAGTCTTAATGTAGGGCGAGAGGCGAGTTTTACTGTAGAAAGTCCGGTGTGGTAGCTCCCACACCAGTTACCACACCTATACATAATATAGGACTTAAATTTAAAGTGCCCCAGAGCAATTATTATTATTATTACCATGAACATAACCTTCTTCACTGAGTTTAATCATTTCTAACAACCACCCTTAGATGCCAGAGAGAATGAGTAACTGAGAGAGAATGAGACACCAGTAATGTAAACAGACGAACTCATATTAATACCTGCCCGATTATGGTTCATTCATGTTCATTCCTGCATGTGTGTGAAGCTTTTACCACAATACAAACACCTTACATTGTCTTCACATTGGTGAAGTGGAACATTGTCTTCACATTGGTGCAGTAGAATAAATAACAGTAACACTCCAATTCTCATGCAACATATCATTTTTAGAAGGAATGACGTTCTGAGTGAAGGCATATGAAAGGAATAATTTTCTACAGTTACCCACAGTAATACTATACTATACACATTTCCTCTGGTGTTGAACTAGAGAAAACAAGACTTCTTTCCATTACTCATAACAAGCCACCCAGCAACCACAGCTCATATTTGTCATTTTTTTTCTACTGTGGGTGTATATATTATGTACATAATGTGTTTCTGGATGGATTAATGAAAATGTCTATATTAATGTAACATATGACATTCGAAGTGCCCCATAGCGATTATTACCGTTATTATTATTATTAACCCCTTGACTGTTGCAACCCAAAATCCTGAGGTGTCTCCTGGTGTCACAAAATTAAAAAAAAAAAAAATTATTTTTTCTTATGAAATAATAGAGAATCTTTTCCCCATTGTAATGATACCAAAAGAATGAAATTTGATGGAAAACTGACGGAATTACGCTCTCGCGAAGTTAGCGACCTTGGCAATATTTACGAATCGTTGATTTCGCCCACTTTGAGCCCTATTTTCGGCTAATTCCATTGTTCTAATCGACCAAACTCATAGCTATTTCTTTAGAACTCCATTTTTTCTATCGATTGAGCACAAGAAACTGCCCATTTACCGATGTCAACTACCCAATAAAGTGGTCAGAAATTTGCAATTTGGCCAATTTCACGAAAATTAAAAAATACATTTTCAAAACAGGGTCCAGAATAAACAATGCAGACATTCCTGGCTCTAAAATTACATTTTCTTTGTTCATCAGTCACATCTCCAGGCCCCTCTGATATTACTCTTGCATTTCATTTTGAATTTTTATTCAAACAAAAAATAGAAGATTTACTGCTATGCAGACTACTGCAATATTGTAATAATTGTATAAATAATATCAACCCATTTATGACTGCATATTAGAATGGATACTTGGACATTTATTGGAAAACGATATCATTTGTTTACTTTTGAACATCAGCAAAAATCAAACATTTCCCCTACTTTGAGCTCCATTTCAAGGTTTTTTCATAGTAAAACAAATCAAAATCACCCTATTTCTATAATATGTTTTCCATTCTATCAAATAAGACCAAGAAAACAAGAATACAACCATAAATACTATACAAAAATAGACCGCAAAGTCGGCATTTTAATTAAAAACAATGGTCAGATTTTTCTTTTCTCATTATGCACTGCGTGCTGCAGGATTTTTTTTATATGGTGCACACTGACCACACAGACCCATTCTCTCACATGTGGGCCTACCAGCTTTCTCCTTCTTGGTTTAAAGCCGCTACAATTTATGAGTATACATGTCAAAAACGGTGGTTCGTAAGACGTATATATACGACCAAAACAGTCAAAGGGTTAATAGTATGGCATCTTCAAGACTTGCGAGACACCCTTAGTGATTTTAATGTGTACCCGCAAGACAGCACAGTAAATTTATTTAGGTACAGGTACACACAAGTACAGTGGACCCCCGGTTAACGATATTTTTTCACTCCAGAAGTATGTTCAGGTGCCAGTACTGACCGAATTTGTTCCCATAAGGAATATTGTGAAGTAGATTAGTCCATTTCAGACCCCCAAACATACACGTACAAACGCACTTACATAAATATACTTACATAATTGGTCGCATTCGGAGGTGATCGTTATGCGGGGGTCCACTGTACAGCCTCTCCTCACTTAACGACTTAGTTCCGTTCCTAAGACCAAGTCGGTAAACTAATTTGTTGCTAAGTGAGGAGCATATTATAATGGCAGTGGGTTTGTTTCAACAATCTTTGATATTGTTTTAATGTCACCTCTGCACCAATTATAACATTTCTGGTATATTGGTAAATATTTATACAGTAGTGTACTGTATACTGTAATACACAGAATACATAACTAATCCGTTCCAGAGAGTGACTTATCCTGAATCTGACTTATTCCGAATTAATTTTCCCTATAAGAAATAATAGAAATCCAATTAATCCGTTTCAGACACCCAAAAGTATTAAAAAAAAGTTTTCTACGTTAAATATACATTTACCTACACAGAAAACAATGATACAAGAAGAATAAAACAATAATAACATCACACTTACCTTTATTGAAGCCATGGTGATGTATGGAAGATGGGAGGAGGGGAGAGGATGGAGGAGTTTACAATTGTTTGGAAGGGGAATGTTTCCATAAAGACTTTAGGAACCAAGTCCTTATCCTGGGTTACTTCTCTTCTTTCTTTTTTAATGCCACTAGGATCAGCTTGAGAATCGCTGGACCCCTGTCGCTCAAAAAAGTGTTCCAGAGAGGTCTGTTTCTGGTATATGTTAGGAATTGTGTTGGGAGGCAGGACAATATGACACTAATATCAGGTCTACGGCTTATTTATCTACCACAATTCATCTATTATGACATAAACAATATTAATAACATAGAAACGTGATTTTTTTTTATTAACACACTGGCCGATTCCCACCAAGGCAAGGTGGCCCGAAAAAGAAAAACTTTCACCATCATTCACTCCATCACTGTCTTGCCAGAAGGGTGCTTTACACTACAGTTTTTAAACTGCAACATTAACACCCCTCCTCCAGAGTGCAGGCACTGTACTTCCCATCTCCAGGACTCAAGTCCGGCCTGCCGGTTTCCCTGAATCCCTTCATAAATGTTACTTTGCTCACACTCCGACAGCACGTCAAGCATTAAAAACCATTTGTCTCCATTCACTCCTATCAAACACGCTCACGCATGCCTGCTGGAAGTCCAAGCCCCTCGCACACAAAACCTCCTTTAAATAAATAAATAACAAAAAGGCACAATACCGTGACTGAAACAATACACAAATAACCCGCACATAAAAGAGAGAAGCTTACGACGACGTTTCGGTCCGACTTGGACCATTGACAAAGCCACACTAACAGAGGTGGAGCAGGACGGCTATATATAGGCAGGAAGAGGTGGTAGTGGTAGTAGTAGTAGTAGTAGTAGTAGTACAAGAATTGTATATAATACCGACAGGATGAAATTAAGACACATGCACAACGCCCGAGCATCCCCATCGTAGACGTTTCGCCATCCAGCCAGCCACTGGATGGCGAAACGTCCACAACAAAGACAACCAGACGCCGCACATGTGTCTTAATTTCAACAGTAGTTGTAGTAGAAGAAGAAGAGGTAGTAGTAGTGGTAGCGGAAGAAGTGGGAAATAAGGAAGACGAGCCAGTCAAATACAAAGGAAGGGGAGCACTGCAAGAGAGCTAGATACCCACAGAGGGAGAGCAAGCGCACAGAGGTGCGTGAAAGGGGAAGTGGTGAAATAAAATAAATGAAGAAGGAACAGAAACACGAGACAGGAGAGAGAAAGACAACCCAGAGGAGAAAAGGAGAGAGGAAAGGGGAAGAGGAAGAAGAAAAAGAAAAAGAAAAAGTGAGGATTCAGGTTAAGTCACGGGTGTTCTGAAGTTTGGAGCATTTTACAATGTAGTGGGAGAGGAAGTCGTCTACAGAGACGAAGCCAGGGCTAAGGTTCATACAAGGAAAGTTGTGTATTAGAGAGGATTCAACTAGACGGCGACTGTTCGAGTTGGAAGTAGGGAAGACAGTTTTAGCAGAAGACCAGTCGATAGGATGGCTATGATCTCTGACGTGACAGAAAAGAGCACTGTTAGTGTCGGCAAGCCTAACACTATTTTTGTGCTCCCTAAGTCTGTCAGAAAGAGATCGACCAGTTTCTCCGAAGTATTGAAGAGGACAGGAGGAGCAAGAAATAGAGTAGACACCAGGAACATCTGTAGAGGGAGGAGAGGTATGAACGAGATTAGTGCGAAGAGTGTTAGTCTGGCGGAAGGTAAGCTTAATGTCTAAGGGACGGAGAGAATTGTTGAGATTAGAAAGACCGGAAATGTAGGGAAGGCAGAGGATAGAAGAGTTCCCATGAGTAGAGAGTTTGGGAGAGAAGAAATTGTGTTTAGCACGTGAGAGGGCAGAGTCTATGAAATGGGAAGGGTAGCCAAGACGGGAGAACGAATTATGAAGAGTGGAAATTTCTGCTGGAAGGAACTGAGGATCACAGATGCGGAGGGCACGGAGAAAGAGGGAGATAAGAACACTTTTCTTGACAGGGGAAGCATGATAGGAAAAGTAGTGAATGTACATGCCACTGTGCATAGGTTTACGGTAAACGGAAAAGGAAAAATCTGTATCTGAGCGGTGGACATGGACATCAAGGAAAGGAAGTAAGGAATTAGATTCCCATTCAGCTTTAAACTTTATGGAAGGGGCAAGATTATTAAGAGCTTCAAGAAAAGGTTGGAAGAGACTGGAGTCATGAGGCCACAGAGCAAAGATGTCATCCACATAGCGGAGCCAGAGTGAAGGTTGCACATCGAGGGTAGGAAGAAGAACAGTCTCGAAGTATTCCATGTAAAGATTAGCAAGGACAGGAGAGAGAGGAGAGCCCATAGCGACACCGAAGGTTTGAGAATAATATTTCCCTTGGAAGGAAAAGGAGTTAGAGTCCACACAGAGGCGGATCAGATCAAGAAAGACATCAGTGGGGATAGGGAGATGAAGAAACCCTTCATGGGCCTTCTCTCTAAGGAAATCAAGGACATCATCAAGAGGGACATTGGTGAAGACGGACTCAACGTCAAGACTAAGCATCTTACAGGTTGGGAGAGAGCGAACCCGTTCAATGAAGTCTTGAGAGTGACGGAGGTGGGCAGGAGAAAAAGTACCAAGAAAGGGAGTGAGGGTTTTGGCCAGCCAAGAAGCAAGAGACAGAACCTCTAGAGGATATGATAGGACAAAGAGGAATATCAGGTTTATGAGTTTTGGGAAGGCCATAGAAATAGGGAAGAGAGGGACAGATGACACAAAACCGTTGAACAAGGTCAAAGTCAGGAGGACAGAGGTCGGAGAGAGTCCTTAGTTTTTTGTTGAAAGTTCTCTTGATGCGATCAAAAGGGTTGGAAACGAGAGGAGTGTAGGTGCGTGAGTCAGAGAGCAAGACATCAGCTTTACGGGGGTAATCCTCGCGATCAAGGATAACTACCGAATTACCTTTGTCAGAAGATAGTATGACAATGTTAGTGTTGGATTTAAGAGAAGAAAGGGCAAGTTGGTAATGGCGTGGAAGGTGGTGATTCTTGGAAAACAGACTAACAAGAGCGGGAAGGAGAGCACCACGAAAAGTGGACAAGTCAGGAAGATTACGGAAGCGAGATTGACGAAAGGAATCAAAAGAGCTAATCAGGGAAATACCAGCGCGAGGAGTAGGCGAAGTGGCAAAGGAAAGACCAAAACCATATTGAGAGAGTGAGACAGAAGACAGATTAGTAACAGTCAGTGAGGGAGAATTTAGACCAAGGGCTAGCTGAGATGAGACGTTGAAGTTTATTTTGTAGTTTGGAAGAATGAATTTGTGCATTTCGGCGAGCAGTGTCAAAGGCAATGGTAGAGAGAAGGTTACATATATCCTGTGGTAGAGCCGCAAAGAGAACACGTTGACGTTGACGGAAAGTAAAGAAGGCATCTTCAACCTGTGATTTAGTAGAAAGAATGAGCTGTTGAAGTAGGAGACAGGCATGATCAGGAAAAGGAGTGCCCAGTGGGTTGGTTTTCAGGAAGTGGGAGAAGGAAGGTGGCAGAACTTGTTCAGCAAGACAGTCACGTAGGAAGCGAAGCTGATTCTTACGACGCCGGGTAGCAATAAGAGCAGCCTCATAAGATCGAAAGAGGGGTTTAAAAGAGGGAAGAACATTAAAAAAAGTTGGAGAGAATATGACGCTTAACTGCGGGGTCCATAAATAACAAAAAGGCACAATACCGTGACTGGAACAATACACAAATAACCCGCACATAAAAGAGAGAAGCTTACGACGACGTTTCGGTCCGACTTGGACCATTGACAAAGTCACACTAACAGAGGTGGAGCAGGACGGCTATATATAGGCAGGAAGAGGTGGTAGTAGTAGTAGTAGTAGTACAAGAATTGTATATAATACCGACAGGATGAAATTAAGACACATGCACAACATCCAACCTTTCCTAGGCCGACCCCTACCCCGCCTTCCTTCCACTACAGACTGATACACTCTTGAAGTCATTCTGTTTCGCTCTATTCTCTCTACATGTCCGAACCACCTCAACAACCCTTCCTCAACCCTCTGGACAACAGTTTTGGTAATCCCGAATCTCCTCCTAACTTCCAAACTACGAATTCTCTGCATTATGTTCACACCACACATTGCCCTCAGACATGACATCTCCACTGCCTCCAGCCTTCTCCTCGCTGCAACATTCATCACCCATGCTTCACACCCATATAAGAGCATTGGTAAAACTATACTCTCATACATTCCCCTCTTTGCCTCCAAGGACAAAGTTCTTTGTCTCCACAGACTCCTAAGTGCACCTCTCACCCTTTTCCCCTCATCAATTCTATGATTCACCTCGTCTTTCATAGACCCATCTGCTGACACATCCACTCCCAAATATCTGAATACATTCACCTCCTCCATACTCTCTCCCTCCAATCTGATATCCAATCTTTCATCACCTAATCTTCTGTTATCCTCATAACCTTACTCTTTCCTGTATTCACTTTTAATTTTCTTCTTTTGCATACCCTACCAAATTCATCCACCAACCTCTGCAACTTCTCTTCAGCATCTCCCAAGAGCACAGTGTCATCAGCAAAGAGCAACTGTGACAACTCCCACTTTGTGTGATTCTTTATCTTTTAACTTCACGCCTCTTGCCAAGACCCTCGCATTTACTTCTCTTACAACCCAATCTATAAATATATTAAACAACCACGGTGACATCACACATCCTTGTCTAAGGCCTACTTTTACTGGGAAATAATCTCCCTCTTTCCTACATACTCTAACTTGAGCCTCACTATCCTCGTAAAAACTCTTCACTGCTTTCAGTAACCTACCTCCTACACCATACACCTGCAACATCTGCCACATTGCCCCCCTATCCACCCTGTCATACGCCTTTTCCAAATCCATAAATGCCACAAAAACCTCTTTAGCCTTATCTAAATACTGTTCAATTATGTGTTTCACTGTAAACACCTGGTCCATACACCCCTTTCCTTTCCTAAAGCCTCCTTGTTCATCTGCTATCCTATTCTCTGTCTTACTCTTAATTCTTTCAATAATAACTCTACCATACACTTTACGTATACTCAACAGACTTATCCCCCTATAATTTTTGCACTCTCTTTTGTCCCCTTTGCCTTTATACAAAGGAACTATGCATGCTCTCTGCCAATCCCTAGGTACCTTACCCTCTTCCATACATTTATTAAATAATTGCACCAACCACTCCAAAACTATATCCCCACCTGCTTTTAACATTTCTATCTTTATCCCATCAACCCCAGCTGCTTTACCCCCTTTCATTTTACCTACTGCCTCACGAACTTCCCCCACACTCACAACTGGCTCTTCCTCACTCCTACAAGATGTTATCCCTCCTTGCCCTATACACGAAATCACAGCTTCCCTATCTTCATCAACATTTAACAATTCCTCAAAATATTCCTTCCATCTTCCCAATACCTCTAACTCTCCATTTAATAACTCTCCTCTCCTATTTTTAACTGACAAATCCATTTGTTCTCTAGGCTTCCTTAACTTGTTAATCTCACTCCAAAACTTTTTCTTATTTTCAACAAAATTTGTTGATAACATCTCACCCACTCTCTCTTTTGCTCTCTTTTTATATTGCTCTTTTTTATATTGCTCTCTTTCTCCATATACTCTTCCCTCCTTGCATCACTTCTACTTCGTAAAAACTTCTCATATGCTAACTTTTTCTCCCTTACTATTCTCTTTACATCATTCCACCAATCGCTCCTCTTCCCTCCCGCACCCACTTTCTTGTAACCACAAACTTCTGCTGAACACACTAACACTACATTTTTAAACTTACCCCATACCTCTTCGACCCCATTGCCTATGCTCTCATTAACCCATCTATCCTCCAATAGCTGTTTATATCTTACCCTAACTGCCTCCTCTTTTAGTCTATAAACCTTCACCTCTCTCTTCCCTGATGCTTCTATTCTCCTTGTATCCCATCTACCTTTTACTCTCAGTGTAGCTACAACTAAAAAGTGATCTGATATGTCTGTGGCCCCTCTATAAACATGTACATCCTGAAGTCTACTCAACAGTCTTTTATCTACCAATACATTATCCAACAAACTACTGTCATTTTGCCCTACATCATATCTTGTATACTTATTTATCCTCTTTTTCTTAAAATATGTATTACCTATAACTAAACCCCTTTCTATACAAAGTTCAATCAAAGGGCTCCCATTATCATTTACACCTGGCACCCCAAACTTACCTACCACACTCTCTAAAAGTTTCTCCTACTTTAGCATTCAGGTCCCCTACCACACTCTCTCACTTGGTTCAAATGTGATATATACTCTAAAATTAATAAAATATGGCATTAAGAATGTCTTGAGTGGTGGTGTGTTGTTTGTTGTTGGGTGTATAAGGGCCACTAAAAGATGAGCCTTACATAGTGGTGGTGAAGGCGGCAGCAGAGGCGGTGGTCTTGTCAGTCGCCCTATATACAGTGGAACCTCAAATTTCGAACGTATTGCTTATCGAACTCTTCAAAAATCGACCGCTTTTTTCGAACCAACTTTGTCCCTATTGTTGAATTTGCCCCTTCTTTCGAACCACTGGGTACCGGACCTGTCCACCAGCCTGCTCTGTCTGTGTCCCCGTGCAGGCGCCGTGAGCCAGTCTGGCTTTGTCAATGCTTGAGTGAACACTAACCTGTGGTCTTATTCAAACATTTTACAATTAATTCGTGTTTAGTGCTTGTGGGACTGTGAAATAAGCTACCATGGGCCCAAAGAAACTTGCTAGTGGTACCCGTGGTAAAGAAAGTGAGAAACACCATAGATGTGAAGAAGGAAATAATACAGAAGTATGAGAGTGGTGTGTGACTTTTTGAGCTTGCCAGGATGTACAGGAAAAACAAGTCGACCATCGCTTCTATCCTAGCAAAGAAAGAACAAATCAAGGAAGCTGATGTTGCTAAAGGTGTTGATATGCTAACCAAAAAAAGACCACAGACAATCGATCAGGTTGAGAAGTTGTTGATGGTGTGGATCAAGGATAAAGAGATGGCAGGTGATAGTATTTCAGAGACGATTATTTGCGAAAAGGCAAGGAAGTTGCATGCTGATTCAAAGATTAAGGAGATTTGCACCAAGTGGAATGATGTCCAAATGTTTGTGGAGAAGTACCACCCTGAGCAAGCAGAAACAAGCCATCTTTGCAACAAGTTCAGTGACAGAACCATGTCCCATTTTAGGGAAATCTTGAAGAGGTGCCAGAAACAGAGGACTATGGACAGTTATTTTGTGAGACAGGGGTCCTGTGACTCTTAAGCTAGTCCTAGTGGCATTAAAAGACAGAGAAGGAAAGTAACCCCAGAGAGGGTTTTGATACCTAAAGTCCTTATGGAGGGGGATTCCCCCTTCCAAACACTAACCCCAACTCCGTCTCTCCTCCTCCCTATCTTCCAGATGCCATCACCAATCTTCAATAAAGGTAAGTAAAAATATTATTTTATATTTTTATTTAAATTTATTAATAATTGTACACTATATTTGTTGTATGTACGTAAAACTATAATGTAATACTATCTATAAAATGTTTTTTTTCATGTGAATTTTTTGGGTTTCTGGAACGGATTAATTGTAATTTCCATTATTTCTTATGGGAAATATTGCTTTGCCTTTCAAACTTTTCGACTTTAGAACTAGCTCCTGGAACGGATTAAGTTCGAAATTTGAGGTTCCACTGTACCTCCAACAACAACAGTCAGTTTTGTACTGTCCTTTTTCTACCAATTAATCGCTTAACTTACTTGCTACACTGTTAATGCTACACTTCATCGCTGACTGGCGCTATAGCCTTTATAGACTCCTGCTGCTTTAGTATCATACATATTGCAGAATCATTGAAAAAGGCACATTTTCCCCTCTCTCTCAGCCCTTTACCAGAGGGCTGGCTGACACTATAAGCTTTCTTTGGGCCCATGGTGGCTTATTTAGCAGTTACAAGCACTAAAAAAATGGAATAATACAAAATGTATCGTATGAACACATGGGATCATCCTCACTGGCTGGTAAACAATGGCACATTATCTGTACATGGAGTGTTGGGGCAAACGAGTACGTCGCTAAGTGAGGAGAGGCTGTATAATTATCAGAGTACAGCCTCTCCTCACTTAGCAACGTACTCATTTACCGACGACTTGGACTTACAATGGGCTCTGACCAGTATGCATACCTAAATAATGTATATCAGAGCTGATTTCCTCTATTCTGTTTATTACAATACATTATACAGTACACTACTGTATAAACATTTAAAAATATACCAGAAATATTATAAATGATGCACATGTGACAATAAAACAATATCAAAGATGGTTGACACAAATTGACTACCATTATAGCATGCTCCCCACTTAGCGACGAATTCGTTTACCGAAACAGTCTTAAGAATGGAACTCTGTCATTAAGTGAGGAGAGGCTGTATATATAAAACATACAATAACTTTAAAATACATACTTGAAATTCTGGGAAGTTACCAGACATAATCGATAGATGTGAAGCTCATGGTATGTAAATAGTGACTCATAGAGGCTGTATTAGCGGATCAGGTAGAGAGGAAGGGGGGGGAGGGGTGGAGCCATATAACGAGTTTAGTCATAATTTGAAATGTCCATATTAGCGAAATGCTGTAAAGCAGGGCCCTCGTATACGTACTTTGTCTACACATCCCCTACCCTTCCTAAATCAGTGTTGCTCCGCAATCCTACATTGTGTCTTGCACCTAATTCTTGCAATAATAATTTTATCATATACAGTGGACCCCCGCATAACGATCACCTCCAAATGCGACCAATTATGTAAGTGTATTTATGTAAGTGCGTTTGTACGTGTATGTTTGGGGGTCTGAAATTGACTAATCTACTTCACAATATTCCTTATGGGAAAAAATTCGGTCAGTACTGGCACCTGAACATACTACTGGAATGAAAAAAGTTCGTTAACCGGGGGTCCACTGTACATACAGTGGTCCCTCGTTTTTCGTAGTTCTCGGGAATCTTAGATTTCGGAAATCATAGGGATATTTTCGTATAAACATGGGCTCGCTAATCATAGGCTGACTCGCGAATAGTAGTTCGTCCGGGACGCGTACGCACCGTGTGAGCCGGGGCGGCCTCCCTACCCAACCAGTCTGGCATTGTTTACCAGTGAGCGAAGGTCCCCCTCACGTGCTCTTACGAAATACAGTGGACCCCCGGTTAACGATATTTTTTCACTCCAGAAGTATGTTCAGGTGCCAGTACTGACTGAATTTGTTCCCATAAGGAATATTGTGAAGTAGACTAGTCCATTTCAGACTCCCAAACATACACGTACAAACGCACTTACATAAATACACTTACATAATTGGTCGCATTCAGAGGTGATCGTTATGCGGGGGTCCACTGTATTTCATAACATTCCACTCATTTTAGTGTTTGCAAGTACAGTGGACCCCCGCATACCGTTGGCATCACATAACGTTAAATCCGCATACCGATACATTTTATCGCTAAGATTTTGCCTCTCATACCGCTAAAAAACCCGCTCAACGCTATTCGTCCGAGACGCATCTAATGTGCGGCCTGAGCCAGCCTCACATGTTCTGCCGGTGGCATTGTTTACCAGCCAGCCTCTGCGGTAACATCCAAGTATACAATCGGAACATTTCGTATTATTACAGTGTTTTTGGTGATTTTATCTGCAAAATAAGTGACCATGGGCCCCAAGAAAGCTTCTAGTGCCAACCCTACAGGAATAAGGGTGAGAATTACTATAGAGATGAAGAAAGAGATCATTGCTAAGTATGAAAGTGGAGTGCGTGTCTCCGAGCTGGCCAGGTTGTATAGTAAACCCCAGTCAACCATCGCTACTATTGTGTCCAAGAAAACGGCAATCAAGGAAGCTGTTCTTGCCAAAGGTTCAACTGTGTTTTCGAAACAGAGATCGCAAGTGATAGAAGATGTTGAGAGACTCTTATTGGTGTGGATAAATGAAAAACAGATAGCAGGAGATAGCATCTCTCAAGTGATCATAGTGAAAAGGCTAGGAAGTTGCATGAGGATTTAATTAAAAAAATGCCTGCAACTAGTGATGTGAGTGAATTTAAGGCCAGCAAAGGTTGGTTTGAGAGATTTAAGAAGCGTAGTGGCATACATAGTGTGATAAGGCATGGTGAGGCTGCCAGTTCGGACCACAAAGCAGCTGAAAAATATGTGCATGAATTCAAGGAGTACATAGACAGTGAAGGACTGAAACCTGAACAAGTGTTTGTGATGAAACAGGCCTGTTTTGGAAGAAATTGCCAAGCAGGACCTACATTACTGAGGAGGAAAAGGCACTCCCAGGACATAAGCCTATGAAAGACAGGCTTACTCAGTTAATGTGTTCCAATGCTAGTGGTGATTGCAAAGTGAAGCCTTTATTAGTGTATCACTCTGAAACTCCCAGAGCATTCAGGCAAAAGAATATCCTCAAGGCTAATTTGTGTGTGCTGTGGAGGGCAAACAGTAAGGCATGGGTCACTAGAGACTTTTTCTATGACTGGTTACACCAAGCATTTGCCCCCAATGTGAAAAATTACCTAACTGAAAAGAAATTAGACCTTAAGTGCCTCCTGGTGTTAGACAATGCCCCTGGTCATCCTACAGACGTGGCAGAGCGACTTTGTGGGGACATGAGCTTCATTAAGGTGAAGTTTTTGCCTCCTAATACCACTCCTCTCCTGCAGCCCATGGACCAGCAGGTTATTGCAAACTTCAAAAAACTGTACACAAAAGCTCTGTTTGAAAGGTGCTTTGTAGTGACCTCAGAAAATTGACTCTAAGAGAGTTTTGGAGAGAGCACTTTAATATCCTCAATTGTGTAAACCTTATAGGTAAGGCTTGGGAGGGAGTGACTAAGAGGACCTTGAACTCTGCTTGGAAGAAACTGTGGCCAGAATGTGTAGACCAAAGGGATTTTGAAGGGTTTGAGGCTAACCCTGGGAATCCTATGCCAGTTGAGGAATCCATTGTGGCATTGGGAAAGTCCTTAGGGTTGGAGGTTAGTGGGGATGATGTGGAAGAGTTGGTGGAGGAGGACAATGACGAACTAACCACTGATGAGCTGCTAGATCATCTTCATCAGCATGAGGCCAGACCTGAGGAAACTGCTTCGGAGGAGGAGAGAGAGAAATTGAAGAAGTTGCCTACTTCAAAGATTAAGGAAATGTGTGCAGTGTGGCTTAAAGTGCAAACCTTTTTTGATGACAATCACCCTAACACAGCTATTGCAAGCCGTGCTGGTGACTATTACACTGACAATGTTGTGAAACACTTTAGGAAAGTCATAAAGGAACGGGAGGTACAGGCCTCTATGGACAGATATGTTGTGCAACAGAAGTCCAGTGACTCTGAAGCTAGTCCTAGTGGCATTAAAAGAAGAAGGGAAGTAACGCCGGAAAAGGACTTGACACCTCAAGTCTTAATGGAAGGGGATTCCCCTTCTAAACACTAAGACTCTCTCCTCCTCCCATCCCATCAATCATCACCAGATCTTCAATAAAGGTAAGTGTCATGTAACTGTGCATGTCTTTTTCAGTTCGTGTGTATTAAAATTAATATTTCATGTGGTAAAATTTTCTTTTTCATACTTTGGGGTGTCTTGCACAGATTAATTTGATTTCCATTATTTCTTATGGGGAAAATTCATTCGCATAACGATAATTTCGCATAACAATGAGCTCTCAGGAACAGATTAATATCGTTATGCAGGGGTCCACTGTACTAAATAAGCTACCATGGCTCCAAAGAAAGCTCCTAGTGACAAGCCTGTGGTAAAGAAGGTGAGAAATACGATTGAATTTAAGAAAAACATCATTGAACAATATGAAAGTTGCACAAGTGTGGCCGAACTGGCCAGGATGTATAAGAAACCCTACACAACCATATGTTCCATAGTGGCCAAGAAAAAGGAAATCAAGGACGCTGTTGTTGCAAAGGGAGTAACTATGCTGATAAAAATGAGATCACCAGTACTCGAAGATGTTGAGATGTTATTGGTGTGCATAAACGAGAAACAATTAGCAGGAGATACTCTTGTGACTTCGATTATTTGTGAAAAGTCTAGGCAGTTGCACAACGATCTGGTAAAGAAACTGCCTGCAAATAGTGGTGATGTGAGTGAATTTAAGGCCAGCAAAGGTTGGTTTGAGAGATTTAAGAACCGTACTGGCATACACAGTGTGGTAAGGCATGGTGAGCCTGCCAGTTCGGACCACAAGGCAGCTGAAAAATATGTGCATGAATTCCAGGAGTACATAGAGGCTGAAGGACTGAAACCTGAACAAGTGTTCAATTGTGACGAAACAGGCCTCTTTTGGAAGAAAATACCAAAGAGGACCTTCATTACACAGGAGGAAAAGGCAATGCCAGGACACAAGCCTATGAAAGACAGGCTGAAGCTCATGTTCTGTGCTAATGCTAGTGGGGATTTCAAAGTGAAGCCATTACTAGGGTACCGTTCTGAAAATCCCAGTGTTCAGGAAAAACAATGTTATGAAGAGTAAATTGTGTGCATTTTGGAAATCTAATAGTAAGGCATGGGTCACGAGGGAAATTTTCGTTGAGTGGTTCAATGAAGTGTTTGGCCCTAGTGTGAAGAATTACCTCCTGGAAAAGAAATTGGATCTCAAGTGCCTGCTAGTAATGAACAATGCACCTGCTCATCCTCCAAACTTGGATGACCTAATTTTCGGGGAGTTTGGGTTCATCACAGTAAAGTTCTTGCCCCCGAATACCACTCCTCTCCTCCAGCCCATGGACCAGCAGGTCATTGCAAACTTTAAAAAACTCTACACCAAAGCAATGCTTCACAGGTGCTTGACTGTGACCACAGACAATCACTTGACCCTAAGGGAATTTTGGAGAGAACACTTCAGCATCCTCCATTGCATAACCCTTATAGGTATGGCTTGGGAGGGAGTGACTACCAGGACTTTGAACTCTGCTTGGAGAAAATTGTGGCCAGATTGTGTCGACAAGAGGGATTTTGAAGGGTTTGGGACTGACCCAGATGAGCCTATATCTGTTGTTAAATCAATTGTAGCACTGGGGAGTTCCATGGGGTTGAATGTGAGTTTGGAGAATGTGGAAGAGTTGGTGGAAGACCACAACGAAGAGCTCACCTCTGAGGAGCTGCAAGAGCTTCAGCAGGAACAGCAACAGATCGCAGCTCAGAATCTTGCTGCAGAGGAGGAAGAGAGATGGAAGAAGGTGCCTTCTTCAGAAATTAAAGAGATTTTTGCTATGTGGGGTAAGATGGAAAGCTTTATAGAGAAACATCACCCTGACAAGGTTGTTGCAAGCCATGTTGGCAACATGTACAGTGACAAAGTCTTGGGCCATTTTAGGGAAGTGTTAAAGAGACTCCAGAAACAGAGCTCTCTCCACAGTTATTTTGCGAGACAGGACTCCAGTGACTCTCAAGGTGGTCCCTAGTGGCATTAAGAAACAGAGAAGTGAAGCAACCCCAGAAAAGCAATTGGTACCTGAGGTGTTGCTGGAAGGGGATTCCCCTTCCAAACTGTAAACAATCCAATCTCTCTCCTCCAGTCTCCCATACACTAAGAAGAATCTCCAATAAAGGTAAGTGTTATGCTGTTAATGTTTCATTCATCATTTCTCATTGTATTGTTTATGAACTACATCTATATTTCATGTAAAAAAAATTTGTTTTAATACTTCTGGGTGTCAGGAACAGATTAATTGTATTTACATTATTTCTTATGAGGAAAATTGATTCGCAAATTGTAGATTTCGATAATAGTAGCAACTCCAGGAAAGGATTAACTATGAAAAACGAGGGACCACTGTACATGTACTTTATCCTGTATACTCAATAGGCTTATTCTCTTTTTCCTTTATACAAAAATGATACATGCCAAGCCTTAGCTATGTTTCCTTCTTTCCCGCATACACTGAACAATTACACCCATTATTACAAACCTATATTCCTATCTCTTTTAACCCTTTGACTGTTTCGGTTGTATATATATGTCTTACGAGCCACCGTTTTTGACGTATATATACTCATAAATTCTAGCGGCTTCAAATCAAGCAGGAGAAAACTGGTAGGCCCACATGTGAGAGAATGTGTCTGTGTGGTCAGTGAGCACCATATAAAAAAAATTCTGGAGCACACAGTGCATAATGAGAAAAAAAAATCTCCGGCCATTTTTTTTTAATTAAAATGCCGATTTTGTGGTCTATTTTTGTATACTATTTATGGTTGTATTCTCGTTTTCTTGGTCTCATTTGATAGAATGGAAAACATATTATAGAAATAGAGGTGATTTTGATTGGTTTTACTATAAAAAGAACCTGGAAATGGAGCTCAAAATTGGGGAAATGTTTGATTTTTGCCAATGTTCAAAAGTAAACAAATGATGTCATTGTCCAATAAATGTCCAACTAGCCATTCTAATATGCAGTCATGAATGGGTTGACATTATTTATACAATTATTACAGTACTGCAGTAGTCTGCATAACAGTAAATTTCTATTTTTTGTTTGAATAAAAACTCAAAATAGAAAGCAAGAGTAATATCAGAGGGGCCTGGAGACGTGACTGATGAAAAAAGAAAATGTTATTTTAGAGCCAGTAATGTCTGCATTGTTCATTCTGGACCTTATTTTGAAATTGTCATATTTTTTAATTTTCGTGAAATTGGCCAAATTGCAAAATTCTGACCACGTTATTGGGTAGCTGAAATCGGTAAATGGGCAGTTTCTTGTACTCAATCAGTAGAAAAAAAGAAGTTCTAAAGAAATAGCTATGAGTTTGGTCGACTGGAACAATGGAATTAGCTGAAAATAGGACTCAAAGTGGGCGAAATCGCCAATTTGTCAATATAGCCGAGGTCGCTAACTTTGCGAGAGCGTAATTCCGTCAGTTTTCCATCAAATTTCGTACTTTTGGTGTCATTACCATCAGGAAAAGATTCTCCATCATTTCATAAGAAAAATAATTTTTTTTTTTTTTTAAATTTTGTGACACCAGGAGACACCTCAGGATGGGGGGTTGCGACAATCAAGGGGTTAAATACAGTGGAACCCAGAGTTTTGTCCTTAATCCATTCCAGGAACTAGGACTAAAGTCAAAACATCCTAAAGTCGAAGCAATATTTCCCATAAGAAATAATGTAAATCCAATTAATCCATTCCAGACCCACAAAAATATTCACAAAAAATATTTTTTTTAAAGAATAACTATAGTTTTACATACACACAATACAGATAAATACACATAGTACTTAAATTAGTAATACAATAGATAAATTAACATTTAAATAAACATTTAAAATAGCATTTACTTACCCTGACTGAAGACCGTTGCTGGCATCTAGAAGATAGGAAAGAGTGAGGGAGCACTTATTGTTTGGAAGGGAAATCCCCTTCCATAAAGACTTTCGGTAACAAGTCCTTATCTGGGGTTACTTCCCTTCTTTGTCTTTTAATGCCACTAGGACCAGCTTGAGAGTCACTGGACCCCTGTCGCACAAAATAACTGTCCAGAGTCCTCTGTTTCTGGTGCCTCTGTAACATTTTCCTAAAATGGGACATGGTTCTGTCACTGAACTTGTTACAGATAGCGTGTTTCAGCTTGCTCAGGGTGGTATTTTTCCACAAAACTTTGCAACCTATTCCACATTCCACACTTGTCCCTAATCACCGAAGGCACCTCCTCCACTCCCTCCCCCTCCTTCTCCTCTGAAGCAAGTTCCTCAACTGTGGTCTGATGCTGTTCCAGATGAAGCTCTTGCAGCTCTTCCCTGTGGTCCTCCAACTCTTCCACATCCTCGCCACTCACCTTCAGCCCCATGGACCTCCCCAATGCCACAATACTTTCCACAACAGGCAGAGGGTCGGCAGGGTCAGGGTCAGCCTCAAACCCTTCAAAATCCCACTGGAGAACACATTCTGGCCACAACTGTCTCCAAGCAGAGTTCAAAGTCCTCCAGAACTCTCTTAGGGTCAATTCAGTGTCCAAAGTCACTTCAAAGCACTTTTGAAACACAGCTTTGGTGTAAAGTTTTTTGAAGTTAGAAATAACCTGCTGGTCCATGGGCAGGAGAAGAGGAGTGGTGTTAGGAGGCAAGAACTTCACTGTTATAAACCTGAAGTCCCTAGACAATAGGTCTTGCAAGTTTGGAGGATGAGCAGGAGGATTGTCCAGTACCAGAAGGCACTTGAGTGGCAAATTATTTTCCAGGTATATTTTCACACTGGGGCCTAACACTTCATGGACCCACACAATTTATTCTTGATAACACTGTTTTCCTTGAACACTCTGGGAGTTTCTGAGTGATACACCAGTAAAGGCTTCACTTTAAAATCCCCACTAGCGTTAGCACAAAACAAGAGTTAGCCTGTCTTTCATTGGCTTGTGTCCTGGCAATACCTTTTCCTCCTGCATTATGTAGATCCTCTTTGGCATTTTCTTCCAAAAGAGGCCTGTTTCGTCACAATTAAACACTTGTTGGGGTTTGAATTTTTTAGTCTCTACGTACCCCTTGAATTCACTTATGAATTTCTCAGCTGCATGTTTGTCAGAACTGGCAGCCTCACCACACTGTGTATGCCACTACACTTCTTAAATCTGTCAAACCAACCTCTGCTGGCCACCAACACTCGTTGCAGGCATTTTCTTTGAGATCATGCAACTGCCTTGCCTTTTCACAAATGAGCGACTCCGAAACACTAAGAACCTCTTCGATTATTTGTGCTCTATTTTCGGTTAACATGTCTACACTTTTCGCAACATCAGCTTCCTTGATTTCTTTTCTCTTTGCCTGGATAAAAGCGATTGTTCATTTACTTCTGCCATACATCCTGGCAAGCTCCACAACTCTCGCACCACTCTCATATTTTTGTACTATTTCTTTCTTCGCTTCTATGGTGTTTCTCACTTTCTTTACCAAAAGGGTGCCACTAGGAAGTTTCTTTGGGCCCATGATGACTTATTTCACATTCGCACTCAATAAACAAGCACCAAACACAATGAATTAATTGTGAAATGTTTGAATGAGCGTGCAGGGTAATGTTCAAAGATAAACAAGCAGCCAGACTGACTCATGACACCTGCGTGGGGAGACACACAGGCACGGGCAGGCGGACAGGTCTGGTACACGGGATGAAACACGGGGCACACTGCGAAACTCAGGACAAAATTTAGCCAAAAAAAACAGTTCTAAACTCGAAGCATACGATACTCAGGGTAAACGAAACTCGGGGTTCCACTGTACAGTGGATCCCCGGATAACATAATCAATCCGTTCCAGAGAGAGAGTGTCTTATACAGAATCTGACTTAATCCGAATTAATTTCCCCCCTAAAAAATAATGGAAATCCAATTAATCCGTTCCAGACACCCAAAGGTATTAAACAAAATTTTTCTACATGAAATACACATTTCCCTACACAGAAAACAATGAGACATGCAGAGTAAAACATTAAAATGACACCTTTATTGAAGACTTATTGATGATTGATGAGACAGGAGGAAGGGAGAGGATGAAGGTGTACTATTGTTTGGAAGGGGAATCCCCTTCCATAAAGACTTCAGGTACCAAGTCTTTATCTGGGGTTATTTCTCTTCTATGCTTTTTAATGCCACTAGGACCAGCTTCAGAGTCACTGGACCCCTGTCACACAAAATACCTGTCCAGAGAGCTCTGTTTCTGGTATCTCTAAGATTTCCCTAAAATGGGACACAACATTGTCATTGTAGATGTTGCCAGCACGGCCTGCAACAGCTGTGTCAGGATGATGTTCATCCATAAATGTTTGCACATAAGAAAGCAGGAACACTGCAGCAGGCCTGTTGGCCCATACTAGGTATGTCCTTCACAAACCATCCCACGAACAGAATCGTATTTGCCCAACCCAATTTTCAATGCTTCCCAAGCAATAAGCTTTGATAATTCTATTCACTCAACTCATGCGGAAGTCCCAATCAAATCAAATCGTGTGTGTGGGGAAGTGCCCTGACTGGTGTGTGTGTGGGGAAGTACCCTGGCTGGTGTGTGTGGGGAAGTACCCTGGCTGGTGTGTGTGGGGAAGTACCCTGGCTGGTGTGTGTGGGGAAGTACCCTGGCTGGTGTGTGTGTGGGGAAGTACCCTGGCTGGTGTGTGTGGGAAAGTAACCTGGCTGGTGTGTGTGGGAAAGTAACCTGGCTGGTGTGTGTGGGAAAGTACCCTGGCTGGTGTGTGTGGGGAAGTACCCTGGCTGGTGTACATAAGAAAGCAGGAACACTGCAACAGACCTGTTGGCCCGTACTACCACCCTCTACCACCACCACTTTCATATCTTTCTACAAACTTTCTTGAATTCTATAGTGTTTCTCATCCTCTTTACCAAAGGGCTGGCACTAGAAGCTGTCTTTGGACCCATGGTGGCTTATTTAGCAGTTACAAGCACTGAAAACAATGGAATAATACAAAATGTATCGCATGTATGCGTGGCTGGTAAACAATGGCACAATGGCTGTACATGGAGTGTCAGGCCGCTCACGGCGCGCGGACATGTTCGGGACGAATGACTTTTACCGAGTTCAGTGTCGTTATCTGAGCCAATATTTTGATGCAAAAACATTACTTAATTTGATTATTACTTAATCCGATGACATCTTAATCCAGGGGTCCATTGTATTTCACTTAATCCCATCTGCTTTATATCCTTTCATTTTACCCACTGCTTCATGAATTTTCTCCACATCTACCACCTCTGGATCTTCCTTATGCCTAAATGATATGGTTCCCTTTCCAATATATGCAGTCTCTGCCTCTTTTTCATCAACAATTAACCCTTTTAGGGTCGAGAGGCCCTCTCTTAAATTTTGTTCTCAGGATTGAAAATTTTTCGGGAAAAAAAATTATTTTTTCTTATGAAATGATAGAGAATATTTTCCCGATCATAATGATACCAAAAGTATTAAATTTGATGGAAAACTTACGGAATTATGGTCTTGTGAAGTTAGCGGTCTTGACGATGTTTATGCATTGGCGATTTTGCCCACTTTGAGCCCTATTTTCGGCCAATTCCAGTGTACTATTCGACAAAAATTATAACTATTTCACTAGAACTCCATTTTTTCTATCGAATGAGTACAAGAAACCACCCATTTACCGAATTTAACTATCCAATAAAGTGGTCAGAAATTGGCACTTTTGCCAATTTCACACAAATTTCAAAAGATGCCAATTTCCAAATAGGGTCCATAATACAAGACAGACACTCCTGGCACTAAAATAACATTTCCTCTGTTTATTAGTTACATTCCAAGGCCCCTCTTACATTTCTTTTGCTTTCCACTTTGAATTTTTATTCTCACAAAAAAAAAAAGATTTACTGTTATGCAGACAAATGCATTAGTGTAGAAATGGTAAAAATAATATCAGCGCACTTGTGAAAGAATATTAGACGCACCAGTTGACGTGTATTGGACACGTGGCATGATTTGTTTACTTTTGAAGTTTAGCAAAAATCGAACATTTCTGCTACTTCGAGCTCAATTTCAAGGTACTTTTCATTGTGAAACTAATCAAAATCATCTCAATTTCTGTAATATGTCTTCCATTCTATAAAATGAGACCAGGAAAACTAGAATACAAACATAAATACCATACGAAAATACAGTGCCAAGTCGATGTTTTAACCTCTAAACAGTCCAAACATATACGTTACCGCCCCAAACGTATGTATGTGTTTTATTTTTCCTGCCTCCAAATTTGGCACAATTGGCCTGAGATGCCTGGTCAGCACAGAATGGGTCTTAACACTCGGTGTGCACCATATTAAAAAAATCTGGGACCACTTAGTACCTTGTGGGAGTGCCAGTTAAATTGAGCGCCAGCTTGAGAAAACAGTGCAGCAAACACCAAGGATTCACTGATGTAATGTCATATTAACACTCCCCTTTTAAGAGGAAAGTGATGTTAACCCCAAGTTTAGGGTCTGTATCTTTGTCTGTCTCTGTCTATTTGTCTCTGTCTCTCTATCTCTTTTTATCTGTCTCACAGGTACACACAAATACATACAGTTATACATAGTGTAAATTACCTAGGATAACCTAAAAAATCCGAAGTGCTATACTGTGCTTGTAGATATAATGCATATAAATACCTGTTGGTTCACAGTGGCTCTCTCTGAGACAGACAGACAAGCAAGCAGAGAGACAAAGAGACAAGCAGACAGAGACAAGACAGGGAGACAGATAATCAGAGACAGATACGAGCTCATCAAATGTCATCCCTTATCTCTGCACCTTCACTGGCACCCATCAAATGTCATCTCATATCTCACCACTGCTCTCCTAGATGCTTGTCACATTGCTTCAAGGGAGCTTCTTCCTTTTTCTTCCTTCTTCCTCCTCCATCTTCCTTCTTCTATACACCCATGTACACACAACATTGCTGGGACCTATAAATACTTTGTATATATTCCTAGACAATATTAAATGACCAAGGCAGGTGCAAATGTCCACCTGTCAATGTATTTGTGACAATTTAAGTACAATTTCAGTACCTAATACAGTGGACCCCCGGCTTACGATATTATTTCATTCCAGAAGTATGTTCAGGTGCCATTACTGAACGAATCTGTTCCCATAAGGAATATTGTGAATTAGATTAGTCCATTTCAGACCCCCAAACATACACGTACAAACGCACTTACATAAATACACTTACATAATTGGTCGCATTGGGAGCTGATCGTAAAACGGGGGTTCACTGTATTAGTGTCAGAACAAAGATTGTTTGTGAAATGCCAAGAAATACAATAAATTGTAATTATCAGAACATAAAAATTATATAAAATATAAAAATGAGAAAAAAATGGTGTATCGGCAACATTTCCTCAAGCGGCAGGATTCGATGTTGCCATCAGATGACCATTAACCCTCTGACTGTTTCAGTCGTATATATACGTCTTACAAGCCACCATGTTTGACATGTACTCAAATTCTAGTGGCTTCAAATCAAGTAGGAGAAAGCTGGTAGGCCCACATGTGAGAGAATGGGTCTGTGTGGTCAGTGTGCACCATATAAAAAAAAATCCTGCAGCACGCAGTGCATAATGAGAAAAAAAAAAACTCCGCTCATTTTTTTTTAATTAAAATGCCAATTTTGTGGTCTATTTTCGTATAGTATTTATGGTTGTATTTTCATTTTCTTGGTCTCATTTGATAGAATGGAAAACATATTATAGAAATAGAGGTAATTTTGGTTGGTTTTACTGTGAAAAGAACCTTGAAATGCAGCTCAAAGTAGGGAAAATGTTTGATTTTTGCCGATGTTCAAAAGTAAACAAATGATGTCATTTTCCAATAAATGTCCAAGTAGCCATTCTAATATGCAGTCATGAATGGGTTGACATTTATACAATTATTACAATATTACAGTAGTCTGCATAACAGTAAATCTTCTATTTTTTGTTTGAATAAAAATTCAAAATAGAAAGCAAGAGTAATATCAGAGGGGCCTGGAGACGTGACTGATAAACAAAGAAAATGTTATTTTCGAGCCAGGAATGTCTGCATTGTTCATTCTGGACCCTATTTTGAAATTGTCATATTTTTTAATTTTCGTGAAATTGGCCAAATTGCAAATTTCTGACCACATTATTGGGTAGTTGAAATTGGTAAATGGGCAGTTTCTTGTACTCAATCGATAGAAAAAAATGGAGTTCTAAAGAAATAGCTATGAGTTTGGTCGACTGGAACACTGGAATTAGCTGAAAATAGGGCTCAAATTGGGCAAAATCGCCGATTCGTAAATATCGCCGAGGTCGCTAACTTCACGAGAGCGTAATTCCATCAGTTTCCCATCAAATTTCGTTCTTTTGCGACACCAGGAGACACTTGTACGTCAACCCTGGTGTGTAAAATGTACTCTTTCAAGTACCTTTACATCCTCTCTTTTAGTTTTAACTGCCACATCCATTTACTACATAATTCTCTACTTGCTTATCTCTACAAAACTGTGTCACCACTCTTAACCGTTTTACTGTTGAACACCCAAAATTAAAAGTACTCACTGTCTTGATTTACAGGAAAAAAAATCTCTGAAATGGTAGAGAATAATTTTTCTGAAGGCAATAACATCAAAAATGCAAAATATGATGGAAAACTTATGGAATGAAACAGGCCCAAAGTCGTTAGTCTGGGTGCAATTTATGCAGTGGCGATTTTGCCCAATTTGAGTCCCATTTAAGCCATTTCCAATGCCCAATTTGACCAAATTCTTTAGCTATTTTGCTAGTATGCCTTCCATTCTACTTGGGCATGAAACTACCCATTCAACTATCAGAACTACCCCATAAAGTGCACAGAGGTTGGTAATTTGGCAGATTTACACAAAATTGAATAAAAAAATTCAATTCAAATTTAAAAACAATCTGAAATAAACACTATGCATTCCAGCAACTAAAGCAACCTATCACTTGTTCATTAATTATGTCCCCAGCCCTCTCCTTTGTTACATTTCCCCTCCATTTTGAATCCATGAACCGAAAAAAAAAGTTGAAGTTTTACTCTATTTCTCAGATTAATAAAATATAAGACTGGTCACGATTTAGGATATCCCAATAATTTTAGCAAACCTAATAAAAACCCATAAAATAGATGGGGGTAGTGTTGAGGGGCCTTACCCTTCCTCAGGAAAATCATCAAAAATACAAACAAGGCGCAGAAAATCTAAGACAACAGAAAAGGCAGGACCCACTAGTAGAAGAAAGAATGTAATAATTGAGAGGCAGTATAGCAAGCCTACTAAAAAGAGCCCTCTCAAATCAACCCTCTCTCTCACTCAAAACAAGTGGTCATCCACTGCTTTTACTGCCTCCTCCTTTGTCCAACCTTTGGACGAAGACCTACTTTGATTAGTGGATGGTACAACTATGACCCCGCTGCCTCCTGCTTCGCCTCACCTGACTACAGTATATAAGCCACTTCTACGGCCGTATGCTGTACTTTCTACAAGACTGATGGACTGAACACATCGACTCCAGGCTTAGGGCCTGATTACCTCAAAACTCCTCCTCTCCTTACACCCTTCTGATTTGTATTGGACTGATGAAGCCACTGTGTGGCAAAACATTTCCTCAATAAAGATTCCCATATGTTGCATAAGTGTCTCAGGTCGCTCCTGTCCCAACTACTGGACCACTATGACAAGGTCCTAGATGCACTAGAAGACAAAAAGAATGCAGATGTAATATACACAGACTTTGCAAAAGCCTTCGACAAGTGTGACCATGGTGTAATAGCGCACAAAATGCATGCTAAAGGAATAACAGGAAAAGTTGGTAGATGGATCTATAATTTCCTCACAAACAGAACACAAAGAGTAGTAGTCAACAGAGTAAAGTCTGAGGCGGCTACGGTGAAAAGCTCTGTTCCACAAGGCACAGTACTCGCTCCCATCTTCTCATCCTCATATCTGACATAGACAAGGATGTCAGCTACAGAACTGTGTCTTCCATTGCAGATGACACCCGAATCTGTTTGACAGTGTCTTCCATTGAAGACACTGCAAGGCTCCAGGCAGACATCAACCAAATCTTTCAATGGGCTGCAGAAAACAATATGAAGTTCAACGATGAGAAATTTCAATTACTCCGATATGGTAAACATGAGAAAATTAATCCTTCATAGAGAATAAAACAAATTCCAGCCACAAAATAGAGCGAAAAGTTAACGTCAAAGACCTGGGAGTGATCATATCAGAGAATCTCACTTTCAAGGACCATAACACTGTATCAATCGCATCTGCTAGAAAAATGACAGGATAGATAATGAGAACCTTCAAAACTAGGGATGCCAAGCCCATGATGACACTCTTCAGGTCACTTGTTCTATCTAGACTGGAATATTGCTGCACACTAACACCACCTTTCAAGGCAGGCGAAATTGCTGACCTAGAAAATGTACAGAGAACCTTCACGGCACACACAACGGAGATAAAACACCTCAATTACTGGGAGCACTTGAAGTTCCTGAACCTGTACTCCCTGGAATGCAGGCAGGAGAGATACATGATTATATACACCTGGAAAATCCTAGAGGGATTAGTACCAAACTTGCACACGAAAATCACTCGCTACGAAAGCAAAAGACTCGGCAGATGATGCAACATCCTCCCATTGAAAAGCAGGGGTGTCACTAGCACATTAAGAGACAACACATTAAGTGTCAGGGGCCCAAGACTGTTCAACTGCCTCCCAGTACATATAAGGGGGATTACCAATAGACCCCTGACTGTCTTCAAGCAGGCACTGGACAAGCACCTAAGGTCGGTACCTGACCAGCCGGGCTGTGGTTCATACGTTGAATTGCATGCAGCCAGCAGTAACAGCCTGGCTGATCAGGCCCTGATCCACCATGAGGCCTGGTCACAGACTGGGCCGCAGGGGCATTGGCCCCCAGAACTCTCTCCAGGTAAACTCCAGCATGGTTAAGTTCAAGGATAGTCACCAGCCAATCAGCTATAATTACAACTCTCATTTACATTTAAAATTTTAAAATATAAAATTGCTTTTAAATATACTGATGGAGTAACAATAAATACAAAAAAAAAAAAAAAAATGGTTTTACATATTAAGCAAAAATTGGAATGTGTAGCAGTGATGCAGTGCCCACACCTTAAACATGTGAATAACTTAGAAAAGCCCCAAAGAGGAGCCAGATAATGGATACCAGTTAAAATATAAGAGTTATGATGAAAAATTCAAAGCACTAAAGATGTCCACACTGGCTGAAAGGAGGAAGAGAAGATACATAATAATCTAAGAGTCATAAAAGGACATAAAAGTTTCAAAAGATAATTTTTTCGTACTTGCAACAGTTGAAAATCTGGAAAAACAAGCTGAAGGAATGTCTGGAAAGTTTTCTTCAACAGGATGGTAGACCATAGAAATTATATGATAAATAAATTATTGAAAACAGGGCACCACAAGCATAGCTCTGCTTCTGTAGCTACAAATAGGTAATTACAGTTAGTGCAGAAAATCTGCTCTTGATATAATTATATATATATATATATAATTTTTTTTTTTCCAGCAAGTCGGTCGTCTCCCACCAAGGCAAGGTGACCCAAAAAAGAAAGAAAATCCCCCAAAAGAAAATACTTTCATCATCATTCAACACTTTCACCACACTCACACATTATAACTGCTTTTGCAGAGGTGCTCAGAATACAACAGTTTAGAAGCATATACGTATAAAGATACACAACATATCCCTCCAAACTGCCAATATCCCAAACCCCTCCTTTAAAGTGCAGGCATTGTACTTCCCATTTCCAGGACTCAAGTCCGACTATATGAAAATAACCGGTTTCCCTGAATCCCTTCACTAAATATTACCCTGCTCACACTCCAACAGATCGTCAGGTCCCAAGTATCATTCGTCTCCATTCACTCCTATCTAACACGCTCATGCACGCTTGCTGGAAGTCCAAGCCCCTCGCCCACAAAACCTCCTTTACCCCCTCTTTCCAACCCTTTATATATATATATATATATATATATATATATATATATATATATATATATATATATATATATATATATATATATATATATATATATATATATATAATCTTAAAAAATAATAAAAGATAGATTCAGCAGTAGTGGTGAAACTTGCAAAGAGAGCAAGCATATCAGGGCATTACAGGAGAGGTCAAACCTGAAGTCAGCATTCACTTGGATATACTGGACACCTATTAAAATATACTCTTCAAAACAAGCTTGTAAAAAAATAGTGAATTTTAATCTAAATTTAAAAATTTTTACAAATAAAGGTTTGAAATCTGTACAATTGTTGCATAAAACCAAAGTTTACTATTAGTAAGCAAGTTTATTTAGGTATAAGTACACATAAGTACAATTATCATACATAGTAACATGTGTTTGTTGGATTACCTATGGCAGTCCAACAAAGCTAAATGATAAACAGTAATATTAATTTATTTATTTATTTAATAATTTGAACATACAGAGGTACAAAAAAAAATACAGGCAAGAGCAGCATGCCAAAGCCACTTGTATGCACAGCATTACGGGCTGGCTTAAAATTAAGATTAACTAAGCAATGATGTAATCAGTGATAAAACATTGTAAACAGATAACAATAAAGCACAAATGAGCATTACAAAGACAGGTCATATGGTTGCATGCATTGCTGTACATTCTGTAGAATGGAGCATTCTGTTAGGCAGTGTATTTAAAAAATAACAAAGTTAGATTGGGTCTTAGGTTTAACATTTATGTGATACAATTTAATTTCTGTGTCCTATGTAGTACTAAATTTTAGCCATCAATGCAAGAAAGTCTTCACTTCACACTAAGGAACTAGGATCAGTCCCCAGCATGGGTGAAATGTTCGGTATGATCCCCTTCACCTAGCAGGGTCGGTGTTAGCAGACAGGTGGGTGTTAGCAGACCATTTTGGGTCATAGCATGGGAAACAAGATTAAAAGAACCCCAATAAAAATAAGAGACAATCCTTGATGATGCTCTGACTTTGAGTTACTCTGGGTGTACAACCCTCCAGGTTAAAAATCTGAACAAAATCCTATTGAGTTATCCTGAGTTACTAAGTTAATAATCCAAACAAACAAACTATAGACAAGATAAAAATCTTGATAACTCATGAAAATAAGCCACAATAATTGACTATCAGGTTCAAGGATAACCTAGGTTAAGTCATCATAAAACGTCTACAATGATTCCATGCAATATATTTTTTTTTTAATTTAAAATACAACTTATTTGTATATACCGTAAACCGACTTAAAAGTTAGTCCAAATAAACAAGTAATATAACATGATGGGGAAGTGTTAAACAGCGAAGAGTCAAACTGGACCGGAAGAATACCAAGTGCTGAGGTGGTGGATGCATAAGTTGTATAGTAGGTCTGATCCAGGGCAGGGGATGATATCTCCAATCCCTTGGATCAAGAGCAACCCAACACCGGCATTTACCATAAATACTAACCTGGAATTCTTCGGATGTGTGATGGTGACAACAAGAGGCAGCTCTCGCCTCACTGCTCTACTTCCTGTGACACACTACCACAGTGTTATGTTACACCTGGAGTGTCTCCTCTCACACCTGCAGCATCACACGAGTGTATTACGAAGTGAGAGTTGTCAGAAGCAGCGTGCCAGGTAGTAGTGCCAGGCAGCAGTGCCTGGACTGTCACTGTCCTTCACCTCAACTCTTAAATTTAAATTTGTAAACACACTGACGCCGCCTGTCTTACTTTACCCAGGATGAACACCAACTTGTATTATTATTATTATTATTATTATTATTATTATTATTATTATTATTATTATTATTATTATTATTATCGTTGCTATTATTATCACGATTATCATTATTAGTATCATTATCATTATTATCATCATCATCATTAATTTCATTCTTATCATTATCATTTTTTTTAATATATTTTTATTTACTACATGTACAAGGTATACAGTCGTAGTTGACATCAATGACATACTACTATATAGAAAGCCGCTTGTTATGCACAACATTTCTGGCAAATTAAGTCAGTTTTGTCCCAGGATGCGACCCACACCAGTCCACTAACACCCAGGTACCCATTTTACTGATGGGTGAACATTGACAACCAGGACCAGGATCCCAATGGAAATAAATCACTCTGAATTTTTTTTAGTTATCCTAGGTACTTTACACATATGCTGCTATGATAATCTATGTAACTGTATCTGTCTATACCTGAATAAACTTACTGACTTTCTTAGTCTAAAGAAACACGCCCAATATTTCTACCCTCACTGGGAATCGAACCTAGACGCTCGCCGTGGGAAACGAGAGCTTTATTATGCAAAATTATTATGTTATTATTATTATTATTATTCAAAAACAAGCATTAAACCCATAGTGGTCATTCACCACCTGGGTGATTATAGACACTCAGGTTCCATATAACAAGAGGATAGTTCCCCATTCCTCATTATGTACCTTTGTAATCTTTTGACTACCGCCCACAGGATGGGTATGGGGTGCATTTATTTTATTTATTTATTTATTTAGAAATTTTAGCATACAAACAGAGGTACAAAAAAATACAGGTAAGAGCAGCATGCCAAAGCCACTTATATGCACAGCAATGATGAAATCAGTGATAAGACATTATTGTAAACAGATAACTATAAAATACAAATGAGTATTACAAAGACAGGTCCTATGGTTGCATGCATTGCTGTTCATTCAGTAGAATGGAGTATTCTGTTAGGTAGTGTATTTAAAAAAAAATAAAGTTAGGTTTAACATTTGTGTGATATAATTGTGAGTAACATTTAGGATATATAATTTATATGGTTCAGTTATTCAGTATTTATTTGGTTTTGAGTAAGTGAACTTTGAGAAGAGACTTGAATTTATAAACAGGTAGTGTTTCTTTTATATTTAAAGGTAATGAATTCCAGATTTTAGGGCCTTTTATGTGCATTGAGTTTTTGCATAGCGTGAGATGGACACGAGGAACATCAAAGAGTGATCTGTGCCTTGTATTATGGTCATGTGTTCTGTTGAGGTTGGCAAGGAGATGTTTGAGGGGAGGGTTAATATCAGAGTTAAGTGTTCTATGTATGTAATAAGTGCAATAATAAGTATGGATGTTTTGTATGGTGAGTAGGTTGAGTGTTTTGAATATTGGTGGAGTGTGCTGCCTGTAGTGAGAATTTGTTATCATTCTAACTGCAGCCTTTTGTTGGGTAATTAGTGGTCTGAGATGGTTAGTTGTTGTTGAGCCCCATGCACAAATTCCATAAGATAAGATAAGATTTCGTTCGGATTTTTAACCCCGGAGGGTTAGCCACCCAGGATAACCCAAGAAAGTCAGTGCGTCATCGAGGACTGTCTAACTTATTTCCATTGGGGTCCTTAATCTTGTCCCCCAGGATGCGACCCACACCAGTCGACTAACACCCAGGTACCTATTTGCTGCTTGGTGAACAGGACAACAGGTGTAAGGAAACGTGTCGAAATGTTTCCACCCGCCGGGAATCGAACCTGGGCCCTCCGTGTGTGAAGCGGGAGCTGTAGCCACCAGGCCACCAGGCCACCAGGGGTAAATAAGAGTGAGATAAAGGGCCAGGAGGGCTGACTGTGGAACATAGTACCGTATCTTCGATAGTATGCCTACAGTCTTGGAAATTTTCTTAGAAATTTGTTGTATATGTGTATGAAATTTGAGTCTATTATCGAGGTGGATTCCTAAGAATTTTCCCTCTGTTAGCTTTGTGATAGGTGATCCGTTTATCGTTATGTTAAGAGGTACATCTGTAGCTCTGCTACCAAACTGAATAAAGTAGGTTTTGTCAATGTTTAGTGTAAGTTTGTTAGTCCTCATCCAGGTAGATATTTTCTGTAATTCGGTATTTACAGTATTGGCTAGCGTGACTGGGCTCGGGTGAGAGAAGACGTATGTGGTGTCATCTGCAAAAAGTGTGGGTTTGAGTAATTGCGAAGCATTTGGTAGGTCATTTATGTATAGGAGAAAGAGAAGAGGGCCAAGGACACTTCCCTGTGGGACACCAACTGTAATTGGTTGTGCGGAAGAGCTTGCCCCATTTGCGTACACATATTGGCTTCTGTTGCTGAGGTAAGACTTGAGGTAGTTGAGGGAGTGCCCTCTAATACCATAGTGTGACAATTTTACGTGGAGCAAGTCATGGTCAACTGTATCAAAAGCTTTACGTAAGTCAATGAAGATCCCCAGTGGGACTTCTTTGTTCTCTATTGCAGTGTATATATGTTCTAGCATGTGTATAATAGCATCATTAGTATTTTTATTAGGCCTGAATCCAAATTGGCAGGGGTTGAGAATGTTATGGGAGATGAGGTAGGAGTAGATTCGTTTATGAATTAATTTTTCGAAGATTTTTGAGAGAGGGTGTAAATTGGATATTGGCCTATAGTTATTCAACTCTGTTTGGTCTCCTCCTTTATGGATCGGGGTGACCCTTGCTATTTTGAGAACTGTAGGGAAGGTGGAGGATTCAATGGATTTGTTAAAGAGTGTTGCAATGATTGGTGACAGTACTTGTGACGCTTTTTTGTATATAAAGGGTGGTAAGGTATTTAAATCTCCTGCCTTGTTTTTCAGTGCGTTGATAATAAGGGAGACTTCGTATGGGTTAGTCGGAGCTAGGAACAGTGTGTTCGGGTAGTTGCCAGTGAGGTAGTCATTTGGTGGGGTATCTGAGCTTGGGATATTATTGGCAAGGTTTTGACCTATAGTGGAGAAGAAATCATTGAGTCTGCTTGCTGTTTCTGTTGGTGGGAGTTGAGGTTCATCTGATTTTGCTAATTTTATTTCGCTATGTCGTGATATCTTTTTTGTTCCCAGAATTTCTGATAGGGTCTTCCAGGTCTTTTTTATATCACCTCGTAAGTTGGATAATCTGTTCTCGTAATACAATTTTTTTGCCCTTTTTATCAGGCTGGTTAGGACTGACGAGTAACGTTTTGTTTGGTCTCTGGTTATGTGACCCATTCTGTACTGTTTTTCATATCGGTGTTTTGTATTTATGGATTTGAGAATGCTGGGTGTTAGCCAGGGACTGTTCAGTCTCTTAGCTGTCATCTGTTTAGTTTTTTTAGGGCAGTGCTTGTTATAAAGGTATTGGGTCTTTTTTAGAAAATCATTAAAACATTCGTCAATATCTGTATAGATTTCTAGCTCATTGTGCCAGTCAATGTTTGTTACTGCTGTTGTGAAGTTATTAATGGCTGCCTCATTGTGAAGTCTGAAAGTGACTTTAGTAGTGTCTTGGGGTATTTTACCAAGAGTTGTTATGAGGAAAGTAGGGTAGTGGTCTGTGGTATTTTCTGTAATTATGCCTGATTTTAAAGGGGATATGGTGTTGGTCCAGATGTGGTCAAGTAGGGAAACACTAGTCTCTGTAACTCTTGTAGGTTTTGTTACTGTTGGTAGCAACATGCAGTTACTCATTGTGTTTGTGAATTCAGTAACGTGTGGGTCCTGGTCTTGCAGGAGATTTATATTGAAGTCACCTGAGAGTAGTAAGTGATCTTTGTTCATGCGTGCATCAGTTATCATACTTCCTAGGTTTTGACTAAATTGGCTAATGTTTGATTGTGGAATTCTGTAGATGTTTATCACTGTGAGAGGTTTTTGTAGGTATTTGGATTTGAATTTAGCTATTATATATTCCCCATGTTCATCCCTTGTGCAAGTATTAGTGATACATTCTAGTTGGTCTGAGTAGTATATAGCTGTGCCACCCCCTTGTTGGTCTGGCCTACAGTTGTGTATGGCTGTGTAACCAGGAATGGCATAGACATCTGTAGTATCAGGCTTTAGCCAGGTTTCAGTTAGTGTAATGATGGACATACTGGCATGCAAGGAATTTAGTAATGCTAGGAGGTCATCATAATGCTTGCTTAAAGATCTGATATTGTAGTTAAAGATAGTTATGTTGTTGTTGGCTCTGAGAAGTGCCTTTGATTGTTCTGCTGTGTAGTAATTACAGTAACTGTTTGAATCATTTAAGTCATTAAATAAGAGGTTGGTATCAGGATCAATGCTTGTAATCATAAGATTTGTAGTGAATCTATAGTTAGAATTAAGTAAAAAATAAAGTAAATATTCTAAAGCTAAAAAAAATAGCACCTGAATTATTTAACAAATGTAAAAAATAATGAGCTAAGGTAGTTTTTTAAAGCTAAAATAAAGGAGACAATATAAAAGGGACTTAAATAATTTGTGGTGAACAAATAAAGTGATGATCAAATAATGGAGCTTGGGAATATGATAGTAGGTAGTACTTTAAAGGTAATTCTTTAAAGTTAGAATTATAATATAAAATTATAATATAAAAGGGACTAATATAAGTTGTGGTGAACAATAAAGTGGTAATCAAATAAATGAGCTTTGGAGTATAATGGCAAAATAGTGAACTTATTAGCTTTAGCACCTGAGAATAGCACCTTGATTAGTTTAACAATTGCGAATATATGATCTAAGGTAGTTATATAGAGCTAAAATAAAGGACAAAAAAATATATAAGGGACTACAATTGAGTAATGGTAAACAAGTTAAATGGACAGATAGTCACTATGAAATAATATTGGTTTAGGAGTAAGATCTGATTTGTAATATTAAATAAGTTGAGCAGTTTATTGCACAATAAAAAGTAAAAAAAAAAATGAGGTAGTTGGTACTAGCTAGCAAAAGATAGTTTTGGTACTTGCAAAAAAGTAATTGGAATATACACTAATTGCACACACAATAAAAAGTGACTAAAAAAACAAGTAGTGGTAAACAAAATTAAATGGACAGGTAAGAACAATGCATAATGGTAATGTCTTGGTTATAATATGATAGTAAGATGGTAGACAGGTACAAAGGATAATATAAAGGTTGGAGTTGAATATGCAAACTTGAAAATTTGGCAACAAAATGTTATGGGAAGTATAAAATAATGTTTAATGTACAAAAGTAAAATTGACTGGTAGTAAATATGGTGTTCAATAAAATTTTAGTAAGTAATAATGATTAGAAAAAAAGTGAAAAAGTAATGTTTATTTCATTCAATATTGCACTGGTAGTTATACTAGAGGTTATATGGCAGTACAAGGTAATTAAGAGTACTCTAAGATAGTAAATGTGGTATAAAACAGGTAAAGGTAATTAGACAAGTAATGGTTATTAAATGTCAAAAATGTTAAGAGTAAATTGAAATTATAGTAAAAATGATAATTATTAATTTTAGTAAGTAATATCAAATGATAGTATTTAAAAAAATATGAGGTAGTAATATGGACAGAGAAAGTATCAATTCAGCTAATGTTTAAGCAAACAATAGTAAATAAGAAAATTACATAAGGTGACTTATGCTTACTAGTAAAATCACAAAATGAGGTAGTTGATTATTTAAATACTAATTATTATTATAATAAAAAAAGAAGCGCTTTTAAATACTAAGAGATTGTACAATGAAATTTGAACAATAATGGAGCAAAACATACACTGCGCTACGTAGGCTTTTAAGTTGGACATTGTTTAGTTATTCTCTGCAAGATTAGTATCCCTGAGAAATCGTGATAGATCATTCTCGTTCGTGATTGTGTACAGTTGACCTACATTTGTTTTCCTAACAAGAATTTTCCCATCCCGTGTGAAGCATTGGTGTATTGTGTCATTATTCTCCCGCTTAAGTTTTCTGACTCTATACAGGAGGTTCTGACGTTTTTTGGTAAGACACTCGTTTATGTATACCTCTTTCTTTACTTTAATAGATGCAATAATTAAGTCTTTTTTCCTGTCATGTGAGTGGAATCTAAGCATAACACTTTTTCTACCATGGGATCCTAGTAACCTGGCTTCTTTTATTTCAGACTCTAGTACAATAACACTTGTTTGGTCCTTTATGATCTGCAGAGTAATTTATTTACTGTTTGTTTGGTTCATATCACTGGGAAAAAGTTGACTGTTAATAAAGATATTAAACTAAAGTGTGTGTGTGTGTGTGTGTGTGTGTGTGTGTGGGGGTGTGTGTGTGTGTGACTCAACAATCAATATTTGCACCAATAACTCATTACAGTTGTGATCGGGTGTGGAAGTGTGAATTGCTCATTACACTATAATTTGTTCATGATTGTAGCCATGTATAAACGTAAGTAACCATTCTTACAGTATTCATTACCTTTGTAACTTGTGAGTTCATTACCTTGTACCTAGTTCAGCTATCAAAACTTTGGGGGCCCAGTCCCTGGACCCATTACGTACCTCTGTAATCTGTAAATACCTTTGTAACTTGTCATGGTTGTGACCAGACCTACCTGGAGTTCATTACCTTTGTAAATTGTGAGTTCATTACCTTTGTAAATTGTGAGTTCATTACATTTGTAAATTGTGAGTTCATTACCTCTGTAACTTGCTCAGCTATCAAAACTTTGGAGTCCAGTCCCTGGACCAATTATGTACCTCTGTAATCTTTTTGACTACCGCCCACAGGATGGGTATGGGGTGCATAATAAACATATTAAACTAACCCCATTCCCTGGATCAAAAGCCTTCCCCTCTCCCTCTCCTCAAGGACCTTAGTGAAAATAAGTCACTTTGCCTGCATTTTTGGGTTATGCTAGGTAATCTACACATATGCTGCTATGATAATTTATGTAACTGCTTAGAAGTATAACTAAAGACTTTGAACTAGGAACCCCACAGGGAGGTGTTCGCAGTCCCACTCTATTCAATATTCTAGTTAATGCCTTAATGCTATGCCTAGCCAGCCCCATCATTATATGATTAGTTTTGCTGATATAATGATTCACACCACCGGATTCTCCAACACCCGAAACATCCTTAATCATGTACTAGCCAGGACCTGGGGTTGATAATCTCTACTGATAAAACTAAGATACTCAACAGACGTCCTCCTCGACAGAGAGGCACAGTTTGTCAGATCCAGTTGCATGATGGATCTCTTCTAGAATATGTAACCAGATACAGGTATCTAGGCTTTGAGGTTTCACTGCTTGTACCTGTTGTAACGAGACTGTCGCCAATACAAAGAAAGGCTGAGAGCACTTACAGTTGTGGCAGGTTTTCATCCCAGGTATGGTGCTAATGTTAAAATTGTGAAAATGATGTATCTTGTTTGTATTAGATCACTGGTTGATTATGCTGCGCCACTACCACTACCGGCTCTTGTGTCTGACTGGAAGCTTGGAGGGCTGGAAAAACTGCAGAACGAAGCAATGAGGATCATTTTAGAATGCCCTCGTACTGCCAAAATTTTAAATATGCGGAAAGAACTTGATATTCCAAGCATCAGAGATCGTGTTACTGAAAGAAATATCCTAATTGGGGTTAATGTGCTCAGGCAAACCCATCCAAACCCCTGCACAGAAGCCCTCCAAACTTTCCTCAGCACTGGTGAACACCCCTCCAGATGGATTGAAAAAACTGGAACCGACCTCCGCATGAAACAGATACATGTGTGTCAAATAAGGCAACAGCGGCACTTCGCTCCATGGGATATTACCCCATTCAAAATTACCATTCCTCCATTTCCCGCCAAACTACTTCTTAAATCACAACCAAAACTTCGCTTTGAAGCTAAACAGGATGCCTTAAGCTGTATTGATAACTTAATCACACAGCACACATTCTCGCAAATTATTTACGTTGATGGTTCTGTTCACCAATCCACTGGTTCAGCTGGTAGTGCTGCTATTGTTGTACAGAGTGATGGCTCTCTTAAAGAAATTGGAGCACGCATCAATAACTGGGCCTCTACCCTTCAGACAGAACTGTTTGCCATACTCCTTGCACTGAAATGCATCCATGTATCTAAGATTGACACTTTAATTGTAACCGATTCTCTATCATTCATAAATGCTCTCAACTTATTAAGTATAAATTGTGGCATGCTTGTGTCAGACGCCAGACATAGGTATGGTAGGATTGTGGACAGTGGAGTCAGAGTGCACATTCTGTGGATTCCATCTTACATTGGTCTTCGGATGCATGATAGAACTAATGAACTGGCTAAGCTGTATGCTTTCAAAGAGGGGCTTGTCAGTTAGCAGTTTGAGAACAATAATACAAAAAGACATTCAACTTAATTTTATTGACTTAAGACTTGGGGAGATTGACACCAGTCAGTCCATCTATCATCATTCTATCATACAGGAGGAGCCACATGTCTGGTGGATCCAACAAAATAAACAGACTCTTGGATGTCACTACCGCCCGGCTCCGGCTGGGTTACAAGTATCTTTGGCAGGTTAAATCACCACCACCAGATGTAGACCAAACGAAATGTAAACTTTGCCAGATGGACTATTGTCACACCTTGCGTCATTATGTACTGGAGTGCGATAAAATTAATGAATTTAGAGACAACTTTAGAAATGTTCAAGATATGTCTAAGTATTTTATCCACAGTGGTATATTACAGACCATTCTGGAATAATACCCTGACTTTGCTCCCTGTAAATAAAGCATTACCACGTGTGTGTACTCACCTATTTGTACTCACCTATTTGTGGTTGCAGGGGTCGAGTCATAGTTCCTGGCTCCGCCTCTTCGTGTGTGTGTGTGTATGTGTGTGTGTGTGTGTACTCGCCTAGTTGTGGTTGCAGGGGTCGATTCATAGCTCCTGACCCCGTCTCTTCACTGAGTGCTACTAGGTCCTCTCTCTCCCTGCTCCATGAGCTTTATCATACCTCATCTTAAAGCTATGTATGGTTCCTGCCTCCACTACCTCACTTGCTAGGCTATTCCACTTCCTGACTGCTCTTTGACTTAAGAAATACTTCCCAACATCCCTTTGACTCATCTGAGTCTTCAATTTCCAATTGTGACCCCTTGTTTCTGTGTCCCCTATCTAGAACATCCTGTCTCTGTCCACCTTGCCTATTCCACGCAGTATTTTGTATGTCGTTATCATGTCTCCCCTAACCCTCCTGTCCTCCAGAGAGGAACCTGTCGTCAGAGCCAGAAGATTGCTGTGGAGACTTCCAACCCATTTTTGGTGTTACCAGACGAATGTGGGTTGTCTACTGGGAACGTGACAACGAGCACCAAGGGAGCATTGGCAGATGTAAGTGAGACATTCCTTGATACCCCAATAAAGACCATCAAGAACGTCACGACAAATTCCACAAATGAAGGTACCTGGACCTGGAGTTTACCTGGAGAGAGTTCCGGGGGTCAACGCCCCCGCGGCCCGGTCTGTGACCAGACCTCCTGGTGGAGCAGAGCCTGATCAACCAGGCTGTTACTGCTGGCTGCACGCAAACTAACGTATGAGTCACAGCCCGGCTGGTCAGGAACCGACTTTAGGTTCTTGTCCAGTGCCAGCTTGAAGACTGCCAGGGGTCTGTTGGTAATCCCCCTTATGTATGCTGGGAGGCAGTTGAACAGTCTCGGGCCCCTGACACTTATTGTATGGTCTCTTAACGTGCTAGTGACACCCCTGCTTTTCATTTGGGGGATGTTGCATCGTCTGCCAAGTCTTTTGCTTTCGTAGTGAGTGATTTCGGTCTGGGGCTCCACGCATACATGTCTGAACCTCAATTATGTTGTGATCTGAGTATATTGTTTTTGATATGGTGACATTTCTTATCAGATCATCATTGTTAGTGAAGATGAGGTCTAGTGTATTCTCCAGTCTAGTAGGCTCTATTATTTGCTGGTTTAAATTGAATTTTGTGCAGAGATTTAAAAGCTCGTGTGAGTGTGAGTTTTCATCAGAGCTACCTCCTGGTGTTATTTGTGCAACAATATTATTTGCTATATTCCTCCATTTTAGGTGCCTTAAGTTGAAATCCCCCAGGAGCAAGATGTTGGGTGCAGGAGCTGGAAGATTTTCCAGACAGTGGTCAATTTTTAACAGCTGTTCCTGGAATTGCTGGGATGTTGCATCTGGAGGCTTGTAGACTACCACAATGACTAGGTTTTGGTTCTCGACCTTTACTGCTAAAACTTCCACTACATCATTTGAGGCATTAAGCAGTTCTGTGCAAACAAGTGACTCTGAAATGTACAGGCCAACCCCCCCCCCCTTTTGCCTGTTCACTCTGTCACATCTGTATAGGTTGTAACCTGGGATCCATATTTCGTTGTCCAAGTGATCCTTTATGTGGGTCTCAGTGAAAGCCGCGAACATTGCCTTTGCCTCTGCAAGCAGTCCACGGATGAAAGGTATTTTGTTGTTTGTTGCTGGCTTTAGACCCTGTATATTTGCAAAGAAGAATGTCATCGGACTGGTGGTATTGTTGGTACTGGGGGGGATTTTTTTTCCGGCATTAGTATCTGTATCTGTTGGTTTGGAGTGGAGGCCATCGACTGTGGTTCCACTCCAGGAATGACTGGATTTGGTGTACGATTTCTGCCATTTCCTGCCAGTTTTTTTTCCTTCCTGGCACTAAAAAAAACCTCTCCCTCTTGAGTGGCTGTGGCTACCCAGGTTTTCCCATGGCCTGGATGTTTTGTATCTTTTTGCCCCCTTTAGATGGTGTGCCTGGCAATTTAAGTTATAGCACAGTCTTTCCTGTACTGAAGAGGTACACATTTCAGGGTGAAAAAGCTTACAGGAAGGGAGTTTGCATTTTCCTGTTGTCATATGGGCATGGCATTTTCTAGGGTGGTCATAGTTGCACGTCCCATCTGTTTTTCCAGATTTCCCATGCCTGCAGATACCAAGTGCATAGTATGTGCACAGGCTTGGTTTCCGTTTGCCTTGGGTTTCTGTGACTGTATTCCCTGTTGGTGCATGTTTCCCTGTCTTATTCCTATCCTCCCTAGCACCAACAATGGAGCTCCCACCAGTTGTTTTTGGTAATATATCCACACTATTGCTAGTGGAGTCCTCTTGTTTGCTATTTCCTGTGGTATTTCTAGTTTGCAATATTGGTTTTATCTTATCTTTGACTACACTTGTTTCCCCACTACGGCTCCTGTCCCCTATGAGGTCATTTATATGTATTCCTTCCTGCGTAAAATTCCCGACTACCTGGACAAAATCTCCAGCTTCACCATTACTGTCTCCCAGGAGAGCACCTCCCGCTTCACCATTACTGTCTCCCAGGACAGCACCTCCAGCTTCCCCATTACTGTCTCCCAGGACAGCACCTCCAGCTTCACCATTACTGTCTCCCAGGACAGCACTATCAGCCCCACATTTGCTGACTACCAGGACATCACCTCCAGCCTTACAGTTTCTGACTACATGGCCAGTATCAAGGGCAGTACCATTCAGCCCAGACTTTTTATGTTCCCATCTGTTGTAGAAAGCTTCCAGGTTGTCTATGAAAGCAGCTTTGATGTTATCCTCTTTTAATACCCTTGTGATTTTAGTCCACAGATTTATCTCATTTGGGCATACCCAAAAACACTTCCCTGTTTTAATACTGCTTGTAGCTAGTTCTTGGATATCTGCACAAGGGGCGTGACACCAATTTCCACAAAAATGACAATTTATCCATGTGGAAGCCCGTTTGTTCGATTGACTGCAGACTACACAGGGCTTCATAATGATTTGAATGGTTGATTTACTGTAATTCTACTAGCAACCTCTTGAATACTCTATTAATAACCTCCTTAAATGAAGCTCTAGCTATTTGTATTTCTATTTCTAACTGTACTTGTATATTGGACAGCTTACTGTGTACGTTCCTGATTTATATTTATTGTTTGTGTTTGATAAGGGTGCCTACAACCCCATCCGTTTACAGTCTGCTTTATTGTCCAACGAATCCGTTTGAAACCAGTCAAGGGTTCGGACCAGTCAAGGGTTCGGACGAGTCAGGTTAAGTTTATGGATAGGGCCTTTTGTCTTAGGGACAGGAAGAGGAGGCACAGGGTATGTTTTCCTGGGGCTGGGATGGGGGATATTGTTAGCTGTCTGGACGACATTATGAAAGGTAATGGGAGCAATCCTATTATCTGCCTCAGTTCAGGATGCAACGATGTTGGCAGTCGTAGGAGTGAGGACCTGATTAGCAGGTATAGGTCACCAATAGAGATAATTAGGAAGAAGGGTGGGAACCCTGTCATATGTGGTATTTTGCCAAGGAGAGGAGTTGGAAGTGAATGGTTGTCCAGGGCAATTAGTGTCAATTTCTGGTTGGACAAATACTGTAAGGAAAATGCGGTAACATTCATTGACAACTGGGATCTCTTCTATGGCAGAAATGACATGTATGCCAGGGATGGGGTTCACTTATCTAGGTCTGGGGTGGGGGCACTGGCAATGGCAGTGGAGGGAGCTGTTAGGGCTTTAAAATAGGAATATATAGTGGTATGGGTTTTGGCAAAAATACAGTGAAGTCCCAGTATAGTAATACTATGAGTTCTAGGGGAACTAGTAATAGGAAAAATGAGGTGGATATTGGGAAGCCAATGGCACTAGGCGACAAGGACAGTAATAGGTTTAGTGAAAAAACAGATATGAGTAGGAAGGGTAAAGAAAAAGGAGGGTCTTTAAAATTATATTATGCTAATAGCCGTAGTGCTAGGAATAAGAAGGATGAGTTGAGATTAGTTGCTAGTGCAGGTAACATTGATGTATTTGCAATCGCTGAGACATGGTTTAATCCGAAAAGTCGGGACATGCCTTCGGAATGTCACATTCAGGGTTTTAAATTGTTCGAAGTAGATAGAAATATCGGTAAGGGAGGTGGGGTGGCACTGTATGTCCGAGATCACTTGAACTGTTGCATAAAAACGGGTATTAAGTCTGAGATAATACATACAGATTCTCTCTGGATAGAATTTTCAGAGGTGCATAAAAAATTGATTCTAGGAGTGATATACCGTCCCCCAAACTTAGATAGGGACCAAGGGAAATTACTGTGGGAGGAAATTGTTAAGGCCACAAGGCACGATATTGTAATAATTCTAGGGGACTTTAACTTTAGTCACATTGATTGGAATTTCTTGACTGGGAATTTAGAATCAAATGACTTCTTAGAAGTAGTTCAGGAATGCTTTTTGAAGCAGTTTGTGAGAGTACCTACAAGGGGAAATAACCTTCTTGATTTGGTTCTGGCGAACAAGGAAACCCTTGTTTATAATTTAGAAATTAATGAGGAACTCGGCACAAGCGATCACAAATCAATTACCTTTAGCATAGAATGGAAGTATGATAGTAGGGACAACTCAGTAACAGTTCCAGATTTTCGCTTAGCAGATTACAATGAGCTTAGAGAACACTTCTCATCAGTTGACTGGGGCAACGAACTGAACATGAAAATGGTATAAAATACCGACAGGTTGTTAGGTAAGACACACATGCAACAGTTAGGTATCTTTATTTCGAAACGTTTCGCCTACACAGTAGGCTTCTTCAGTCGAGTACAGAAAAGTTGATAGAAGCAGAAGAGACTTGAAGACGATGTAATCAGTCCATCACCCTTAAAGTTTTGAGGTGGTCAGTCCCTCAGTCTGGAGAAGAGCATTGTTCCATAGTCTGAAACAATATTGTTTCAGACTATGGAACAATGCTCTTCTCCAGACTGAGGGACTGACCACCTCAAAACTTTAAGGGTGATGGACTGATTACATCGTCTTCAAGTCTCTTCTGCTTCTATCAACTTTTCTGTACTCGACTGAAGAAGCCTACTGTGTAGGCGAAACGTTTCGAAATAAAGATACCTAACTGTTGCATATGTGTCTTACCTAACAACCTTCTGTTGCTTACACTTCGTGATATAAATCCCAGTAATCTGTTTGCCTTAGTATAACTCCCAAGCCTTTTTCACAATCAGTATGGCTGAGATCTACGTTATTTAACTTATAAGTGATAGGGTTATGGACACTCCCGAGCTTCAGAACCTTGCATTTATCTACACTGAACTGCATCTGCCACTTTTCTGACCAGGTATTGAGTTTGTCTAAATCCTCCTGAAGTTCCCTGATATCTACGTTTGAATCAATTATCCTACCTATCTTTGTGTCATCGGCGAATTTGCTCATTTCACTAGTAATTCCCTCATCAAGATCATTGATATATATTATAAACAACAATGGCCCCAAGATTGATCCCTGTGGAACGCCACTTGTTACAGATCCCCACTCGGATTTAACCCCATTAATGGACACTCTCTGCTTCCTGTCTGTGAGCCATGACTCGATCCATGAGAGCACTTTTCCCCCAATGCCATGAGCTGCCACTTTCTTTAACAGTCTTTGGTGCGGAACTCTATCAAAAGCCTTACTAAAATCTAAGTAAATAATATCAAATTCTTTATCGTGATCAACAGCCTCAAAAGCTTTACTGAAGAAAGTTAATAAATTAGTTAGACAAGAACGGCCTCTCGTGAATCCATGCTGAGTATCATTAATCAAGCTATGCTTATCGAGATGGCTTCTTATAATCTCAGCTATAATTGACTCTAGTAATTTGCCTACAATTGAGGTCAGGCTTATTGGGCGGTAATTTGACGGTAACGACTTGTCCCTGTTTTAAAAATAGGAATTACATTAGCCATCTTCCACATATCAGACACTACACCTGTTTGAAGAGATAAATTAAAAATATTAGTTAATGGTTCACAGAGTTCCATTTTGCATTCCTTAAGAACCCTTGAAAAAAGCTCATCAGGACCCGGCGACTTATTTTGCTTCAGTCGGTCTATTTGTTTCATAACCATTTCACTAGTGACTGTGATGTTACATAATTTATCTTCTTCAGGCCCACTATAAAAATTAATTACTGGAATATTGTTAGTGTCTTCCTGTGTAAAAACCGAGAGAAAATAATTATTTAAAATCGAGCACATTTCATTCTCTTTGTCAGTAAGATGCCCATAGTTATTTTTAAGGGGACCTATCTTATCTCTAACTTTTGTTCTATAGACCTGGAAAAAACTTTTTGGGTTAGTTTTCGAATCCCTAGCAACTTTAATTTCATAGTCCCTTTTAGCTTTTCTTATCCCCTTTTTAACGTCCCTCTTAATGTCAATATACTGATTCATAAGATGACCCTCACCTCTTTTGATACATCTATAAATTCCTTTCTTATGCCCTAGTAGATATTTCAGCCTATTATTAATCCATTTTGGGTCATTTCTGTTTGATTTAATTTCTTTATACGGGATAAACTTTCTTTGAGCAGCATGTATGGTGTTCAGAAAACTGTCATATTGATAGCTCTCTTCGTTACCCCAGTCAACAGATGATAGTGTTCTCTAAGCCCATTGTAATCTGCTAAGCGAAAATCTGGAACTGTTACTGAGTTGTCCCTACTATCATACTTCCATTCTATGCTAAAGGTAATTGATTTGTGATCGCTTGTGCCGAGTTCCTCATTAATTTCTAAATTATTAACAAGGGTTTCCTTGTTCGCCAGAACCAAATCAAGAAGGTTATTTCCCCTTGTAGGTTCTGTCACAAACTGCTTCAAAAAACATTCCTGAACTACTTCTAAGAAGTCATTTGATTCTAAATTCCCAGTCAAGAAATTCCAATCAATGTGACTAAAGTTAAAGTCCCCTAGAATTACTACATTATCGTGCCTTGTGGCCTTAACAATTTCCTCCCACAGTAATTTCCCTTGGTCCCTATCTAAGTTTGGGGGACGGTATATCACTCCTAGAATCAATTTTTTATGCCCCTCTGAAAATTCTATCCAGACAGACTCTGTATGTGTTACCTCAGACTTAATACCCGTTTTTATGCAACAGTTCAAGTGATCTCGGACATACAGTGCCACCCCACCTCCCTTACCGATATTTCTATCTACTTGGAACAATTTAAAACCCTGAATGTGACATTCCGAAGGCATGTCCCGACTTTTGGAATTAAACCATGTCTCAGTGATTGCAAATACATCAATGTTACCTGCACTAGCAACTAATCTCAACTCATCCATCTTATTCCTAGCACTACGGCTATTAGCATAATATAATTTTAAAGACCCTCCTTTCTCTTTACCCTTCCTGCTCATATCTGTTTTTTCACTAAACCTATTACTGTCCTTGTCGCCTAGTGCCATTGGCTTTCCAATATCCACCTCATTCTGCCTATTACTAGTTCCCCTAGAACTCATAGTATTACTACACTGGGACTTCACTGTATTCTCACCAAAACCCATACCACTATATATTCCTAGTTTAAAGCCCTAACAGCTCCCTCCACTGCAGTTGCCAGTGCCCCCACCCCAGACCTAGATAAGTGAACCCCATCCCTGGCATACATGTCATTTCTGCCATAGAAGAGGTCCAAGTTGTCAATGAATGTTACAGCATTTTCCTTACAGTATTTGTCCAGCCAGCAATTGACACCAATTGCCCTGGACAACCATTCATTTCTAACTGCTCTTCTTGGCAAAATACCACATATGACAGGGTTCCCACCTTTCTTCCTAATTATTTTTGTTGCTGACCTATACCTGCTAATCAGGTCACAGTGGGCACCTGTGACGAGCGGGGTCCCACAGGGGTCGGTCATAGGACCAGTGCTATTTTTGGTATATGTGAATGATAATATGGAAGGGATAGACTCAGAGGTGTCCCTATTCGCAGATGATGTGAAGTTAATGAGGAGAATTAAATCAGATGAGGATTAGGCAGGACTTCAAAGAGACCTGGACAGGCTGGACACGTGGTCCAGCAACTGGCTTCTTGAATTCAACCCTGCCAAATGCAAAGTCATGAAGATCGGAGAAGGGCAAAGAAGACCGCAGACAGAGTATAGACTAGGTGGCCAAAGACTGCAAACCTCGCTCAAGGAGAAAGATCTTGGGGTGACCATAACACCGAGCATGTCTCCGGAGGCACACATCAACCAGATAACTGCTGCAGCATATGGGCGCCTGGCAAACCTGAGAATAGCGTTCCGATACCTTAGTAAGGAATCGTTCAAGACACTGTACACTGTGTACATCAGGCCCATACTGGAGTATGCAGCACCAGTTTGGAACCCACACCTGGTCAAGCACGTCAAGAAATTAGAGAAAGTGCAAAGGTTTGCAACAAGGCTAGTTCCGGAGCTCAGGGGTATGTCCTACGAAGAAAGGTTGAGGGAAATCGGACTGACGACACTGGAGGACAGGAGGGTCAGGGGAGACATGATAACGACATACAAAATACTGCGTGGAATAGATAAGGTGGACAGAGACAGGTTGTTCCAGAGAGGGGACACAGAAACAAGGGGTCACAATTGGAAGCTGAAGACTCAGACGAGTCAGAGGGATGTTAGGAAGTATTTCTTCAGTCATAGAGTCGTCAGGAAGTGGAATAGCCTAGCAAGTGATGTAGTGGAGGCAGGAACCATACATAGCTTTAAGACGAGGTATGACAAAGCTCAGGAAGCAGAGAGAGAGAGGACCTAGTAGCGATCAGTGAAGAGGCGGGGCCAGGAGCTGAGTCTTGACTCCCTGCAACCACAATTAGGTGAGTACACACACACACACACACACACACACACACACACATACACACACACACTGTACGTTAGGCCCATCTTGGAGTATGCGGCACCAGTTTGGAACCCACACCTAGCCAAGCACGTAAAGAAACTAGAGAAAGTGCAAAGGTTTGCAACAAGACTAGTCCCAGAGCTAAGGGGTATGTCCTACGAGGAGAGGTTAAGGGAAATCGACCTGACGACACTGGAGGACAGGAGAGATAGGGGGGACATGATAACGACATATAAAATACTGAGAGGAATTGACAAGGTGGACAGAGACAGAATGTTCCAGAGATGGGACACAGCAACAAGGGGACACAGTTGGAAGTTGAAGACTCAGATGAATCACAGGGATGTTAGGAAGTATTTCTTCAGTCACAGAGTAGTCAGGAAGTGGAATAGTTTGGGAAGCGATGTAGTGGAGGCAGGATCCATACATAGCTTTAAGAAGAGGTATGATAAAGCTCATGGAGCGGGAAGAGTGACCCAGTAGCGGCCAGTGAAGAGGCGGGGCCAGGAGCTGTGAATCGACCCCTGCAACCACAACTAGGTGAGTACACACACACCCTAAATATATACATGGATGATACGATCTACAATATACTACACAAGTATACGTATAGGGGAATTCAGTAGCTATACTGACACAGTGCCTTCTTGAAGACAGCCAAGGGTCTATTGATAATCCCCCTTATGTATGCTGGGAGGCAGTTGAACAGTCTTGGGCCCCAGACGCTTATTGTGTTGTCTATCAAGGTACTCGTGGAACCCCTGCTTTTCATCGGGGGAATGTTGCATCTCCTGCCGAGTCTTTTGCTCTCATATGGAGTGATTTTCGTGTGCAGGCTTGATACCAATCCCCCCACGACCTTCCAAGTGTATATTATCATGTATCTCTCTCACCTGCATTCCATGGAATACAGATCAAGGACCTTCAACTGTTCCCAGTAATTTAGGTGCCTGTGTACTGTGAAAGTTCTTTGTATGCTCTCCAGGTCTGCAATGTCACCAGCTTTATAGGGGGCCGTTAGTGTACAGCAGTGTTCCAGCCTAGAGAGAACAAGCGATTTGAAGAGTGTCATCATGGGCTTGGCGTCCCTAGTTTTAAAGGTTCTCATTATCCATCCTATCATTTTCCTAGCCGATGAGGTAGATACATTGTTGTGGTCTGTGAAGCGAGATGCTCTGACATTATCACTTCCAGGTCCTTCACATTTCTTTTTTCGCTTTATTGTACAGTTAGAATTTGTCGTATATCCTGAGACATTTTTAATTTCCTCAAGTTTTCCATATCTGAGTAGTTGAAATTTCTCCTCGTTGAACTTCATATTGTTTGAGTGGCCCATTCGAAGATTTGGTTGATGTCCGCTTGGGGTCTCGCAGTGTCTTCGATGGAGTGAATTGTCTCTGAATTCATTAATTTTATCGCACTCCAGTACATAATGACGCAAGGTGTGACAATAGTCCATCTGGCAAAGTTTGCATTTTGTTTGGTCTACATTTGGTGGTGGTGATTTAACCTGCCATAGATACTTGTAACCCAGCCGGAGCCGGGCGGTAGTGACCTGTACTTTGTGGTGCTGACCTGTACTTAACTCTGTGAAGAAGTGTCTTGTTTGCTCCCGTGGACTGAACCAAGATGCCCTCCATCGAGCAACTTTACCAGCAACTTAAGGAAGAATTGAGGGCAGCGAAGATGGAGATACGGCGATTGACCGAGGAAAACAAGAGGATTCGTAGTAGTCCTCCTGTTTCGAGTCCTCAGGTCAAGAAGGGATCGTGGTCAGTGGCTGGACAGCAGGGGACGACGAAGTTGACGATCAAGAAGACGAATGGAAAGCCAGAAACGATGAAGAAGAAAGAGACTGCTGTGGAAACTCCCGTGGAAACCTCCAACGCATTCTCGGTGCTACCCGACGAATGTGAGTCTACTACTGGGATCGTCACGACGAACGACAACAAGGAAGGTAAGAATATTGTTGTTGTTGGGGATAGCCAGGTTAGATACATGGATAGGGCATTCTGCTTGAAGGACAGGAGTAGGAGACAAAGGGTATGCTTTCCTGGGGCTGGGATGGAGGACATTGTTAGCCGGCTTGACAACATCATGAACGGTAATGGGATCAATCCTATTATTTGCCTCAGTGCTGGAGGCAATGATGTAGGCAAGCGTAGAAGTGAGGATTTAGTTAGAAAGTTCAGGACAGCTATAGACATGATTAGGAAGAAGGGGGGGCGCCCTGTTATATGTGGCATTTTGCCAAGAAGAGGTGTTGGTAATGAATGGTTGTCCAGAGCAATTGGTATTAATTGTTGGCTGGATAAACACTGTAAGGATAATGCAGTACCATTCATTGACAACTGGGACAACTTCTATGGCCGAAATGACATGTATGCCAGGGATGGGGTTCACTTATCCAGGGCAGGTGTGGGTTTTCTTGCTAACTCAGTTGAGGGGGTTGTTAGGACTTTAAACTAGGATTAGTTAGAGGTATGGGTTTAGAAATGATTAATAATGAGTATGGATATATTGACTTATGCTCTGATATTAAGAATCTTAATAGTAACTGTCATGGAGTAACTCTGGGTAATGATAATTTCAGAAATTGTGTAAAAACAAAGATGAATAGGAAAAATGTGCAGAAGAAAAAACATATGATGGTATTTTATGCTAACAGTCGAAGTGCAAGAAATAAAATTAATGAACTACGTTTGGTAGCATGTGCTGGGAACTTTGATATCATTGCATTAACTGAAACGTGGTATGATTTAAAGAGTCGGGATATGACTGCTGAGTGTAATATTCAGGGATTTAAGTTATTCAATGTGGATAGATGTAATGGGAAGGGGGGAGGAGTTGCATTGTATGTTCGAGAAAATATTAATTGTTGCATAAAAACAGGTATAAAAATAGATGGAGCAGTAACAGAGTCTGTTTGGGTAGAGTTCGTGGAGGGTCAAGAAAAACTAATTCTAGGTGTAATATACCGACCTCCAGGCTTGGATCACGATAGAGGGAGACTTCTTTGGGACGAAATTGTTAGGGCTTCTGGACACAGTAACGTAGTCATAGTAGGGGACTTTAACTTTAGCCAAATTGACTGGAATTCTTTGACAGGTAATCTAGAGTCCAGTGACTTCATGGAAACAGTTCAGGACTGTTTTCTGAAACAGAGTGTAACTGAACCTACCAGGGGTAATAATTTGCTAGACCTAGTCTTGTCAAATAAGGAAACACTCGTGAATAATCTGGAGATCACTGAAGAGCTTGGCGCAAGTGATCACAAATCCATCACCTTTAGCATTAATTGGGAATGCAAGAATAATGATAATACAGTAAAAATCCCCGATTTTCGTTCTGCCGATTATAATGGACTTAGGGAACATCTGTCTAATCTTGATTGGGGTTATCTAGCTAATGATTTTATTGACGATAATCATACTTATGAATATGAAGGGATCTGCTTTTATGATTGTTTTCTTAATAATGTACACAGTGCCCAGAGTATATACATTCCCCAGAGAGAAATTAGGTCTAATAATAACGATCCCAAATGGGTTAACAGGAGGCTAAAGCATCTATTAGGGGAGAAAAGGGGAATTTATAGGCGCATCAGAAGAGGAGAGGTTAACCTTACTGACCAATATGTTCAGCTTAAAAGAGAAGTAAAAAAGGCGATTAGAAAGGCTAAACGTGACTATGAAATTAGAGTTGCTAATGAATCAAAGACTAATCCAAAGGGGTTCTTTCAAGTGTATAGGACGAAGGTGAAGGAAAAAGTAGGACCTCTGAAATCTGGGAATGGACAGCTGACGGATAATGAACTGGAAATGTGTTCCTTATTTAATGACTATTTTTTGTCAGTTTTTACACAGGAAGATGTAAATGAGATTCCAGTAATTAACAATTATTTAGTTCCTGATGAATTTAAGTTAACTAATATTACTGTCACGAGGGACATGGTTATTAAACAGATAGACAAACTGAAACAAAATAAGTCCCCGGGACCCGATGAGTTGTTTTCAAGGGTACTTAAGGAATGCAAGATGGAGCTTAGTCAGCCATTAACGAGTGTATTCAATGCGTCCATCCTTACCAGTGTTGTGCCAGAGATGTGGAAGATGGCTAATGTGGTTCCTATATTCAAATCAGGGGATAAGTCCACTCCTTCAAATTACCGTCCAATAAGCCTGACATCTATAGTGGGCAAGTTATTAGAATCAATTATAGCTGACATTATCAGAAGTCACCTTGAAGAGCATAACTTGATAAATGAATCTCAGCATGGATTCACGAGAGGTCGTTCCTGCCTGACAAACTTACTGACGTTCTTCAATAGAACATTTGAGGCAGTTGACAGTGATAAGGAATATGATATTGTTTATTTGGATTTTAGTAAAGCCTTCGACAGAGTACCTCACAAGAGACTCTTAAGAAAAGTGGCAGCTCATGGTATAGGAGGTAAAGTTCTAGCATGGATTGAGGCATGGCTTACCAATAGAAAGCAGAGAGTTACCATTAATGGAGTGAAATCTGAATGGGGATTAGTCACTAGTGGCGTTCCACAAGGATCAGTTTTAGGCCCTCTCTTGTTCATAATTTACATTAATGACCTTGATGAAGGGATTACTAGTGACATGAGTAAGTTTGCTGATGATACAAAGATAGGCCGTATAATTCACTCTGAGGAGGATATCAATGAACTCCAGGACGATTTGAACAAATTAATGTCTTGGTCTGAGAAATGGCAGATGAAGTTTAATGTGGATAAGTGTAAGGTACTTGCCCTTGGTAATGAAAATAACCCTCGAAGCTATAATCTAGGTGAAGTAGAGCTTGGTCATACAGAATGTGAAAAAGACTTGGGAGTCATGGTAAGCAGAAATCTAAAGCCAAGACAGCAGTGCCTCAGTGTGCGCAACAAGGCCAACAGATTACTTGGATTTATCTCAAGAAGTATAAGTAACAGAAGATTGAGACACTTATGCAGCATATGGGAATCTTTATTCAGGAAACGTTTCGCCACACAGTGGCTTCATCAGTCCAATACAAAGAGGAAGGCGTAAGGAGAGGAGGAGAATGAGGTAATCAGTCCCTCAACCTGGAGTCGATGTGTTCAGTCCATCAATCTTGTAGAATGTACAGCATAGGGCCGTAGACGTGGCTTATATACTACGTGTGTCTACTTACACGTACTTGCCTAGCTGAGTACTCTCACTTTTTGGCCGATTGTCACCTCCAATTACATCTTTTCGTAATTAGACGATGCCTTCGTTGCCTTCCACCTCCCACCCCCCTTCCACTCTCCCCCAACCTCCCACACCTGCCTCTGCTTCTACTAAATCCAATTCCTTCTCGCTAAACCTCAAATTTTCTAATCCTGATGCCACTATCTGTCCGGAAAATTTATTATATCAGATCACTGGTGCACCTCAACTTAAAGTCTTCAAAACCAACTCAGGCTTCAAACTCCTTCTTGACAAACATTCCTACGAAGCGTACACCTCAAGCGATACCAGACAAAAACTTCTCAACGCAGGCTTCACCATTATTTGGACTCCTGAGCACCGTGCCAAAAGCACAGTCATTGCTCAACACGTAGACTACTCTCTCCTGACAGCCTATGACACAGACAAAGAAGACTTAATAAAAGATATCAGTACTAAGAACAAAGTCTCTGTTGACGATATTTACAGACCAGAAAACTCTACCATTCTCAAAATACGCTGTTCTACTCCTGCTGACGCCTCTACACTCTTCAGTCAAGGAATCTTTGCCAAGACCATCCGCATTCCTCCAAACGCTCTCTTCACTCCGAACTTCCACCCAATCACACAATGTCTTAAATGCTACAAATTCGGCCACGACAAAAACACATGCACATCTACACAAGTCTGCTCCAGATGTTCAGCAACTGACCACCTCAAAACTTTAAGGGTGATGGACTGATTACATCGTCTTCAAGTATCTTCTGCTTCTTGATAAATTAGACACATGTGCAACTCTTGGGTATCTTTATTGAGGAAACGTTTCGCCACACAGTGGCTTCATCAGTCCATACATAGGAGAAACTTGAAGAACAGGAGGAGAATGAGGTAATCAGTCCCTCAACCTTGAGTCGATGTGTTCAGTCCATCAATCTTGAGTAGAATACGGCAGATGAGCGGAGAAGCAGCTTATAAACCGTATGGCAGGAGAGGTGTAGCAGTCATAGGAATTCTTCGCTTGCTTAATTCTTGGGCACAACCTACTTCCACATTGAACAAATGTGACACTACCTATGACTGCTACACCTCTCCTGCCACACGGTTTATAAGCTGCTTCTCCGCTCATCTGCCGTATTCTACTCAAGATTGATGGACTGAACACATCGACTCAAGGTTGAGGGACTGATTACCTCATTCTCCTCCTGTTCTTCAAGTTTCTCCTATGTATGGACTGATGAAGCCACTGTGTGGCGAAACGTTTCCTCAATAAAGATACCCAAGAGTTGCACATGTGTCTAATTTATCAAGAAGCAGAAGATACTTGAAGACGATGTAATCAGTCCATCACCCTTAAAGTTTTGAGGTGGTCAGTCCCTCAGTCTGGAGAAGAGCATTGTTCCATAGTATGAAACCTAATGATACCTAACTGTTGCATATGTGTCTTACCTAACAACCTGTCGGTATTTTATACCATTTTAATGTTCATATTACATCTTCATTCTTTCTGTTCTCTAGTGCATCTAGGACCTTGTCGTAGTGATCCAGTAGTTGGGACAGACAGGAGCGGCCTGCTCTAAACCCATGCTGCTCTGGGTTGTGTAATTGATGGGTATCTAGATGGGTGGCGATCTTGCTTCTTAGGACCCTTTCAAAGATTTTTATATGGGATGTTAGAGCTATCGGTCTGTAGTTCTTTGCTATTGCTTTACTGTCCCCTTTGTGGAGTGGGGCTATGTCTGTTGTTTTTAGTAACTGTGGGACGACCCCAGTGTCCATGCTCCCTCTCCATAGGATGTTATAAGCACATGATAGGAGCTTCGTACAGAGGAGGATGACAAAGATGATCCCATGTATCAGAAATCTTCCATGTGAGGATAGACTGAGGGCCCTGAATCTGCACTCTCTCGAAAGGCGTAGAATTAGAGGGGGTATGATCGAGGTGTATAAATGGAAAACAGGAATAAATAAAGGGGATGTAAATAGCGTGCTGAAAATTTCCAGCCAAGACAGGACTCGCAGCAATGGTTTCAATTGGAAAAATTAAGATTCAGGAAGGATATAGGAAAACACTGGTTTGGTAATAGAGTTGTGGATGAGTGGAACAAACTCCCGAGTACAGTTATTCAGGCTAAAACGTTGTGTAGTTTTAAAAATAGGTTAGATAAATACATGAGTGGGTGTGGGTGGGTGTGAGTTGGACCTGACTAGCTTGTGCTGCTGGGTCTTATGCAGTGCTCCATCCTTGAGTGGAGGTGACCAGACTGGGTGGGTCATTGGGCTAATCCGGGGGGGGGATCATTGGGCTAACCCAGGGGGGGACATGGACCTGCTCCGCATAGGTCAGTAGGCCTGTTGCAGTGTTCCTTCTTTCTTATCCTCTTATGTTCTTATGAGTCTGGCCCTATGGTAGAACATAAGAAAGGAGGAACACTGCAGGAGGCCTAAGTAAGTAAGTAAGTAAGTAAGTAAGTAAGTAAGTTTATTCAGGTAAACACAAATACAGTTACATAGAATTATCATACATAGCAGCATATGTGTAGAGAACCTAGGATAACCCAAAAAAGTCAGACAGAGTGACTTATTTCCATTGCGGTCCTTTCACCTTTACATGTGTGTTAGCTAAAAAATTAAAAATCATTCTCCTCCCTTTCTGTCGCTAAATTCATTAGGTACCTTTTGGCACTCTTCTTGAACTGGTTCATGCTATGACTGGCTTTGACATGTGCAGGCAGTATGTTCCATTCCTTTATTGCTGTACAATAAAAGGTGTTTGAAGCCTGGCCACTGACTGTGGGTACTACAAAGTACCCCAAGTAGTACCCCTAGTAGAACCCCAAGTACTATAATTGCTTTGGTTCCCAACCTTGACAAAATTAGCAGCAAGATATTCTGGACACTGTTTGTGAGCAATTTTATAAACTTTATATAACTTCAGTTGTGTTAATCTGTCCTCAGTATTCAACATATCAAATTGTTGTAATTCATCCTGGCCTATATGCTCTCTTGGACCCAGGTCCAGGATGAATCTTACCACTTTGTTCTGGGTGATTTGCATTTTATCTTTCTTTTTTTGTCAAGGCAGAGTACCATGAAGAACAAGCGAAGTCCATATGACATTGTAATAGTGCTAGACACAGGGTCCTGCGAGCCTCAGTAGGTAGACACACTGTCTGTAGAGGAACTTCATTCTGGCATTCGCTTTCTTTACTACACTGTCAATGCAATGGTCAAAGGGGAGATATTTTACTGAGGAAACTGAAGTGATGGGTTCTTCATAACACAGGACATTAAAATTATTTACCCTTCTCAGTTTATGTTTCGTGCCAAAGAGTATGGCTATCGTTTTCCGGAGGTGCATCGACAGATTGTTATCAACTAACCATCTGCTGCAGGACTCCAGTTATAGTGTTATTACATTAGCTGTATCTTGTGAGTCTTTACCTGACACTAAAAGAGCACTGTCATCCGCATACAGTAGGAGTTTGCACTTAACACTGATAGGCATGTCGTTAACATAACATACAAATACTATGGGACCCAGAATACTACCCTGTGGAACTCCACATGTTATCGGCAGGGGTTCTTATTCTGTTTTGTTAATTTTGACATTTTGTTTCCTGTTGCTAAGATAGGACTTAACCAGTCTATGGAACCTATGCCGATAGCTTGAAGTTTCTTACATAATATATTATGGTTGACAGTATCGAAGTTCTTTTGCAAGTCTAAGGTTACCATTCCTATGAGGTTCCCTATCGACATCAGTTCTCATGTAATCCATCAGATTAGTTAGGGAGGTGTCGGTTGAGTAAGAGCTCCTAAAGCCTGAGTGGTAACTATAAAGAATGTTGTCATTAAGATACTTAACTACTTGACAGTACATCGCTCTCTCTAGAATTTTGAATATTACACTGAGTATACTAACAGGCCTATAGTTGCTTACATCAAACGTACTTAAGAACATAAGAACATAAGAAAGGAGGAACACTGCAGCAGGCCTGTTGGCCCATACTAGGCAGGTCCTTTACAATTCATCCCACTAACAAACATTTGACCAACCCAATTTTCAATGCCACCCAAGAAATAAGCTCTGATGTGCAAGTCCCACTCAAATCCAACCCCTCCCACTCATGTACTTATCCAACCTAAATTTGAAACTACCCAAAGTCCTAGCCTCAATAACCCAACTAGGTAGACTGTTCCACTCATCAACTACCCTATTTCCAAACCAATACTTTCCTATGTCCTTTCTAAATCTAAACTTATCTAATTTAAATCCATTACTGCGGGTTCTCTCTTGGAGAGATATCCTCAAGACCTTGTTAATATCCCCTTTATTAATACCTATCTTCCACTTATACACTTCGATCAGGTCTCCCCTCATTCTTCGTCTAACAAGTGAATGTAACTTAAGAGTCTTCAATCTTTCTTCATAAGGAAGATTTCTAATGCTATGTATTAATTTAGTCATCCTACGCTGAATGTTTTCTAACGAATTTATGTCCATTCTGTAATATGGAGACCAGAATTGAGCTGCATAATCTAGGTGAGGCCTTACTAATGATGTATAAAGCTGCAGTATGACCTCTGGACTTCTGTTGCTTACACTTCTTGATATAAATCCCAGTAATCTATTTGCCTTATTACGTACGCTTAGGCATTGCTGTCTTGGTTTAAGGTTGCTGCTTACCATAACCCCCAAGTCCTTTTCGCAATCTGTATGGCTAAGTTCTACATTATTTAACTTATAAGTGCTAGGGTTATGGACACTCCCGAGCTTCAGAACCTTGCATTTATCTACATTGAACTGCATCTGCCACTTTTCTGACCAAGAGTAGAGTTTGTCTAAATCCTCCTGAAGTTCCCTAACATCTACGTTTGAATCAATTATCCTACCTATCTTCGTGTCATCGGCGAATTTGCTCATATCACTAGTAATTCCTTCATCAAGATCATTGATATATATTATAAACAACAACGGGCCCAAGACTGATCCCTGTGGAACGCCACTTGTTACTGATCCCCACTCGGATTTAACCCCATTTATGGACACTCTCTGCTTCCTGTCTGTGAGCCATGATTCGATCCACGAGAGCACCCTTCCCCCAATGCCATGAGCTGCTACTTTCTTCAACAGTCTTTGGTGCGGAACTCTATCAAATGCCTTACTAAAATCTAAGTAAATAATATCAAATTCTTTATCGTGGTCAACAGCCTCAAAAGCTTTACTGAAGAAAGTTAATAAATTAGTTAGACAAGACCGGCCTCTTGTGAATCCATGCTGAGTATCATTAATCAAGCTATGCTTATCGAGATGGCTTCTTATAATCTCAGCTATAATTGACTCTAGTAATTTGCCTACAATTGAGGTCAGGCTTATTGGGCGGTAATTTGACGGTAACGACTTGTCCCCTGTTTTAAAAATAGGAATTACATTAGCCATCTTCCACATATCAGACACTACACCTGTTTGAAGAGATAAATTAAAAATATTAGTTAATGGTTCACAGACTTCCATTTTGCATTCCTTTAGAACCCTTGAAAAAACCTCATCAGGACCCGGTGACTTATTTTGCTTCAGTCTGTCTATCTGCTTCACAACCATTTCACTAGTGACTGTGATGTTACATAATTTATCTTCTTCTGATCCACTATAAAAATTAATTACCGGAATATTATTAGTGTCTTCCTGTGTAAAAACCGAGAGAAAATAATTATTTAAAATCGAGCACATTTCATTCTCTTTGTCAGTAAGATGCCCATAGTTATTTTTAAGGGGACCTATCTTATCTCTGACTTTTGTTCTATAGACCTGGAAAAAACTTTTTGGGTTAGTTTTAGAATCCCTAGCAACTTTAATTTCATAGTCCCTTTTAGCTTTTCTTATCCCCTTTTTAATGTCCCTCTTAATGTCAATATACTGATTCATAAGATGACCCTCGCCTCTTTTGATACGCCTATAAATTCCTTTCTTATGCCCTAGTAGATATTTCAGCCTATTATTCATCCATTTTGGGTCATTTCTATTTGATCTAATTTCCTTATAAGGGATAAACGTTCTTTGAGCAGCATGTATTGTGTTCAGAAAACTGTCATATTGATAGCTCTCTTCGTTACCCCAGTCAACAGATGATAAGTGTTCTCTAAGCCCATCGTAATCTGCTAAGCGAAAATCTGGGACTGTTACTGAGTTATCCCTACTATCATACTTCCATTCAATTCTAAATGTAATTGATTTGTGGTCGCTAGCACCCAGTTCCTCTGAAACTTCTAAATTATTAACAAGGGATTCATTGTTTGCCAGAACTAAGTCAAGCAGGTTATTACCCCTTGTAGGTTCTGTCACAAACTGCTTCAAAAAACAATCCTGAACTACTTCTAAGAAATCGTATGATTCTAAATTCCCAGTCAAGAAATTCCAATCAATATGACTAAAGTTAAAGTCTCCTAGAATTACTACATTATCGTGCCTTGTGGCCCTAACAATTTCCTCCCATAGTAGTCTCCCCTGGTCCCTATCTAAATTTGGGGGACGGTATATCACACCTAAAATTAATTTTTCATGCCCCTCTGAAAATTCTATCCAAACAGACTCTGTATGTGTTACTTCAGACTTAATACCCGTTTTTATGCAACAGTTCAAGCGATCTCGGACATACAATGCCACCCCACCCCCCTTCCCGATACTTCTATCTACTTGGAACAATTTAAAACCCTGAATGTGACATTCTGCAGGCATGTCCCGACTTTTTGAATTAAACCACGTCTCAGTAATGGCAAATACATCTATGTTACCTGCACTAGCAACTAGTCTCAACTCGTCCATCTTATTCCTAGCACTGCGACTATTTGTGTAATAAATATTTAATGACCCTCCTATCTCTTTACCCTTCCTGCTCCTTTCTGTTATTCCACTAAACCTATTACTGTCCTTGTCAATTAGTGCCACTGGCTTTCCAATATCCACCTCATTTTGCCTATTACTAGTTCTCCTAGTACTCATGTTACTACCCTGCGACTTCACAGTTTTCCCGCCAAAACCCATACCACTAACTATTCCTAGTTTAAAGACCTAACAGCTCCCTCCACTGCGTTGGCCAGTGCTCCCACCCCACACCTAGACAAGTGAACCCCATCCCTGGCATACATGTCATTTCTGCCATAGAAGAGGTCCCAGTTGTCAATGAATGTTACCGCATTTTCCTTACAGTATTTGTCCAGCCAGCAATTGACACCAATTGCTCTGGACAACCATTCATTTCCAACTCCTCTCCTTGGCAAAATGCCACATATGACAGGTTTCCCACCCTTCTTCCTAATTATCTCTATTGCTGACCTATACCTGCTAATCAGGTCCTCACTCCTACGTCTGCCAACATCGTTGCCTCCAGCACTGAGACAGATAATAGGATTGCTCCCATTACCTCTCATGATGTCATCCAGACGGCTAACAATATCCTTCATCCCAGCCCCAGGAAAACACACTCTCTGCCTCCTACTCCTATCCTTCAAACAGAATGCCCTATCCATGTACCTAATCTGGCTATCCCCAACAACAACAATGTTTTTACCTTCCTTGGCGTCGTCCGTAGTGATGCTCCGAGTAGTCGACTCACATTCGCCAGGTAGCATTACACCACTTGTAGAATTCGTCATGACGTTCTCGATGGTCTTCGTTGGGGTTTCTAGGGATGTCTCACTCACGTCTGCCAATGCTTCCTTGGTGCTCGTTGTGGCATTCCCAGTAGAACACTCACATTCGTCAGGTAGCACCGAGAATGAGTTGGAAGTTTCCACGGCAGTCTTCTGGTTTCTCGTTGTTTCTGCCTCTCCAACCGTTTTCTTAATCTTCAGCTTGGTTCCATGTTGCCCGACCACTGACCAAGCTCCCCTCTTAACCTGGGGACTCACAACAGGAGGATTACTACGAATCCTCTTGTTCTCCTCCGTTAATCGCCGTATCTCCAGTTTAGCAACTCTGAGTTCTTCTCTCAGCTGCTGGTAAAGCTGCTCAAGAGAGGGCATCCTGGTTCAGATTCACAGAGAGCACACAAACAGGTCTTCACAGAGCTAAGTACACGTCACCACTGAGCTAAGTACACGTCACCACGAACATTGTTTTGAATTTTTCCCAGGCATCGTTTACGTCCGTGCAACTTGTTATCTCTGTCCAGTCACAATTGTGTAGCCTATTTACCAGTGTTTCTTTACTGTAGTTTCTAGTTGACCTCATTTTTATTGTCCTGTGTAGGCCTATCCTATCCCTAGTTATTTTCCTGGTGCAGTAAATGATGAAATGATCACTAAGACCTGTGGTAATGACGCCTGACTGACTAATGTTCTCAGAGTAGTTACAAAGTATGTGGTCAATTAGGGTGGCTGAGAACTGTGTGATCCGGGTTGGAGTATTAATTAGTTGAGTGTAACTATTTAATCCTAGAATTTGCTTATACCTTTTGCATAGCCCGTTATTTTGCTGCTGAAAACAGATATTAAAGTCGCCCAGTATTATTGTCTCGCAATTGTTTTCAACTCCGGACAAGACTCTGGAAAAGTCTTCTAAGAACTGGTCCTGGGTAGGAGGGCGGTAACTAGTTCCTACTAAGATGGGTTTGGTCTTAGGAAGCAGCACTTCAAACCATAGAATCTCCAGTTTATTGTTATTTAAATCAGGTCTTGGGTTGTAAGCTAAGTCATTTCTAATGTAGGCACATACTCCACCACCCTTTCTGTTCCTATCTAAGCGTTTTATATTGTAACCATCTATTTTGACCTCGTCGTCAGTCACCGTATCATCCAACCAAGATTCAGAGATGGTTATAACTGCCGCCCTAATTTTGTTAGCTAGAATCCTAATCTCTGCCAATTTAGAAAGAAGTGATCTTGCATTGACATGAATAAAGTGAAGGCCTGTTTTCATAAAACAATCATAATCATCAATATATGGCAATGGGTCATTTGTATTAAAATTAGGTAAATCAATGTCATCACTGCTAAAGGGTAACTGTGCCAAAGTGCATTTGTTACACACAAAATGAATTCTGGCACCGTTGCTATAATTGTACATACATCCATCATGCACCCACCCCTTACACATTTTACATAAGGTGCCTTTTCTGTTTTTCATGCGTACTTTAGTACAGTGTATGCACCTGTTTGGTAGTGTTTGAGATAATAATGGCTGTACTGTCTCACATTGACCTATGTATGCATTACATATGGAGTTAAGGTTATCATTCCTAGCTACTAGACCGTCATTATTGCCGTCATTTATCTGTCTGTTTTGCCTCTGCACAATAGTTTGAGGTCCTGGATTAATTTGGATATCACCACTTAAGAGCGCTACAATAAGAGCTGTGTGCCACTGTTTTTGTTTAGGTATGCGGTGTTGCCATACCTTGCGGCGATAGTGACATTTACTTTTCTGGTAGGATGGCAACTGTTGGGCTTTTACTGTCCAGGGCGCTGTTACTCCATTCATCTTTTCCAGCCCCCATGACTGATTACTTTCTTCATGGAATTGAAGAAGAAATATAAATATAATTATGGCAGCCTGTACCCCCCTAATGCCTGCCATTTTCACTCTTCGCTCTTTTACTCATATACAATAATATTTATTTCTCTTTTCCTTTCCCTAGTACACTTAGTATCTGCTTTAGCAATCACCACTGAATTACTAGTAAAATTTCCTCTTCAAAACCCTCTTCACTGCTCACTTTTCCCTGGTTTTATCCTTCCAAATCCCCTCAGTTCCATTTATCGGGGGTTGTGTGGTGTTGTTGTCTCCTGACCTGTTTTGCTGACTCAGCCATTTTTAAAACACTGAGGGGAGTAACGCCACCTACAACCTGACTTTCCTTGAGTTTATAGATATATTTGGCGTTTTCTGCTATGATTCTCTCAATGTACACTGGTCAGCTGAATATAGGTCAGCTACTATAACATTAACCTTGACTGTTTAACTATTCACTTCTTTCTTACGACTGGCACTGAGGGATATCCGACCTATAACCTTGGAGTTTTGTACTGTTGATTTGACGATGTCTCCTGTGTTTCCTCCTCGTCGCTACATCCAGGCACTCAAAAACTTAGCTACTAATAATGATATCCGCTCTTGCGCCTCATCCCTACCAACCCCAAGTCAGCTAGACTTTATGGTTTACCAAAGACCCACAAACCAAATGTGCCTATGAGACCCATTACATCTGGAATCGGCAGCGCCCCTCACAGTCTAGCAGGAGTTTTGGCGAAATATTTGTCAAAGCTCCTGGGTACAATCAGTCAGGCTCATCTAAAGCATTCGGGTGACCTCCTTAACCGTATCAGGGATCTCGACATGAGTGATAAGAAGCTTGCAAGTTTTGACGTGACTGCCTTATTCACCAATGTCCCAGTTGATCAAGCCATTGATCTTCTTCGCAGGGTGATTAAAGATGATACAGAGTTACCTGTACCCCGCCAAGATTTTGTGAGCCTTGTCGAACTTTGTGTTCGTTATAACTGTTTTAGGTTTGAGGACAAGAAGTACAAACAACTCTTCGGACTAGCCATGGGATCCCCCCTTAGTGCAGTTCTTGCCAATTTATATATGGAGGACCTGGAATCAAGAAGGATCCTCAGTAACATCCCTCGTTCAGTTACATGGATGCGGTACGTAGATGATATTTTGGTCATTGTACCCAAAAATCTTGACGTACAGGGCATCCTCAACACCATCAACACTCTGGAACCTACTATTAAATTTACACTAGAGGAGGAGAAGGACAACCAATTACCTTTTCTCGACGTTCTCTTACGCACAGGGGAAAATAAACTTTCTTTTAAAGTCTACCGGAAGCCTACCTACAAGAACGATCTTCTACATTTCTTCTCTCACCATGACACAAGAACTAAAAGAGGGGTAGTTATTGGCTTCTTTCTGAGAGCCTACAGAATTTCCAGTCCGCAGTTCCTCGAAGAAGAATGTACATACATCACCAACTCTTTTAGTTCACTACACTTTCCCCTACACTTCATACGTGACTGCAGGAAACGTGCGACACGTATCCTCAGCAAGACCAACACCTATCAAATTGAAGAAAAGCCTCCAAGTTACATCGTTTTACCGGTCAGCAACGTTGCCACTAATGTTTCAAAAATGTTTGACAGAAAACTGGCTAAAATATCTACCAGCTCTTCAACTACTATTAGGAACCTGATACAAAAACCCAAGCATGATTCTGGCACAAGTGCAGGAATCTACACTATACCATGTGGGGGGTGTGACAAAGTATATGTAGGGGAAACAGCCAGAACTCTGGACATTAGGATAGCAGAACACAAAAATGCTTGCAGAAATGATGACCGCAAAAACGCATGTGTTCAACATAGAGACGATGTTGGACACCTCATGAAATTCAATGAAGCTAAACTAGTTATTAAAGAAGACGACTTAAGACGGAGAAAATGCATTGAAGCTGCACTAATTTCTGTCAGTAACACTATAAAGCAAAAATCCGGTAGTTACAGTATTTCAAAATTACTAAGCAAGAGGATATTACCCATCCTGGGAACTGGTGTTACTTGATGCCAGCAGGTCCCTCTCTAGCCTTACCTCCTTAGTTCCCCTCCTTAGTTCCATTACTACTACTACTACCTACTACCCACGCGTCACCTCACCTGACTCCTGCCACTATATATATGTGTGTTTTCTTAGTTTTCTCTGTATTAGGACTGAAGAAGCCACTCGTGGCGAAACGTTTCCTTTAATAAATGTCCTGAACTGTACATAAGTGTCTTTTTCCACATACAGGTTGGTAGGTAAGACACATAGGCAACAGTTAGGCAACTTTATTTCGAAACGTTTCGCCTACACAGTAGGCTTCTTCAGTCAAATACAGAAAGTAGGCAGGAACAGTAGAGAAGACGATGTAATCAGTCCATCACCCTTGAAGTCGTAGAATTTGAGGTTGTCAGTCCCTCAGCCTGGAGAAGTTCAGTTCCATAGTCAGGAACTATCTGAAGATCAAGCGACAGTGCGGAGACTTAAATACTGTCGGAAGGAGAGGTGCAGAGTAGTAGTAGTAGTGAGAATGTAGCCACTGAGAGGTCAGGTCCCTCTCAGATCCAACAATTCTCACTTGAAAAGGTTGTCCAAGGTGTTTTCTATATCAAGATGCCATGTGTTGCAGTGTCTGACAAGATGAACATCAAAATGGTATACAATACCGACAGGTTGGTAGGTAAGACACATAGGCAACAGTTAGGCAACTTTATTTCGAAACGTTTCGCTTACACAGTAGGCTTCTTCAGTCGAATACAGATAGTTCCTGACTATGGAACTGAACTTCTCCAGGCTGAGGGACTGACAACCTCAAATTCTACGACTTCAAGGGTGATGGACTGATTACATCGTCTTCTCTACTGTTCCTGCCTACTTTCTGTATTCGAATGAAGAAGCCTACTGTGTAGGCATGTTGTACTGGTGCGCCTCTTGGTGAGCCAGAACCACATGACGCCTTAGACCACAGGACCACCCAATCCTACAAAGATGGCGTAGCAAGCAGAGCTAGCTGTTTGACAGCCACCCGAGGACATTCGGTGTTGTGGGAGCTTCTAGACTAATTTCATTCTCGTCCCTGTTTGGTGTACTAATCCACAAGCAGCATATATATATTATTGTGACCACGATAATATATATATGCGTATGTGTGCGTCTGTGTGTGGTATAATCATAGTAATTCTACATGAACTCAAGTTTGTGGGTTAAGAAGCTATCAGATTCAACCTTAATGAAATTCTTAATCTAGAATGGATTGAGGAAGAACAAAAAAACTAGTAGAATTTTGCAGAAATTTATTGTGCAATGATTATATTTTAGATTTTGCCACCGAAGTGGCTAGTTTATTGTGCACCCCATATCCATCCTGTGGACGGTAGCGCGAGAGCATATGGATACACAAAAGGCCTAGGAACTAGGCCCCAAAGGGTTAACAGGAATACATATGGATTTATATCTACATATCTATAGTTCACTTATCTGTTACAAGCAAATTTAGGAAATTTGCTTAGTATATCTGGTATCTTATTTTCATTAATATGATATCTTGACATGTCACATAGGTTATTATACTGTCTGTCTCTGTATTCCTCAATAAGTGGACAATTAAGCACATAGTGTTCAAGAGAATGACCATATGCCTGATCACATAATTTACATTTAGTTTGATCATCATCTGTGTGTCTCCCAAACTGCCAGAAGTACTTGTAACCAAGCCTAAGCCTGGCCACTACAACATCAGTCAGTCTGTTCACATTGCAAGTTGCTCCATAAACATACTTATCTACGTTCATGTTATCATAGTGGGTTATAGATCTACTCAGGCTTCTAACTGCATTCCTATAACAATCATTTTCATTATTTGCTTCTCTCCTAATATTATTCCTAATGCTAGACACAGTTATACCAAAGTTATATTCTACATTCTCCTTCTCGATACTCTTCTTGGCTAACATATCAACTTTATCATGAAGGAGTAATCCAATGTGTGATGGGATCCATAGCAATTGTACATTAATTCCTTTGTCCCTAATTTTTGAGTATCTATACCTGGCTTCCCCAATGAGCATGTTGTTGGAGTCATTATATGAGCCAAGAGCCTTCAATGATTGTGCAATGCAAGTCATTCTGAGTGAACATTTGATAATAGTAACCTGTGTTCTTCAACGTTTGTTCCCCACCAAGTATTGCAGTAATACCCCCCCCCTCACCACAATAATACCCTCTTTAATAAAACTGACACAGAATCTACAAGAAAAAAAAGGTAAATATAAATATAAAGCTTTTGACACATCAAGTTAAGTTCTGCTGCGTTACTTTAGTGAGAGTCATTCTCTTAATTTATTGTTAAACAATAAATAAAACTGATAAATCAATTTAAAATTTACCTGCTGAGTGTGACTGCTGTGTTGCAAGCCAGTTATTGCAACCCAGTTCTCTGTTGCAACCCAGTTATTGCAACCCAGTTCTCTGTTACAACCCAGTATTGTGTTACAACCCAGTACTGTGTTATAACCCAGTACTGTGCTACAACCCAGTACTGTCAACACCACTCATACACCCAGTACTGTTGCAACTCAGTACTGTGTTACAATCCAGTACTGTCATAACCCAGTATTGTGTTACAACCCAGTACTGTGTTACAACCCAGTACTGTGTTATAACCCAGTACTGTGCTACAACCCAGTACTGTCATAACCCAGTATTGTGTTACAACCCAGTACTGTGTTATAACCCAGTACTGTGCTACAACCCAGTACTGTCATAACCCAGTATTGTGTTACAAGCCAGTACTGTGTTATAACCCAGTACTGTGCTACAACCCAGTACTGTCATAACGCAGTATTGTGTTACAACCCAGTACTGTGTTATAACCCAGTACTGTGCTACAACCCAGTACTGTCATAACCCAGTATTGTGTTACAACCCAGTACTGTGTTACAGTCCAGTATTGTGTTATAACCCAGTACCGTGAAGACCACTCATATACCCAGTACTGTCATAACAGTACTGTTATAAAAAAGCACAACCATAAGAGTACTGTTATAACCCAGTACCGTGTTACAGCTCAGTACTGTTACAACACAGTACTGTGTTTCACTGCAGTACTGTGTTGCAAAACAGTACTGTGTTACAACCCAGTACTGTTACAACCCAGTAGTTGCAACACTGTACTCTGTTACAACCCAGTACTGTTATAGCACAGTACTGTTACAACCCAGTACTGTTACAGCACTACTATTACAGCACAGTACTGTTACAACCCAGTACTGTTACAGCACTACTATTACAGCACAGTACTGTTACAGCACTACTATTACAGCACAGTACTGTTACAACAATACTATTACAGCACAGTACTGTTACAACCCGGTACTGTTACAGCACTAATATTACAGCACAGTACTGTTACAACCCAGTACTGTTACAGCACTACAATTACAACACAGTACTGTTACAACACTATTACAACACAGTACTGTTACAACACTACTATTACAACACAGTACTGTTACAGCACTATTACAACACAGTACTGTTACAGCACTACTATTACAACACAGTACTGTTACAACACTACTATTACAACACAGTACTGTTACAACACTACTATTACAACACAGTACTGTTACAACACTACTATTACAACACAGTACTGTTACAACACTACTATTACAACACAGTACTGTTACAACACTACTATTACAACACAGTACTGTTACAGCACTACTATTACAACACAGTACTGTTACAACACTAATATTACAACACAGTACTGTTACAACACTACTATTACAACACAGTACTGTTACAGCACTATTACAACACAGTACTGTTACAACACTACTATTACAGCACAGTACTGTTAGAGCACAGTACTGTTAAACCCAGTACTGTTACAACACTACTATTACAGCACAGTACTGTTACAGCACTACTATTACAACACAGTACTGTTACAACCCAGTACTGTTACAACACTACTGTTACAACACAGTACTGTTACAACACTACTATTACAGCACAGTACTCTTACAACCCAGTACTGTTACAACACTATTACAGCACAGTACTGTTACAGCACTACTAGTACAACACAGTACTGTTACAACACTACTATTTCAACACAGTAGTTACAGCACTACTATTACAACACAGTACTGTTACAACACTACTATTACAACACAGTACTGTTACAACACTACTATTACAACACAGTACTGTTACAGCACTACTATTACAACACAGTACTGTTACAACACTACTGTACTGTTACACAACACTACTATTACAGCACAGTACTGTTACAGCACAGTACTGTTACAACCCAGTACTTTTACAACACTACTGTTACAACAGTACTGTTACAACACTATTACAGCACAGTACTGTTACAACCCAGTACTGTTACAACATTACTATTACAGCACAGTACTGTTACAGCACTACTATTACAACACAGTACTGTTACAACCCAGTACTGTTACAACACTACTATTACAGCACAGTACTGTTACAGCACTACTATTACAACACAGTACTGTTACAACACTACTATTACAGCACAGTACTGTTACAGCACTACTATTACAGCACAGTACTGTTACAACCCAGTACTGTTACAACACTACTATTACAGCACAGTACTGTTACAGCACTACTATTACAAAACAGTACTGTTACAACCCAGTACTGTTACAACACTACAACACAGAACTGTTACACAACACTACACCACAGTACTGTTACAACACTACTATTACAACACAGTACTGTTACAACACTACTATTACAACACAGTACTGTTACAACACTACTGTTACAACACAGTACTGTTACAGCACTACTATTACAACACAGTTTACAACACTACTATTACAACACAGTACTGTTACAACACTACTATTACAACACAGTACTGTTAAACACTATTACAACACTTACAGCACAGTACTGTTACAACACTACTATTACAGCACAGTACTGTTACAACACTACTATTACAACACAGTACTGTTACAACACTACTGTTACAACACAGTACTGTTACAACACTACTATTACAACACTACTGTTACAACACTGTTACAACACAGTACTGTTACAACAGTACTTTTACAACACTACTATTACAACACAGTACAGTTACAACACTACTGTTACAACACAGTACTGTTACAACACTACTATTACAACACAGTACTGTTACAACACTACTATTACAACACAGTACTGTTACAACACAGTACTGTTACAACACTACTATTACAACACAGTACTGTTACAACACTACTATTACAACACAGTACTGTTACAACACCGTACTATTACAACCCTGTTACAACACTACTATTACAGCACAGCACTACAACACTACTGTTACAACACAGTACTGTTACAACACTACTATTACAACACAGTACTGTTACAACACTACTGTTACAACACTACTATTACAACACAGTACTGTTACAACACTACTGTTACAACACAGTACTGTTACAACACTGTTACAACACAGTACACTACTATTACAACACAGTACTGTTACAACACTACTATTACAACACAGTACTGTTACAACACAGTACTGTTACAACACTACTATTACAACACAGTACTGTTACAACACTACTATTACAACACAGTACTGTTACAACACTACTATTACAACACAGTACTGTTACAACACTACTAATACAGCACAGTACTGTTACAACACTACTGATACAACCCAGTACTGTTACAACACTACTATTACAGCACAGTACTGTTACAACCCAGTAGTGTTACAACACTACTATTACAGCACAGTACTGTTACAACACTACTGTTACAACACAGTACTGTTACAACACTACTATTACAGCACAGTACTGTTACAACACTACTGTTACAACCCAGTACTGTTACAACACTACTATTACAGCACAGTACTGTTACAACACTACTGTTACAACGCAGTACTGTTACAACACTACTATTACAGAACAGTACTGTTACAACACTACTGTTACAACCCAGTACTGTTACAACACTACTATTACAGCACAGTACTGTTACAACACTATTGTTACAACACAGTACTGTTACAACACTACTATTTCAACACAGTACTGTTACAACACTACTATTACAACACAGTACTGTTACAACACTACTATTACAACACAGTACTGTTACAACACTACTATTACAACACAGTACTGTTACAACACTACTATTACAGCACAGTACTGTTACAACACTACTATTACAACACAGTACTGTTACAACACTACTGTTACAACACAGTACTGTTACAACACTACTATTACAACACTACTGTTACAATACTACTGTTACAACACAGTACTGTTACAACAGTACTGTTACAACACTACTATTACAACACAGTACTGTTACAACACTACTGTTACAACACAGTACTGTTACACTACTATTACAACACAGTACTGTTACAACACTACTATTACAACACAGTACTGTTACAACACTACTATTACAACACAGTACTGTTACAACACTACTATTACAACACAGTACTGATACAACACTACTAATACAGCACAGTACTATTACAACACTACTGATACAACCCAGTACTGTTACAACACTACTATTACAACACAGTACTGTTACAACCCAGTAGTGCTACAACACTACTATTACAGCACAGTACTGTTACAACACTACTGTTACAACACAGTACTGTTACAACACTACTATTACAGCACAGTACTGTTACAACACTACTGTTACAACACAGTACTGTTACAACACTATTACAGCACAGTACTGTTACAACCCAGTACTGTTACAACACTACTATTACAGCACAGTACTGTTACAACACTACTGTTACAACGCAGTACTGTTACAACACTACTATTACATCACAGTACTGTTACAATACTACTGCTACAACCCAGTACTGTTACAACACTACTATTACAGCACAGTACTGTTACAACACTACTGTTACAACACAGTACTGTTACAACACTACTATTACAACACAGTACTGTTACAACACTACTATTACAACACAGTACTGTTACAACACTACTATTACAACACAGTACTGTTACAACACTACTATTACAACACAGTACTGTTACAACACTACTGTTACAACACAGTACTGTTACAACACTACTGTTACAACCCTGTACTGTTACAGCACTACTATTACAACACAGTACTGTTACAACACAGTACTGTTACAACACTACTATTACAGCACAGTACTGTTACAACCCAGTACTGTTACAAAACTACTATTACAGCACAGTACTGTTACAGCACTACTATTACAACACAGTACTGTTACAACCCAGTACTGTTACAACACTACTATTACAGCACAGTACTGTTACAGCACTACTATTACTACACAGTACTGTTACAAACCCAGTACTGTTACAACACTACTATTACACCACAGTACTGTTAAAACACAGTACTGTTACAACACTACTATTACAGCACAGTACTGTTACAACACTGTTACAACCCAGTACTGTTACAACACTACTATTACAGCACAGTACTGTTACAACACTACTGTTACAACACAGTACTGTTACAACACTACTATTACAACACAGTACTGTTACAACACTACTATTACAACACTTTACTGTTACAACACTATTACAAAACAGTACTGTTACAGCACTACTATTACAACACAGTACTGTTACAACCCAGTACTGTTACAACACTACTATTACAGCACAGTACTGTTACAATACTGTTACAACACTGTACTGTTACAACACTACTATTACAGCACAGTACTGTTACAACACTACTGTTACAACCCAGTACTCTTACAACACTATTACAGCACAGTACTGTTACAACACTACTGTTACAACACGCTACTGTTACAACACTACTATTACAACACAGTACTGTTACAACACTAATATTACAACACAGTACTGTTACAACACTACTATTACAACACAGTACTGTTACAATACTATTACAACACAGTACTGTTACAACACTACTATTATAACACAGTACTGTTACAACACTACTATTACAACACAGTACTGTTACAACACTACTATTACAACACAGTACTGTTACAACACTACTGTTACAACACAGTACTGTTACAGCACTACTATTACAACACAGTACTGTTACAACACTACTGTTACAACCCAGTACTGTTACAACACTACTATTACAACACAGTACTGTTACAACACTACTATTACAACCCAGTACTGTTACAACACTACTATTACAGCACAGTACTGTTACAGCACTACTGTTATAACCCAGTACTGTTACAACACTACTGTTACAGCACAGTACTGTTACAACACGACTGTTACAACACAGTACTATTACAACGCGGTAGTTACAACACTGTGTTACAACACAGTACTCTTACAACAGTGTTACAACACAGTACTCTTACAACAGTGTTACAACCCAGTACTCTTACAACACTGTGCTACAACACAGTACTCTTGCAACAGTGTTACAACACAGTACTCTTACAACAGTGTTACAACACAGTACTCTTACAACAGTGTTACAACACAGTACTCTTACAACACAGTGTTACAACACAGTACTCTTACAACAGTGTTACAACACAGTACTCTTACAACACTGTTACAACACAGTACTCTTACAACAGTGTTACAACACAGTAGTTACAACACAGTGTTACAACACAGTACTCTTGCAACACAGTGTTACAACACAGTACTCTTACAACAGTGTTACAACACAGTACTCTTACAACACTGTGTTACAACACAGTACTCTTACAACAGTGTTACAACACAGTACTCTTACAACAGTGTTACAACACAGTACTCTTACAACAGTGTTACAACACAGTACTCTTACAACACAGTGTTACAACACAGTAGTTACAACACAGTGTTACAACACAGTACTCTTGCAACACAGTGTTACAACACAGTACTCTTACAACAGTGTTACAACACAGTACTCTTACAACACAGTGTTACAACACAGTAGTTACAACACAGTGTTACAACAAAGTACTCTTACAACAGTGTTATAACACAGTACTCTTACAACAGTGTTACAACACAGTGTTACAACACAGTGTTACAACACAGTAGTTACAACACAGTGTTACAACACAGTACTCTTACAACACAGTACTCTTACAACACTGTGTTACAACACAGTACTCTTACAACAGTGTTACAACACAGTGTTACAACACAGTGTTACAACACAGTAGTTACAACACAGTGTTACAACACAGTACTCTTACAACACAGTGTTACAACACAGTACTCTTACAACAGTGTTACAACACAGTACTCTTACAACAGTGTTACAACACAGTACTCTTACAACAGTGTTACAACACAGTACTCTTACAACAGTGTTACAACACAGTACTCTTACAACAGTGTTACAACACAGTACTCTTACAACACTGTGTTACAACACAGTACTCTTACAACACTGTGTTACAACACAGTACTCTTACAACAGTGTTACAACACAGTACTCTTACAACACAGTGTTACAACACAGTACTCTTACAACAGTGTTACAACACAGTACTCTTACAACACAGTGTTACAACACAGTACTCTTACAACACTGTGTTACAACACAGTACTCTTATAACAGTGTTACAACACAGTACTCTTACAACAGTGTTACAACACAGTACTCTTACAACACAGTGTTACAACACAGTACTCTTACAACACAGTGTTACAACACAGTACTCTTACAACAGTGTTACAACACAGTACTCTTACAACAGTGTTACAACACAGTACTCTTACAACAGTGTTACAACACAGTACTCTTACAACAGTGTTACAACACAGTACTCTTACAACACTGTGTTACAACACAGTACTCTTACAACAGTGTTACCACACAGTGTTACAACACAGTACTCTTACAACACAGTGTTACAACACAGTACTCTTACAACACAGTGTTACAACACAGTACTCTTACAACACAGTGTTACAACACAGTACTCTTACAACAGTGTTACAACACAGTACTCTTACAACACAGTGTTACAACACAGTACTCTTACAACAGTGTTACAACACAGTACTCTTACAACAGTGTTACTCTTACAACAGTGTTACAACACAGTACTCTTACAACACTGTGTTACAACACAGTACTCTTACAACAGTGTTACAACACAGTACTCTTACAACAGTGTTACAACACAGTACTCTTACAACAGTGTTACAACACAGTACTCTTACAACAGTGTTACAACACAGTACTCTTACAACACAGTGTTACAACACAGTACTATACACAGTTACAACACAGTACTCTTACAACAGTGTTACAACACAGTACTCTTACAACAGTGTTACAACACAGTACTCTTACAACAGTGTTACAACACAGTACTCTTACAACAGTGTTACAACACAGTACTCTTACAACAGTGTTACAACACAGTACTCTTACAACAGTGTTACAACACAGTACTCTTACAACAGTGTTACAACACAGTACTCTTACAACAGTGTTACAACACAGTACTCTTACAACAGTGTTACAACACAGTACTCTTACAACAGTGTTACAACACAGTACTCTTACAACAGTGTTACAACACAGTACTCTTACAACAGTGTTACAACACAGTACTCTTACAACAGTGTTACAACACAGTACTCTTACAACAGTGTTACAACACAGTACTCTTACAACAGTGTTACAACACAGTGTTACAACACAGTACTCTTACAACAGTGTTACAACACAGTACTCTTACAACAGTGTTACAACACAGTACTCTTACAACAGTGTTACAACACAGTACTCTTACAACAGTGTTACAACACAGTACTCTTACAACAGTGTTACAACACAGTACTCTTACAACACAGTGTTACAACACAGTACTCTTATAACAGTGTTACAACACAGTACTCTTACAACAGTGTTACAACACAGTACTCTTACAACACTGTGTTACAACACAGTACTCTTACAACAGTGTTACAACACAGTACTCTTACAACAGTGTTACAACACAGTACTCTTACAACAGTGTTACAACACAGTACTCTTACAACAGTGTTACAACACAGTACTCTTACAACAGTGTTACAACACAGTACTCTTACAACAGTGTTACAACACAGTACTCTTACAACACAGTGTTACAACACAGTACTCTTACAACAGTGTTACAACACAGTACTCTTACAACAGTGTTACAACACAGTACTCTTACAACAGTGTTACAACACAGTACTCTTACAACAGTGTTACAACACAGTACTCTTACAACAGTGTTACAACATAGTACTCTTACAACAGTGTTACAACACAGTACTCTTACAACACAGTACTTACAACACAGTACTCTTACAACAGTGTTACAACACAGTACTCTTACAACAGTGTTACAACACAGTACTCTTACAACAGTGTGTTACAACACAGTACTCTTACAACACTGTGTTACAACACAGTACTCTTACAACACTGTGTTACAACACAGTACTCTTACAACACTGTGTTACAACACAGTACTCTTACAACAGTGTTACAACACAGTACTGTTACAACACTACTATAGTATTGTAACAGTACTGTGTTGTAATAGTAGTGTTGTAACAGTACTGTGTTGTAATATTAGTGTTGTAACAGTACTGTGTTGTAATAGTAGTGTTGTAACAGTAGTGTGTTGTATTTGTTACAACACACTACTGTTACAACACTACTATTACAACACAGTACTGTTACAACACTAATATTACAACACAATACTGTTACAACACTACTATTACAACACAGTAGTTACAATACTATTACAACACAGTACTGTTACAACACTACTATTATAACACAGTACTGTTACAACACTACTATTACAACACAGTACTGTTACAACACTACTATTACAACACAGTACTGTTACAACACTACTGTTACAACACAGTACTGTTACAGCACTACTATTACAACACAGTACTGTTACAACACTACTGTTACAACCCAGTACTGTTACAACACTACTATTACAGCACAGTACTGTTACAACACTACTATTACAACCCAGTACTGTTACAACACTACTATTTTAGCACAGTACTGTTACAGCACTACTGTTACAGCCCAGTACTGTTACAACACTACTGTTACAGCACAGTACTGTTACAACACTACTGTTACAACACAGTACTATTACAACGCGGTAGTTACAACACTGTGTTACAACACAGTACTCTTACAACAGTGTTACAACACAGTACTCTTACAACAGTGTTACAACACAGTACTCTTACAACACTGTGCTACAACACAGTACTCTTACAACAGTGTTACAACACAGTACTCTTACAACACTGTGTTACAACACAGTACTCTTACAACAGTGTTACAACACAGTACTCTTACAACACAGTGTTACAACACAGTACTCTTACAACAGTGTTACAACACAGTACTCTTACAACACTGTGTTACAACACAGTACTCTTACAACAGTGTTACAACACAGTTCTCTTACAACACTGTGTTACAACACAGTACTCTTACAACAGTGTTACAACACAGTACTCTTACAACACTGTGTTACAACACAGTACTCTTACAACAGTGTTACAACACAGTACTCTTATAACACAGTGTTACAACACAGTACTCTTACAACAGTGTTACAACACAGTACTCTTACAACACAGTGTTACAACACAGTTACAACACAGTGTTACAACACAGTACTCTTACAACACAGTGTTACAACACAGTACTCTTACAACACAGTGTTACAACACAGTACTCTTACAACACAGTGTTACAACACAGTACTCTTACAACACAGTGTTACAACACAGTAGTTACAACACAGTGTTACAACAAAGTACTCTTACAACAGTGTTATAACACAGTACTCTTACAACAGTGTTACAACACAGTTACAACACAGTGTTACAACACAGTAGTTACAACACAGTGTTACAACACAGTACTCTTACAACACTGTGTTACAACACAGTACTCTTACAACAGTGTTACAACACAGTGTTACAACACAGTGTTACAACACAGTAGTTACAACACAGTGTTACAACACAGTACTCTTACAACAGTGTTACAACACAGTACTCTTACAACAGTGTTACAACACAGTACTCTTACAACAGTGTTACAACACAGTACTCTTACAACAGTGTTACAACACAGTACTCTTACAACAGTGTTACAACACAGTACTCTTACAACAGTGTTACAACACAGTACTCTTACAACAGTGTTACAACACAGTACTCTTACAACAGAGTGTTACAACACAGTACTCTTACAACACTGTGTTACAACACAGTACTCTTACAACAGTGTTACAACACAGTACTCTTACAACAGTGTTACAACACAGTACTCTTACAACAGTGTTACAACACAGTACTCTTACAACAGTGTTACAACACAGTACTCTTACAACACAGTGTTACAACACAGTACTCTTACAACAGTGTTACAACACAGTACTCTTACAACACTGTGTTACAACACAGTACTCTTACAACAGTGTTACAACACAGTACTCTTAAAACAGTGTTACAACACAGTACTCTTACAACAGTGTTACAACACAGTACTCTTACAACAGTGCTACAACACAGTACTCTTGCAACAGTGTTACAACACAGTACTCTTACAACAGTGTTACAACACAGTACTCTTACAACACTGTGTTACAACACAGTACTCTTACAACAGTGTTACAACACAGTACTCTTACAACAGTGCTACAACACAGTACTCTTACAACAGTGTTACAACACAGTACTCTTACAACAGTGTTACAACACAGTACTCTTACAACAGTGCTACAACACAGTACTCTTACAACAGTGCTACAACACAGTACTCTTACAACAGTGTTACAACACAGTACTCTTACAACAGTGTTACAACACAGTACTCTTACAACAGTATTACAACACAGTACTCTTACAACACAGTGTTACAACACAGTACTCTTACAACAGTGTTACAACACAGTACTCTTACAACACAGTGTTACAACACAGTACTCTTACAACAGTGTTACAACACAGTACTCTTACAACAGTGTTACAACACAGTACTCTTACAACACAGTAGTTACAACACAGTACTCTTACAACAGTGTTACAACACAGTACTCTTACAACAGTGTTACAACACAGTACTCTTACAACAGTGTTACAACACAGTACTCTTACAACAGTGTTACAACACAGTACTCTTACAACACTGTGTTACAACACAGTACTCTTACAACACTGTGTTACAACACAGTACTCTTACAACACTGTGTTACAACACAGTACTCTTACAACAGTGTTACAACACAGTACTCTTACAACACTGTGTTACAACACAGTACTCTTACAACACTGTGTTACAACACAGTACTCTTACAACACTGTGTTACAACACAGTACTCTTACAACAGTGTTACAACACAGTACTCTTACAACACTGTGTTACAACACAGTACTCTTACAACACTGTGTTACATCACAGTACTCTTACAACAGTGTTACAACACAGTACTCTTACAACAGTGTTACAACACAGTACTCTTACAACAGTGTTACAACACAGTACTCTTACAACACTGTGTTACAACACAGTACTCTTACAACACTGTGTTACAACACAGTACTCTTACAACACTGTGTTACAACACAGTACTCTTACAACAGTGTTACAACACAGTACTCTTACAACAGTGTTACAACACAGTACTCTTACAACAGTGTTACAACACAGTACTCTTACAACACTGTGTTACAACACAGTACTCTTACAACACAGTGTTACAACACAGTACTCTTACAACACAGTGTTACAACACAGTACTCTTACAACACTGTGTTACAACACAGTACTCTTACAACAGTGTTACAACACAGTGTTACAACACAGTGTTACAACACAGTACTCTTACAACAGTGTTACAACACAGTACTCTTACAACACTGTGTTACAACACAGTACTCTTACAACAGTGTTACAACACAGTGTTACAACACAGTACTCTTACAACACTGTGTTACAACACAGTATTCTTACAACAGTGTTACAACACAGTGTTACAACACAGTGTTACAACACAGTACTCTTACAACAGTGTTACAACACAGTACTCTTACAACACTGTGTTACAACACAGTACTCTTACAACAGTGTTACAACACAGTGTTACAACACAGTGTTTCAACACAGTGTTACAACACAGTACTCTTACAACACAGTGTTACAACACAGTACTCTTACAACACAGTGTTACAACACAGTGTTACAACACAGTGTTACAACACAGTGTTACAACACAGTGTTACAACACAGTGTTACAACACAGTGTTACAACACAGTACTCTTACAACACAGTGTTACAACACAGTACTCTTACAACACAGTGTTACAACACAGTACTCTTACAACACAGTGTTACAACACAGTACTCTTACAACAGTGTTACAACACAGTACTCTTACAACAGTGTTACAACACAGTACTCTTACAACAGTGTTACAACACAGTGTTACAACACAGTGTTACAACAGTGTTACAACACAGTGTTACAACACAGTGTTACAACACAGTGTTACAACACAGTGTTACAACACAGTGTTACAACACAGTGTTACAACACAGTGTTACAACACAGTGTTACAACACAGTGTTACAACAGTGTTACAACACAGTGTTACAACACAGTGTTACAACACAGTGTTACAACACAGTGTTACAACACAGTACTCTTACAACAGTGTTACAACACAGTGTTACAACACAGTGTTACAACACAGTGTTACAACACAGTACTCTTACAACAGTGTTACAACACAGTGTTACAACACAGTGTTACAACACAGTGTTACAACACAGTGTTACAACACAGTGTTACAACACAGTGTTACAACACAGTGTTACAACACAGTGTTACAACACAGTACTCTTACAACAGTGTTACAACACAGTGTTACAACACAGTGTTACAACACAGTGTTACAACACAGTACTCTTACAACAGTGTTACAACACAGTGTTACAACACAGTGTTACAACACAGTGTTACAACACAGTGTTACAACACAGTGTTACAACACAGTGTTACAACACAGTGTTACAACACAGTGTTACAACACAGTGTTACAACACAGTGTTACAACAGTGTTACAGCACAGTGTTACAACACAGTGTTACAACACAGTGTTACAACACAGTGTTACAACACAGTACTCTTACAACAGTGTTACAACACAGTGTTACAACACAGTGTTACAACACAGTACTCTTACAACAGTGTTACAACACAGTGTTACAACACAGTGTTACAACACAGTGTTACAACACAGTGTTACAACACAGTGTTACAACACAGTGTTACAACACAGTACTCTTACAACAGTGTTACAGTACAGTGTTACAGTACAGTGTTACAGTACAGTGTTACAATACAGTGTTACAGTATAGTGTTACAGTACAGTGTTACAGTACAGTGTTACAGTACAGTGTTACAACACAGTGTTACAACACAGTACTCTTACAACAGTGTTACAACACAGTGTTACAACACAGTGTTACAACACAGTACTCTTACAACAGTGTTACAACACAGTGTTACAACACAGTGTTACAACACAGTGTTACAACACAGTGTTACAACACAGTGTTACAACACAGTGTTACAACACAGTACTCTTACAACAGTGTTACAACACAGTGTTACAACACAGTGTTACAACACAGTGTTACAACACAGTGTTACAACACAGTGTTACAACACAGTGTTACAACACAGTGTTACAACACAGTACTCTTACAACAGTGTTACAACACAGTGTTACAACACAGTGTTACAACACAGTGTTACAACACAGTGTTACAACACAGTGTTACAACACAGTGTTACAACACAGTGTTACAACACAGTGTTACAACACAGTACTCTTACAACAGTGTTACAACACAGTGTTACAACACAGTGTTACAACACAGTGTTACAACACAGTGTTACAACACAGTGTTACAACACAGTGTTACAACACAGTGTTACAACACAGTGTTACAACACAGTGCTACAACACAGTACTCTTACATTCACATACACAAAATATTAGTCAAAACAGTCGACACTTCAGAGAATATTTTTATTTAATCTTTTCATTTTTACTTTATAATAAAATTAAAATTACAAATTGCGATTTTTTCTTATAAGAAGATCACAGCAGGAGCACTGCAGCAGGCCTGCTGGCCCATGCGAGGCAGGTCCAAGTCACCTCCTGGTTTAAACCAATGTCCCACCTAGTCAGGTCAGGTCACATCCACTTAAGGAAGGACCACTACATCAGACCTAGTAGCACAAGCTAGTCAGGTCCAACTACACAACGTCTCAGCTTCTATGACGGTACTCGGGAGTTTGTTCCACTCATCCACTATTACCAAACCAGTGCTGTCCTATATCCTTCCTGAATCTGAATTTATACGTCTTCGGAGGCTTCTTACTTTATTGTTAAGTAGTGGTGGGTTACACAGGCTTGTGTGTTTGTGCCCATGGCCCGGGCAGGGCCATGCCCACGAGAGAGAGCTGGGAGTACTTGTGTCTTGATGCCAGGCCGCTGTGTGAGTGAGAGCGAGGCAAGTCTGGGCATACTGAAGTGGCAAGGCCTATAGATGGCAGCACCAGCATAGCGCGAAATATGAACTAAGCTGGCAGACAGCATGGGCTGTCTGTGCAGACAGTACAGGCTGTCTACATACGCTCGGCCACCTACCGCGCGTCGTCCCGACGCGACAATACTGGTAGTAAAAGAAACTCGGTCTCTCTCTCGTAGGAACAGGGCACAGAACACAAAATAAAAACATATATATACATATGGACATGGAAAAAAAAACTTCCTACAGGGAGGGAAGAAAAAAACATGTGGGGTGTGCTAAACATCGTGGTCATAGGCAGTGAGCGTCGATGGGCATCACTGCACGCCTTCCTGCGTCTGGACAGATACTGCAACACGGGAGACATCGCTGCGGCTGAGCTGTGACGTAACAGGGTACGGTCTCCTCTGGAACGGTGAAGCAGACATCGTAGGAGTCGCTGCAGGTTTTCACTCAACCTGGGGCACGACATGCTGGTGCCCTCGAGTGAGGCGTCGACAAAACTCGGCAACTGGGCAGGACTTCTGGCAAGCGACTCAGGAGGACACTTCTCGACTGGTACTGTCGCTGGGCTGTCACTGCCGGCGAGCGTGGAGCGAGTTGTGGAGCGAGTCGTGGCAGAGACGACTGGGCGAAACATCTGGGAGTCGTAACATCATACACCAGACTGCAGTGAGAGAGCTAGCAGTCAAAGTGACATCATCTTTGTGCAGGCTGCTCACTGAAGCTTGTGACACGAGGCTGACACAGCGCCTGCCGACAGGGCTGGCTGCGGCTTGACGAGTATCATCTCTCGACAGTTGGAGTTATAGCAGAGGTTAGTCTAAGCGTCCCCAGACTTGTTTCTCTACATATAACTGCACTCTGACGGTCTGGAGGTGAAGTGAAACAAATCTCGATGGGAATCGTAGCAGGTACGATTCTGCAGAACAACACGAGCGACGAGCATAAAAGCTTTCTGTACAAGGGGGCTCATACGCTCAGGGCTGAGTAATCAGCTGTCAAACACACTGGTTACAAGGGTGACTTAACACAGTGGTGCTACTCAGGTCTGGCTGGCTCAGACCTCGCTGGACACACGGAAACTTACAAACACACCGCTGTACATACGGTACAACATGGCTTAACTAGCAAATGATGCTTTTCTGCGCATAAAACTGACTAAGACATACTAAAATGTGAGAACACTGACTGAGAGGAATTAATTAACACACGACATATATCTTCTCTCAATCTTCTCGACAATACTGAAATAATTACTGAACACTCGATGGTGACATCATGTGATGTCAGGCGTGATGTCGCGAGGTGACGTCAGCAGAGGTGACGTCAGTCTCGAGGTGACGTCAGCAGACATCTCTATAACGGGTTTGTTTGGTAGGTGCTGCAAGCGGGTGGTTAATGATACATCTTCAGAGGCTTCTTACTTTATTGTTATTGTCGTTGTGGGTACACAGGCTTGTGTTGTGCCCTTGGCCCGGGCAGGGCCATCCCACGAGAGAGAGCTGGGAGTACCTTGTGTCTTGCTGCTAGGCCGCTGTGTGAGTGAGAGGTGAGGCAAGTCTGGGCATACTGAAGTGGCAAGGCCTATAGGTGGCAGCACCAGCATGGCGCGAAATATGAACTAAGCTGGCAGACAGCATGGGCTGTCTGTGCAGACAGTACAGGCTGTCTACATACGCTCGGCCACCTACCGCGCGTCGTCCCGACGCGACAATACTGGTGGTAAAAGAAACTCGGTCTCTCTCTCGTAGGAACAGGGCACAGAACACAAAATAAAAACATATATATACATATGGACATGGAAAAAAAAACTTCCTACAGGGAGGGAAGAAAAAAACATGTGGGGTGTGCTAAACATCGTGGTCAAAGGCAGTGAGCGTCGAAGGGCATCACTGCACGCCTTCCTGCGTCTGGACAGATACTGCAACACAGGAGACATCGCTGCGGCTGAGCTGTGACGTAACAGGTTACGGTCTCCTCTGGAACGGTGAAGCAGTCATCGTAGGAGTCGCTGCAGGTTTTCACTCAACCTGGGGCACGACATGCTGGTGCCCTCGAGTGAGGCGTCGACAAAACTCGGCAACTGGGCAGGACTTCTGGCAAGCGACTCAGGAGGACACTTCTCGACTGGTACTGTCGCTGGGCTGTCACTGCCGGCGAGCGTGGAGCGAGTTGTGGAGCGAGTCGTGGCAGAGACGACTGGGCGAAACATCTGGGAGTCGTAACATCATACACCAGACTGCAGTGAGAGAGCTAGCAGTCAAAGTGACATCTTCTTTGTGCAGGCTGCTCACTGAAGCTTGTGACACGAGGCTGACACAGCGCCTGCCGACAGGGCTGACTGCGGCTTGGCGAGTATCATCTCGACAGTTGGAGTTATAGCAGAGGTTAGTCTAAGCGTCCCCAGACTTGTTTCTCTACATATAACTGCACTCTGACGGTCTGGAGGTGAAGTGAAACAAATCTCGATGGGAATCGTAGCAGGTACGATTCTGCAGAACATCACGAGCGACGAGCATAAAAGCTTTCTGTACAAGAGGGCTCGGTCACTCGGAGCTGTCTTGACATCAGCTGTCAAACATACTGGTCACACGGGTGACTTAGCACAGTGGTGCTACTCAGGTCTGGCTCAGACCTCACTGGACACATGGAAACTTTAAAAACACACCGCGGTACAACATGGGTTAAACTAGCAAATGATGCTTTTCTGTGCATAAAACTGACACTAAGACATATACTAAAATGTGAGAACACTGACTGAGAGGAATTAATTAACACACGACATATATCTTCTCTCAATCTTCTCGAAAATATTAAAATAATTACTAGAAACACTCGATGTGACATCATGTGATGTCAGGCGTGATGATGTCAGCAGCACTGACGTCAGCAGACATCTCGAGGTGACGTCAGCAGACATCTCGAGGTGATGTCAGCAGACATCTCGAGGTGACGTCAGCAGACATCTCGAGGTGACGTCAGCAGACATCTCGAGGTGACGTCAGCAGACATCTCGAGGTGACGTCATGAAGTCGGGCAGCATCGTGGGTGACGTCAATGTGATGCGGGCAGCAGACCACAGCATGTGGCCTGGGACATCTGGTAACTCACGTAGCTCGTAGGTCTACGTGACATCGCCCACACCCACGTGGCGTCGTGATCCACGTGGTGTCGTGATCTACGTGGCATGCTGATCCACGTAGCTTCGAGTGGCCTCGGGCACTCGGATACACAGCTCTGGCAATGAATCACACGAAAAACAGCAGAAAACACAGCAGAGGGAGTGGGCAGTGGTGAGTGGTGTATGGTAGACGGGTGAGCGTGAGTAGGGCGAGCATGGGCAAGGTGAGGAACAGCCACTTCCTCTCCTCTCCTCCCCCACCCACAAATACGTAGAGAACTCACACTGGACGCAGAAATCACCACAAAACTCACCTCTGGCTTGCTGAAACGGCTGTGCTGAGCTGAACAACAACAACAGCAACATACAAGTGACGCTGAACACGTGATTTGAGAAACAGCGTGGGACACTGTAGCGTGGGACGCTGTAGCGTGGGGTCACTGTGACGCCACTTACAATTCTCGGAGAATTTCGGCAAATTTCGGCTGGATCCTGCTTGTACCTGTGTCTGGATGCTCAAACGTGCAGACACGACATCAGGATAACTCGTTGAGAGACGGATGCTTCTTGTATGGGATGATGAAGTGAAGATGACTTCATACCTCTCCTTCCTCTCTCCAGGGTAAACACAACTGCTGCAACCACCGCTGGTACCATTATAACGAGCTTGTTTGGTAGGTGCTGCAAGCGGGTGGTTAATGATACGTCTTCGGAGGCTTCTTACTTTATTGTTAAGTCGTAGTGGGTACCCAGGCTTGTGTGTTTGTGCCCATGGCCGGGCAGGGCCATCCCACGAGAGAGAGCTACTAGTACTTGTGTCTTCCTGCTAAGCCGCTGTGTGAGTGAGAGCGAGGCAAGTCTGGGCATACTGAAGTGGCAAGGCCTATAGGTGGCAGCACCAGCATGGCGCAAAATATGAACTAAGCTGGCAGACAGCATGGGCTGTCTGTGCAGACAGTACAGGCTGTCTACATTAGGATAGCTGGCTTGGTTATGATAGCTGGCGCGGTTGTTGTGATTGGTTGTGTGGTTGTGATAGTTGGCGTGGTTGGTGTGATAGTTGGTGTGGCTGTTGTGATAGGTTGTGTGGTTGTGATAGTTGGCATGGTTGCTGTGATAGTTGGTGTGGTTGTTGTGGCAGTTGGTGTGGGTGTTGTAATAGTTGGTGTCGTTGTGATAATTGGTGTGGTCGTCGTTGTGATAATATAATTTAAGTGTTTGTTCTGATAGTGTGATTGTAGTTGTTGTGATATTTGGTGTGGTTGCTGTCGTGATAGTTGTTGTAGTTGTTGTGATAGTTGAAGTGGTTGTTGTGATACTTGGAGTGGTTGTTGTGATAGTTGTTGTTGTTGTGATAGTTGCAGTGGTTGTTGCGATAGTTGGTGTGGTTGTGATAGCATGATTGTGGTTGTTGTGATAGAGTGGTTATGTTAGCATGATTGTAGTTATTGTGTTAATTGGTGTGGGTGTTGTTGTGATACTTGGAGTGGTTGTTGTGATACTTGGAGTGGTTGTTGTGATACTTGGAGTGGTTGTTGTGATACTTGGAGTGGTTGTTGTGTTACTTGGAGTGGTTGTGATGTTTGGAGTAGTTGTTGTGTTACTTGGAGTGGTTGTTGTGATACTTGGAGTGGTTGTGATACTTGGAGTGGTTGTTGTGATGGTTGATGTGGTCGTTGTTGTGATAGTTGATGTGGTCGTTGTTGTGATAGTTGACGTGGTCGTTGTTGTGATAGATGACGTGGTCGTTGTTGTGATAGTTGATGTGGTCGTTGTTGTGATAGTTGACGTGGTCGTTGTTGTAATAGTTGATGTGGTCGTTGTTGTGATAGTTGATGTCGTTGTTGTGATAGTTGACGTGGTCGTTGTTGCTGTAGTTGACGTGGTCGTTGTTGTGATAGTTGATGTGGTCGTTGTTGTTGTAGTTGACGTGGTCGTTGTTGTGATAGTTGATGTGGTCGTTGTTGTGATAGTTGATGTGGTCGTTGTTGTGATAGTTGACGTGGTCGTTGTTGTTGTAGTTGACGTGGTCGTTGTTGTGATAGTTGATGTGGTTGTTGTGAAAGTTGACGTGGTCGTTGTTGTGATAGTTGATGTGGTCGTTGTTGTGATAGTTGACGTGGTCGTTGTTGTGATAGTTGATGTGGTCGTTGTTGTGATAGTTGATGCGGTTGTTGTTGTGATAGTTGACGTGGTCGTTGTTGTTGTAGTTGACGTGGTCGTTGTTGTGATAGTTGACGTGGTCGTTGTTGTGATAGTTGATGTGGTCGTTGTTGTGATAGTTGATGCGGTTGTGATAGTTGACGTGGTCGTTGTTGCTGTAGTTGACGTGGTCGTTCTTGTGATAGTTGATGTGGTCGTTGTTGTGATAGTTGACGTGGTCGTTGTGATAGTTGACGTGGTCGTTGTTGTGATAGTTGATGTGGTCGTTGCGATAGTTGATGTGGTCGTTATTGTGATAGTTGACGTGGTCGTTGTTGTGATAGTTGACGTGGTCGTTGTGATAGTTGTCGTTGTTGTGATAGTTGACGTGGTCGTTGTTGTGATAGTTGATGTGGTCGTTGTTGTGATAGTTGATGTAGTCGTTGTTGTGATAGTTGACGTGGTCGTTGTGATAGATGTGGTCGTTGTTGTGATAGTTGATGTGGTCGTTATTGTGATAATTGATGTGGTCGTTATTGTGATAGTTGATGTGGTCGTTATTGTGATAGTTGATGTGGTCGTTATTGTGATAATTGATGTGGTCGTTGTTGTGATAGTTGATGTGGTCGTCATTGTGATAACTGATGTGGTCGTTATTGTGATAGTTGATGTCGTTGTTGTGATAGTTGACGTGGTCGTTGTGATAGTTGATGTGGTCGTTGTTGTGATAGTTGATGTGGTCGTTATTGTGATAATTGATGTGGTCGTTATTGTGATAGTTGACGTGGTCGTTGTGATAGTAGATGTGGTCGTTGTTGTGATAGTTGATGTGGCCGTTATTGTGATAATTGATGTGGTCGTTATTGTGATAGTTGATGTGGTCGTTATTGTGATAGTTGATGTGGTCGTTATTGTGATAGTTGATGTGGTCGTTGTTGTGATAGTTGATATGGTCGTTATTGTGATAACTGATGTGGTCGTTATTGTGATAGTTGATGTGGTCGTTGTTGTGATAGTTGACGTGATCGTTGTGATAGTTGATGTGGTCGTTGTTGTGATAGTTGATATGGTCGTTATTGTGATAACTGATGTGGTCGTTATTGTGATAATTGATGTGGTCGTTGTTGGGCTGGAGGAGTAGCCAGCGCCTCCACCTGGGAGTCTTGTTGGGCTGGAGGGGTAGCCAGCGCCTCCACCCGAGAGTCTTGTTTGGCTTGAGGGGTAGCCAGCGCCTCAACCTGGGAGTCTTGTTGGGCTGGAGGGGTAGCCAGCGCCTCCACCTGGAAGTCTTGTTGGGCTGGAGGGGTAGCCAGCGCCTCCACCTGGGAGTCTTGTTGGGCTGGAGGGGTAGCCAGCGCCTCAACCTGGGAGTCTTGTTTGGCTGGAGGGGTAGCCAGCGCCTCCACCTGGGAGTCTTGTTTAGTTGGAGGGGTAGCCAGCGCCTTCACCTGGGAGTCTTGTTTGGCTTGAGGGGTAGCCAGCGCCTCCACCTGGGAGTCTTGTTGGGCTGGAGGGGTAGCCAGCGCCTCCACCCGAGAGTCTTGTTTGGCTTGAGGGGTAGCCAGCGCCTCAACCTGGGAGTCTTGTTGGGCTGGAGGGGTAGCCAGCGCCTCCACCTGGAAGTCTTGTTGGGCTGGAGGGGTAGCCAGCGCCTCCACCTGGGAGTCTTGTTGGGCTGGAGGGGTAGCCAGCGCCTCAACCTGGGAGTCTTGTTTGGCTGGAGGGGTAGCCAGCGCCTCCACCTGGGAGTCTTGTTTAGCTGGAGGGGTAGCCAGCGCCTTCACCTGGGAGTCTTGTTGGGCTGGAGGGGTAGCCAGCGCCTCCACTCCAGACCCATAGATACTGATGTAATAAAAAATTCTCTCCAACAAACAAGCAATACGACATCATTTGTATTTACGAACACACAGGGCAATTCTTTTCATCAGTGGACTCCTCGAGAAGTCATATGCGATGTTTGTGGCCTTCACAGAGACCCCACATAAAAAAAAGCTTTGACAAAGAAATAAGGACATATTCACAAATAACCCCAGCAAAGAAAACTGAAACTTATGACGACAGAAAGAACAGGCAACAAGGGAGAGGTTCGGCCTATATGTCAAGAGTCATTCATCTGCACACAGTTACCCAACACCACGAATGATGTAGCTGAAATTTTAGTAATAATGATTGAAAGCCAAAACCTAGGCATTGTGCTTATATATAAGCTACCAGGTGCAACTTCCCAACAGTTCAATGAACAGTTACTGAAAATTGACCACTGTCTGGAAAAATCTTCTATCCCCAGCCCCAAATATCTTGTTGCTTACTAGGAGTATACCTTGTGATTTCAATTTAAGACATACAAAATGGAAGAATGTAGCAAATGATGTTATAACAGAGATAATCCCTGTAGGCAACTCAGATGAAAAGTCACACATACGAGCTGCCAAATATCTGCAATAAGTTTACCCTAAGCCAGCAAATAGTGCAGCCAACAAGGCTAGAAAGCACACTTGACCTTACACCAATAATGATGACCTGGTATGAAATATAAAAGTATTAAAGACAGTTAATTTAGACCACAACCTATTCGAAGTCCAGACTTGTATGCATAGAGGTCTGGACCAACAAAATGCACGCAGTTACGAAGATGCCTTCACCAAATTCAAATCTAACAACAAGAACATAAACTGAAATCTAATAAATCATGTCCTTAATGAAACATGCTGAGAAGTTATATTAAAATAACATGGATCCAAAGCAGTCTTGGGAACTGAAGTATGCTCAAACATATTCTTCTAAGGAAAAAGAAGAGAAGATGTAAACTGGAAAGAGAGAGATATTCCCTCTTCAGATGAAGGTGAAGAATCACTGAGCTTCTCAAGGGGGCTAGACTGTCTGAAATACGGAAGGAAGCATTGACTGGGGAAGTGGAAAATATTGAACATAGGTTAAATGATTCACATAGGATCCAGGAAAGACAGGATCTAAACACAATAAATGAAAGCACAAGAAATCAAAATATTCTTTTCATATGCCTGACCAGCCGGGCTTTGGCTCGTACGTTGGATTGCGTGCAGCCAGCAGTAACAGCCTGGTTGATCAGGCTCTGATCCACCATGAGGCCTGGTCACAGACCGGGCCGCGGGGGCGTTGACCCCCGGAACTCTCTCCAGGTAAACTCCAGGCATGCCAAAAACAAGGCATTGAGCCCTTCCTCAAGCAAGATAGGACTTACACGAATGACAGCAAAGAAATGAGTGAGATACTGAAGTTTCGGTTTGGCAATCTGAATGAATTTTTCATGAGTCACAAAACTTTTTCAATATGTGCCAAATTTTTTACTTGACATGCTATTGGAATGTGAGAAAGGTAACATTTATGAAGGAATTCAGGGAAAGTGGTTGGCCAGACCCAAGTCCTGCAGGGGCAGAGATATTTGCAGTTTTGATCTGTAGTATCGGTGCACTTCTGGTAATACAATGATGATGGAAGTGTTTCTTCTTTTTCGGGTCACCCTACCTCGGTGGGAGACGGCTGATGTGTTGAAAAAAAAAAACCAAGTCCACTGGACTTCGAAAAAACCATTGACAACATGCCCACGCAATCTGCCCTAGGCCCAGACTCGTGGAACTCCGCGTTTATCAGGAACTGAAAGAAACCCTTTTTGTGTGCTTTAAGTATGGTATGGAGAGGGAGCCTGGACATGGGTGCCATCCCACAGGCAATAAAAACAACGGATATTGCCCCGCTCCATAATATTGGTAGCAAAGCAATAGCAAAAGAATTATAGACCGATAGTTACAATATCCCACATTATTAAAAATTTAAAGAGTTTTAAAAAGCATGATTGCCAGACACTTAAATTCTCAACAGTTGCACGACTCAGGGCAACATGGGTTTAAAGCAGGTCGCTCCTGCTTCTCACAACTACTGGACCACTATGACCTGATCTTGGATACACTGAGGACGAAATGAATGCAGATATAGTATACACAGACTTTGCAAAAGCCTTTGACAAGTGCGACCATGATGTAATAGCGCACAAAATGTGGGCAAAAAGTAGACAGATGGATCTTTAAATTTCTAACCAATAGAACACAGAGAGTATTGGTACACAGAATTAAGTCGGAGGCTGCCGCAGTGAAAAACTCTTTTCCACATGATACATTACTTGCCCTCATCCTTTTCCTCATCATACCTGACATTAGAAAGATGCAAACCATATCACCGTGTCTTCCTTTGCAGACGTTACTAAAATCAGCATTAGTGTCATCCATTGGGGACACGGTAAATCTTAAATCGGATATAATCCAAATTTCCAAGTGGGCCTCGGAAAACAATATGATGTTCAGTGAGGACAAATTTCAGTTACTCCGTTACGGAAAGCTTGAGGAAATAATAGCTAGAGTGGAGTAAACAACAAATTCTAAGCACACAATAGAGCGAAAAACTAATGTGAAGGACCTGGGAGTGTTAATGTCAGAGGATCTCGCCTTCAAGAATCACAACAGTGTTACTATATCTGTGAGGAAAATGATAAGATGGATAATGAGAACCTTCATAACAAGGGATACCAAGCCAATAATGATCCTTTTTAAGTCACTCGTTCTCCCTAGGCTGGAATACTTCTGTACACTAACAGCCCCATTCAAGGCAGGTGAAATTACAGATCTAAAGAATCTTAACTGCATGTATTAATTGAATCAAGCACCTTAATCACTGGGAATGTTTGAAGTCCCTTGACCTATACTCTATGGAACACAAGCGAGAAAGATGCACCACAATCGGCACCTGAAAAATTCTAGAGGGACTGGTCCCAAATTTGCATACATAAATAACTCCCTAAGAAAGCAAAAAGACTCAGTAGATGGTGTAACATACCCTAATGAAAAGTAAGTATAGGTGCCATGAGTACACTAAGAGAAAACACAATAAGTGTCCTGGGCAAGACTCGTCAACAGCCTCTCATCATATATACTGGAAATTAACAACAGAATGGTTATCTTCAAGAGGGAATTGGAGAGATACGTAAAGTCAGTGCCAGATCAGCCGGGCTGTGGTTTGCATGTTAAAAATAATAATAATGATATCTTTATTTACTACAAGTACATATACAAGGTATACAGTGGTAGCTGATATCAATGACATACTACTATATAGAAAGCCATTTGTTATGCTGAGCATTTCGGGCAAATTAGGGCAGTTTTGTCCCAGGATGCGACCCACACCAGTCGACTAACACCCAGGTACCCATTTTAAACTGATGGGTGAACAAGGACAGCAGGTGTCTTATGGAAACACGTCCCTAATGTTTTCCAGCCGTACCGGAGGAGATTCGAACTCCGGACCTCAGTGTGTGAGCTGAGTGCGCTAGCGATCGAACTACGGGACTGCCAATGGCCACCAGTAATAGCCTGGTTGATCAGTCCTTGATCCAGCGGGAGGCCTGGTCGAGGCACGGCCGCGGGAGCGCTGACCCCAGAACAACCTCCAGGTACAGTTGGTGTGGTTGTTATTGTGATAGTTGGAGTGGAGGTTGTGATAGCGCGGTTGTTGTGAAAGTCAGCGGAATGTTCTTAAGAACATAAGGAAGGAGCACTGCTGCAGGCCTACTGGCTCATTCTAGTCAGGTCTAACTCACTCCCACTCATGTACTTGTTTAACTTGTTGTCTTCTGATAACATAAACAAACTTCTGTTATATATATTCATGTTTTATTTAATGTTATACCGCAAATGTTTTTCTTCATAATTTATAGTATTATTTGTTTTATATATTTGGTTACATTATAAAGTAGGATGTTTCACAAGAACATAAGAAGGAACACTGCAGAAGGCCTACTGGCCCATGCGAGGCAAGTCCAAGTTACCTACCGGCTTATGACACTGACCCAACCTAGTCAGGTCCGGGTCACATCCACTTAAAGCAAGAGCACGGCATCAGACCTATTATCCCAGCAGCTTGGAAGAAGGCTACCATCGTACCAGTTCCAAAGCACAAGGACCCAGGCAGTATGAGACCCATATCGCTGACCAGCTGCTTAGCCAAGACTGCTGAGAGGATGGTGTTAAACCGCCTCCTGTGGAAACTTGGACCCTCTCATCATCACATATTCGGCTTCACCAAAGGGTGGGTACAGCAGAGTGCATAACCACCCTACTAAGCCAGATTACTGAGAGTAACAAAAAAACGTAGTATCGTCGTCTACCTCGACCTTGAGAAAGCATTTGAGCTAGCCAGTCCCACAGCAATTCTAGCAATACTAGCTCGGAAGGGAATCAAAGGACGCCTCCTGACCTGAATAGAGTCCTACCTTAGGGACAGGCACGCCTGTGTCAGCTTTCAGGGACACTACTATTCCTTTAAAACCCTAGAAAACGGCACGCCACAAGGAGCTGTGCTCAGTCCTACCCTGTTTAACGTCCTTATGCAGGAACTTGTGAGCCTTCCCTTTCATAGTGGTACGCAGCTACTCAGCTATGCTGATGATCTTGCACTCGTTGTGAATGGGAAAGGCAATTTGGAGCGACAGGCTCAGAAAGCTTTGGACCTCATAATGCAGTCTTGCAAGGAACTAGGCATCAAGATCTCTGCCGAGAAGTCTCTTGCAATGATGTTCAAGGGACCAGATCCTGTGAATAGATTACGTATCCAGGATATTGAACTTGAGTGGACAGGTTCCTACCTATACTTGGGAATCTACATTGATAAAAAGCTGACCTTTCAGAAACAGGCCGAGTATGTCAGATCCCGTGCTCTACCCAGACTCAACGCCATGAGAGCCATGACGAGGCACCGTGCAGGGGCGAGCAAAGAAGTACTTCGCTTGTACTATATACAAGCTGTGTGCTCTCTCAGTGACTGCGGTGCACCGGCGTTAGCTCATCTCTTTCCACAGAGCAGGCAAAGGGTGGAGGTCGTACAAAACCAGGCGATAAGAATTATGCTTGGGGTCCCCATCTTGACCAACACAGTATGTCTCAGACTTGAAGCCCGGCTTTCTTCCCTGGCTGACAGAGTAAGATACATAAACGCCTGCAAAGTAGCCACGATTCTGCACCGGCAGCAAGGTACCCCACCGAGAAGACGGATGTTGGCAACCATGATATAAGATCCAACTCTCTTCACGGACTACTCCTGGATTCGTTCGTTTTGTGCTGCTGGGCGGAAGCTATTGCCTATACAACTACTCCTTGAGAAGAGTTGTGACCTTCCTGTTGCTGGGTATCATCCACCACCTCCCTGGCACCCAGATCCAGCCGATGTTTGCGTCATGCAACTACCTACCTCTAAGCGTCTCTGCAGTCAAGACACCCTCACCAATCATGCTGAGACGAGCATGGCACTGGCAGAGGGACGCACGTGTGCAGTGTATTTCACAGATGGCTCTGTCGACCCTGACAGGAAGAGAGCAGCAGCTGGACTATACCACAATGGTCACACAAAGCTGGCGACTCCCTGACCACTGCACGATCCTTCAAGCTGAGCTGGTGGCGATTCAGCAGGCATTGTCACATGCCCTACGACATCGACTCCGACCTGTCATACATGTCGACTCCACCTCTGCAATCAATGCCCTCTCCCATCCCCAACCACAGGACAATGTTCACCTCATTACATCAATTCTGAGCATAATGACAGCCTTAGAAGCTCAGGGTAACAGATCGACATTGAACTGGATCCCCAGCCTTGCTGGCATTCAGGGAAATGAGGCAGCGGATGATGCAACCAAGGCAGCAACAGATTATCCACGTGTTGGGATTACTGTCCCCATCAGCCTACGACAGACCAAACTGGTAACCGCCAGAGCAATGAAACTTATGGAGGAGGTCCTAGGTGATACCCCATCTCAACAGTGGTACAGAGCAGCGACTCAGGGAGAACCCCCTCCAAATGATGGAAGCTGGTCCAGAGCGCAGTGTACCGCCATCCATCGGCTTCGTTTGGGCTTTCCCACAGCCAAGACGATGGTAAACAAGGCTGGTGAGGAGATGTGCCAGCACTGCCAGCACGTTGTACAGCGCCCCCTAACAAACTATCTTCTGGAGTGCGAAGTTAATGACACATTCAGCAGGCAACTAGCACTGATGTCCCCTCCCGAAGAGGACCCAGAGATGGCTGCGGCTACACTAGTGTACCATGGAGTCAACGAACCAGACAAGCTGTTGCCAGCGATAACGACATATCCTCCTCCTCGCTAGTGTCCACATACGGTGTTGTTGCTTTTGAGATGCACCAGATGAACTGACCAGAAGAGTGCTTGAGCAGCATACGTTGCAACATTGCAGAACAGTTTCTCCTTTGGGAGCAAGAGGCGGGTCATTGCAAGATTAAGACCCATGCCAGGACTCCGGTCTTGGCGAACATTATACATACAGACCTATTAACACAAGCTAGTCAGCTCCAATTCACACCCACCCACACCGATTCATGTATTTATCTAACCAATTTTTAAAAGTACACAACATCTTAGCGTCTATGACAGTACTCGGGAGTTTGTTCCACACATCCACAACTCTATTACCAAACCAGTGCTTTCCTATATCCTTCCTGAATCTGAATTTTAACAATTTTAAACCATTGCTGCGAGTCCTGTCTATGTTAGATATTTTTAGCACGCTATTTACGTTGCCTTTATTAATTCATGTTTTCCATTTATACACCTCAACCATATCCCCCCTAATTCTATGCCTTTCAAGAGAGTACAGCAATGAAGATATAGAACTTTGGGCAGGTATCAGAAAGGTACTAAGGAGAGTAATAAATGATAAAAATAATCAAGAAAACAAAGATGACCTCTTGGATAGTCTACCAAAAATATATAAAACATGGGAGCAAGAGATAGGAGTGAACCAAAAAATGCAGAATGCCCATACCACAACAGATGACTCGAAACTATCTAGTCACCCACATAGTGCTCAACCAGACCCATCCCTCAGTTATAGGACTAATACCCACAGCGCTGGTGCTGGCCCAGGCTCAGCCCCCAGTGCTGACTCAGTCTCAGCCCCCAGCCTTATTGCCAGTCCAGACTCTATCACAGCCACCACTAAAACCGTAAATATACAACCATCATTGCACAAGACCATAGCCCACAGTACAGATGTAGGGGAGGAGTCTCCTCCTTCTTCCACTACTGAGGAAAGTAGATGGAATCCAGGACGGGGTGGCCCTGGCTTGGATACTGAGGATTATAGTGCAGTCCCTGAACCTGCAGAAATTGACAGCACACCTCCCAACAATTCTGTCCAACCAAAAGTGAAATTGTGCAAATATGCTTAGGGTATTTGTAAACATGGAATATCAGGAAAAAAATGGGACATACAACTTTGAGCATCCCAAAAAATGTAGCGACCTCCTGTCTAAAGGAGTGTGTCGTTCTTCTTCCTGTGCTTTCTTACACCCAAAAATGTGTCACTCCTCGGTCCTCCAAAAGCAGTGTTACAACATCAACTGCCCTGTATACCATCTAAAAGGGACCAGGAGGCACAGACCCCACAGGACAAACAATAGTAGCTACGACAACCCAACTCCAGGTGATTTTTTAGTGGCAGGAAACGGAAAAAGAAAATGAAAGGAAATAAAAATAGTCCACCACCTTGGAGTCTTGTTGGACTGGAGGCGCAGCCAGTGGCCACCCATGGCCCTCCAGAATTACAACTACTGATGCCAATAACAAAATCTCCCCAACAAACACAGAATACAACTTTGTTCATATTTGCTAATATACAGGGCCTTAAGCCATCCACCAACAACAAAATACCTTTTATCAGTGAACTTCTAGAGGAGTCTAATGCAATGTTTGTAGCCTTCACAGAGACCCACACAAAAGATCACTTTGACAGTGAAATATGGAGAAGTGGGTACAACCTTTTTAGGTGCGACAGAAAGAACAGGCAACAAGGGGGGGGTTGGCCTGCATGTCAAAGAGTCGCTCATCTGCACAGTTACTGAGCACCACAAATGATGTAGTTGAAGTTCTATCAATAAAGATCGAGAACCAAAACCTAGTCATTGTGGTTGTATACAAGCCACCAGATGCAACCTCACAACAATTCAAGGAACAGTTACTGAAAATTGATTACTGTTTGGAAAACCTTCCAGCTCCATCCCCAAACATCTTACTGCTTGGTGATTTCAACCTAAGGCATACAAAATAGAAGAATGTAGCAAATAATGTTATAGCTGAAACAATCCCCGGAGGTAGCGCAGATGAAAGGTCACACACACATGAGCTACTAAGTCTCTGCGAAAAACACACCTTAAGCCAGCAGATAGTGGAGCCAACAAGACTAGAAAACACAATTTGCCCTTATCTTCACAAATAATGAGGACCTGGTACCTGATCACAATCTAATCGAAGTCCAGACGTACATGCATAGGGGTCCTGATCAGCAAAATGCATGTACCTGTGAAGGTGTCTTCACAAAATACAACTTCAACAACAAGAACATCAACTGGGACCAGGTAAACCAAGTCCTAAATGAAACATGTTGGGAAGATATCTTAAATAACATGAATCCAAACCAGTGCCTTGAAAGGATCAACTTCCTGGTAGCTGAAGTATGTTCTAGGCATATTCCCCTAAGAAAGAAGAAGAGCAGGAGTAAACTGGAGAGAGAAAGACGCTCCCTTTACAGAAGACGACGAAGAATCACTGAGCTCCTCAAGAGTGCTCGAATATCTGATACACGAAAGGAGGCGCTGACCAGGGAAGTGGAAACTATCGAACTTAAGTTAAAGGACTCTTACAGGAACCAGGAGAGACAGAAGGAGCTTGAAGCTATTAGTGAAATTGAAAGGCATTCGAAATATTTCTTTTCATATGCCAAAAACAAGGCAAATATCACATTTAGTATCGGGCCCTTACTCAGACAGGATGGGACTTACACAGATGACAACAAGGAAATGAGTGAAATACTGAAATCCCAGTATGACTCTGTGTTTAGTGAGCCACTAATCAGTCTGAGGATCGACGACCCAAATAATTTCTTCATGAATGAGCCTCAAAACTCCATAAATGTATGCCAGTTTTCCGACATTACTCTAACTCCGATAGACTTTGAAAAAAGCCATTGACAACATACCCATGCACTCAGCTCCAGGCCCAGACTCGTGGAACTCTGTGTTCATTAAGAACTGAAAGAAACCCTCTCACGTGCCCTAAGCACACTATGGAGAAGGAGCTTGGACATGGGTGAAATTCCAGTCACTTAAAACAACAGATATAGCCCCACTCCATAAAGGTGGCAGCAAAGCATTAGCTAAGAACTATAGACCAATAGCTCTGACGTTCCACATCATAAAATCTTCCAAAGAGTGCTAAGAAGCAGGATTGCAAACCACCTGGATTCCCAAAAACTGCACAATCCAGGGCAACATGGGTTCAGGGCAGGTCGCTCCTGCCTCTCACAACTACTGGATCACTATGATATTGTCTTGGATGCACTGGAAGAAAATCAGAATGCAGTTGTAATAAACACAGACTTTGCAAAAGCGTTTGACAAATGCGATCATGGCGTAATAACGCACAAAATACGTGGTAAAGGAATAACTGGCAAAGTGGGTAGATTGATCTTCAACTTCCTAACCAATCGAACACAAAGAGTAGTGGTCAACAGAGTTAAATCGGAGGCTGCCATAGTGAAGAGCTCTGTTCCACAAGGCACAGTACTCGCCCCTATCTTATTCCTCATCCTCATATCAGACATAGACAGAGATATAATCCACAGCACCGTATCATCCTTTGCAGATGATACTAGGATCTGCGTGAGGCTGTCATCTGCTGAGGACACGGTTAACCTCCAAGAAGATATAAACAAAGTGGGCAACGAAAAACAATATGATGTTCAATGAGGACAAATTCCAACTTACTCCTTCTTGCCTCACTAAGGCATTAACTCAAGCGTGTAGCAGACAGTATGTCTCAGACTGGTCCTATGTTTGCTGATCTTGTGTATACCGGTCCCAGAACTGATCTAGATTCTTAAAGAATATCTAGATTAGGCCTACACCAAACCAAAAGAACGTCCAGGAAGACACGTTCACTTCCCTACTCCTATGAACTCAGGTCTATATTCAGAAGAACAGCTTGATAGAGGCACAGAGGAAGTTTAATGAAGAATTCAAAAGAGAATCTGTTGGCAAAGAACAGATTGCTAATTCAGACACAACGAAGCAAGTATTTAACATCCAAAAAAGCACGTCAATGGGTCCCAAATTGATTGAGAGTGACTTGGATATACACTTTGATGTATTCAAGGACCAGTCATGCAGTGAATTGGCCAAGCCAACACTGGTTGCCTCTGTACAGGTAAACACAGATTTGTACAGCAACACTACCACTTGATCAATATTCAGATTATAAAACTGCTAAGGAGATCATACTTGAAACTTATAATTTGTTACTAGTGAGCTATCAACACATTTCGTAGCATGCAACGAAAGCCAGGACGGAGCTGTGTAGAGTTGACCCGTGAAAAGAAGACAGAGCTTGAGAGATGATTACAGCCACCAGTACACACTCATTTAAGATGCTGTTTCCGTTGATACTGTATGAACCTTACGTGCGGCCACCAGTAACAGCCTGGTTGATCAGTCCCTGATCCACCACGAGGCCTGGTCTCAGACCGGGCCGCGGGGGCGTTGACCCTCGAAATCTTCTCCAGGTATACTCCAGGTATAATTGTTTTACAGCAGACATATAGGAATATCTCACTAATCATACAAAGTCAGATATTCTAGAGACAGCAGTTTTAGCTAACGATTAAAAAAATAACTAACAAAATTGTGGGGTCTACAGCACACAAAGCCAAAGGTAAAAAAAAAAAAAGCTGGTAAATATAATATTGGCCAGGATAGCGTCCTGACACGGGTCTCCATCAACGGCCCGGCTAAAACTCTCCCTCACAAAACTCACATATCAATAAAGCAAATTCTACACAGCCAACTGGACGTCACACCTCTCAACTTGTCTCAGGAAGAAGACTGAAGTCTAGTAAAAAAGAGCGAAACGTTAAAAATGCACGTATTATACAAGAAGACGGTCACATGAGAGAAATATTAGCACATACTAGAGACAGTTACGAGACACGATTGTCTGACACACCTACTCAGACCATCCATTCCAGTTCCTTACAAGAAGGATACATGAGTTTTGTCGATTTGCCAATTTCTGCGACTTCACTGTTTATCTCATGTAAGGCTGACATTCATCCCAGATGACTAGATTCAGAGAAGTTGTCTGATGTTAAAATTCGCTCAGCAATGAGGCTTTACCTGTCTAGAGGAAAGATTCATTTAAACGAAACAGAATTAACAAATGCAGTTACCTTTCTAGACACAGGGAGCTATGTCACCTTGTTGAGAGAAGATATCTCATAACACCTATACTAAGATAAGTGCCCTTTTATAAGCTTATGGATTAGCTGTGATTAAAGTGCCACCACTCCAGAGAGTTTACATGCAAACAACCTACAATACAGGTTTATCTCAGAAATGTCATGCGCTTTTCCTGCCAAAGAAACCGGTTTGTTGATGGGTAATGACGTACTGCAATCTTGCATCTGTACAAAAACCACACGCGATTGAAAACGCTTGATGAGTGAGACTTAGGCGACATAAGGTTACAGAAAAAATCTTACTTGGCCTCCTCGTAATGCAGTCACTGGAGCTATGTCAAAAGTTAAGCAAACATCTTTGCCACCTGCCGAGTTAGTTGATAATGATGAATTGGGTTTGAATATGATCTTTACTGGCGTTATGCACCCTTCATCCTTAGCATTTGCTTCTCCTAAACGTGAGCCTAGTCAGGACAAGTTGAAATGTCAAGTTTCCCTTACGAGGACTTGATCAAGGATCAGTTTGTTGATCAGTCTCTAGAAAGACAAAGAGACGAGAAAGAAGCAAAGGCTCTTAATGATTGTAGTGGTGCACTGAGGGAGAAATGTACTACCAAATCCATAGCAGACAGAATTGCCACCGCGATGAAGTAACGTCAGTGTTACTAGAAACATTTAGTGAGCAGGCTATTGAATTTGCTAACAGCAGTCAGTAGGAAGACATTTGGGTGTTAAGAAAACACTCGGCAAACTTGCTAAACATTTCATGTCGCCTAAAACGAAGGAAACTGTCTCTGATCATGTGCAGCAATGCCATATCTGGCAGAAGATCAGCAAGCATGTCCATACTCCGCCACCACCAGCCCCGCCGATTCCTATCCCAGCTGTGGATGAACCTTTTTCACCTCTAATTATAGGCTGTTGGTCCTCTACCTGGAACTAAGTTTTGAAACCAATACCTATTTAATCTTATGGATACAACGACACACTATCCCAAAGCAATTCCTGTGAGAAAGAATAATTCCCGTATTATTGATATTTTTCTCACAGGTTGGTCTACCACGAGAGATTCAGTCGGATGTGGGATTCAACTTCACCTCCAAAATTTGTCATGAGGCTTTATCCCACCTAGGAATTACATCTGTGCTTTCAGCAAGTTATCACCCACAAACTGAAGGTGTTTGAAAGAGATTTCATCAGACGTTGCTGTATAGCCCTTGTGGCTTAGCGCTTCTTTTTGATTATAATAATAATAATTCATCAGACGTTGAAGTCAATAATAAGGACTTTCTGTGAACACTTTCCTAGAGACTGGGATGAAGGGATACCTTTATTTCTATTCGCTATTAGAAAAAGAGGGCGAAAAGAGCCTTAGTTTTAGCTCTTTCAGGCTGATATACGGCCATTAGGTTCGTGGAATGAGTAATTCATTTTTGAGCACCTCACGGTCAAAATGCAACAACACTTAATAACCGCTAGAGAACTAGCAGCAAAAAACTTGGTTGCTGGTCAAGCCAGGATGAAGGAGCAGTATGATAAGTAGACTGTCCCGCGTTCTTTCACAGCAGGTGATAAGGTGATGCCTCAGGAAAATAGTACCAGGTAATGCTTTACAAGCTCGGGATGATGGTCCCCTAGAAGTAGTCAGAAAGCTGAGTGACGCAAATTGATTAGTATTTACACCTGGGAAAAAGAAACTTGAATATATTTACCACGTTAATCAACTCAAGACATACTACTTTTTTTTTTTTATTCGCCGGTACTCTCCCGGCCCGGGTCTTTTCCAAGTAGTGGTGACCCGGCCTTGGCTCCCTATCTCGGGAGTGTCTCCAGACCTAAGTGTCCCATGGGAGGAGGTACAAATACCCCCTCATCTTTGGGACCACCTGTCCCCAGGCCTAGCCACATTCCCCGCCCTCACGGGGCTCGTAGGGAGAAGCTAGGCCTCTGGTCTGTCATCTTCCCCGCCCTAAAGGGGCTCGTGGGGATGGCAGTCTTATGAGCTGCAGATGGTAGCAAGCTCGGCTAGACATACTACTCTAAACCTGTTCCTGCTACGGCTGTACTTCCTATGCCAGAGGAAGACCACATTAGTATGCCTGGTGTCTCTTGGGATATATGTAGAAGTACGTTTGGAAAATTCTGTGACACTGCAATTACTTAATAAATTTCTAGGCGACCTTGATACAGATAACATAAAACAGATGAAGCTTGAATATTTAGTTAGTGCAGCAATATTTGTAGACAATATTTGTAGACAATATTTGTAGACAATATTTGTAGACAATATACTCTAGGAGTTACCTGGAGGTTACCTGGAGGTTATTCCGGGGATCAACGCCCCCGCGGCCCGGTCCATGACCAGGCCTCCCGATGGATCAGGGCCTGATCAACTAGGCTGTTACTGCTGGCCGCACGCAGTCCGACGTACGAGCCACAGCCCAGCTGATCCGGCACTGACTTTAGGTATCTGTCCAGCTCTCTCTTGAAGGCAGCCAGGGGTTTATTGGCAATTCCCCTAATGCTTGATGGGAGGCTGTTGAACAGTTTTGGGCCCCGAACACTGTACATGAAGATGGACAAAATATATCTCTTACTAAACGTAAAGCACTAATTAAAAAAAAAAATTGACTTTTTTCTATCACATGGGTTGGCAGAGAGCAGTAAAAGTCCTTGGGCTTCTCCATGTATAATAGTTTCCAAACCTGATGGCACTTTTGTAAGGTGAAAGCAGTTAGTTACAGTACCAGATGGACACCCATACCCACATATAGATGAGCATATTGATCGTGTATGGAGAGTTTTGTATGTCAGTCTCTTGTACCTTTTATGAGGATATTATCAGGTCCCGCTTACCGAGTACACTCTGCCTTCACTCTTCAGCATGGACTGTTCAACTATTTCGTCACTCCATTTGGGATGTGCAATGAAGTCTCCAGAGACTTGTGCACGATTAGACATACGATGTAGAACGTGTTGAAGCGGATCTGGATGACCTGGTGCTAGTGGTTTATAGTGATGAATGGAAAGAGCACCTGTCGTGCCTCCGAACACTGAGAGATTTGCACACTACATGTAACTGCAAGTTTTGGACTTGCCAAGATAAGTGTCTTGGTTTTTGCATTAGTCAAGGAGAGGTTGCTCCTGTGAAAGCTCAAGTTCTTGTCATTTCTAAATTTCCTGTTCCTCAATATAGAAATGAAGTCCAAAGGTGTCTTAGAATGGTAGGTTATTGAGATAAATAGTATAAAATACCGTCACGATGGAAAAAAATAGACGCAAATGCAGTACAGTGCCATCCTTTGTTGACTACTTTTCGCCCACACAATGGCCTTTGTCAAATCACAAACAGATCTACCGATGAATTTGGAGATTTGTTTTCGGCTTTATAAAGTGTGTGGGCGAAACGTAATCAATAAAAGATTGCATTATACTACATTTGTATCTATTTTTTGTCAGAACTTTCTCACACTGCTGCTTCTTCCACTGAGTTTACAAGTAGCAAGGTGTATTTTCAGTGGATTCCTGATTGTGATGTTGCTTTCTCTAGGTTGAAGCTTTTACTTTCCCCGGCTGCTGTTCCTATAAAGCCTAACTTCAACCTTCCATTTCTTGAGTAACTATGCCATTCGGGATCTTCTTTTGCAGAAATCGTCAGCCAGTGACACACTCCATCTTATATGTTACTTCTCATCTAACCTTAAATATCGTCAGAGAAGCTACGCTAAGAGTGAGAAAAAGGCGCATTATCTCCGGTGGCGTAGAGCAATTTGACATACTCGGGCATTTCTTCATTTAAAATAAAAGATATTTATAAACTACAATACCGCTCACCTTCATCAAATGATCATATCGAAAAATGATAGGATAATGAGATGGTTTTTTTTATATCCAGCCTTTTATGATTAGTATTCACCATATAAGTGGTGCACGTAACGTAACTACCGATGCTCTCTTGCGTCTTTGAGTTGTAAATATTAACTTAAAAGGTTGATGCCCAATACAGATTGTTAATCACATTAAATACAATGGTGTAACTTTTACACTGAACCCATTCATCACCAACCTTATGTACATATTTAACTCCGTTAATAACAGTTTCTTTATATACGAATCAGCAGTGGTGATTCATGTTAAATTGGCATGCAGCTGACTGAGACATGCTGAGTGGAATGGTTAGTCTGAGGAAGTGTTGTATTTGGTGGTGTTTCACACTCGTGTAGTAGCCACTCTCACCGGTCCCATACTACACACCTCACTCCTCTGGCAGGCACTCCAGACTCTATATTCCACCATCACTATACACTTATTGTGCTAGAGTGGAATGGTATCCGTCTCCAGTATATCTGTTCCCAGCCAATCAGCCACCGTAGATTGCAAGCTACTTATGCAGCTTTCACTAGTGTCTTGGATCCACAGAAATCACTTCCGGCACCTGCTTATCAGGAAATGTGTCACATGCCGTGTTACATAGTGAATACATACTATCTACGGAAAAGTTAGTCTGTGGCATGACAACTACAGTGATACAGACACTAATTATTATGTATTTTCTGGTGTTCAGGCATATTTGTGATGCCTGGGTCAAACTTTTACTGAGACATAGTATTAACATAAGGTTACAGAGTTGAAGTTTGTTGACTCACCAAATCGTAATGACACGATTGCATATAAACCCTACCACGGGCGGGGCTTGAACCCCGTCGGGGATATATCGCGTCGGTCTGGAGTTTTATGACTCTGATCGCGGGTTCTATCTCCTCCCATGGTATGGTTTGAAGTTTGTTGATTGTACTACCAGGTGCGAGTGTTTGTCATGGGGTGGGGTGTTGTGCCTTTTGATAATATAGACACAATTCTGTTATATATGTATTTTTAATGTTTTATCACAAATGTTTTTTCATTAGTGGTTAAAACAAAGATCTCGTGCTTTATAGTATTATTTGTTTTATATATTTAGTTACATTATTAGGTAGGATGTTCACACACTACACTTTCTGAGCCGGCAGATTCAAGGTTCTCAATGGTTGTCCCGTTCAGTTACACGCTTGTTAGATTGTCTGCCAATTGTGGTACATTCTGGGATGCGTCAGTCTCAGAGTCAACTTTACTTCGCACCGGCAACTGCATAAGCTCTCTGTCTAGTCTTACAGGAGGCAAGATGTCTGCTCTCTCTCTCTCTCTCTCTCTCTCTCTCCAGACAGTCTGCGACAACTCTGTTCTTCTCTGCTCTTATGATGTAGACTCCTTTTGGGACAGAGTATGATCTCATTGGTGATCTGAGTCATACTTCTTGTTATAGTGTGGTAGCACACTAAATGTATGATAGAGGAATAACAGGAAAAGTTGGTAAATTGATCTATAAATTCCTAACAAATAGAACACTGAGAGTAATAGTGAACGCAGTAAAGTCAGAGGAGGTTACAGTGAGAAGCTCTGTTCCATAAGGCACAGTACTCGCCTCTATCCTTTTCCTAATCCTCATATCTGACATAGACAGAGATGCAAGCCACAGCACCGTGTCATCCTTTGCTGATGATTCCAGAATTTGCAAGGCAGTGTCATCCATCGAGGACGCTGCAATTCTCCAAGTGGACATAAACCAAGTCTTTAAATGGGCGTCAGAAAACAATATGAAGTTCAATGAAGACAAATTTCACTTACGCCGCTATGGAAAACTCGAGGAAATAAAAAGTGTATCGGATTATAAAGCAAATTCCAACCACAAAATAGAACGAAAAGCTAATGTGAAGGACCTGGAAGAGAATCTCACTTTCAAAGATCACAACAGTATATCTACCACATCTGCCAGGAAAATGATAGGATGGATAATGAGAACATTCAAAAACCAGGGATGCCAAGCCAATGATGATTCTCTTCAAATCGCTTGTTTTCTCTAGGCTGGAATACTGCTGTACACTAACGGCTTCTTTCAAGGTATGCGAAATTGCAGGCCTGGAGAATATACAGAGAACTTTCACCGCACATATAAGCACTATGAAGCACCTGCACTACTGGGAATGGTTGAAATCCCTTGATCTGTTCTCCTTGGAACGCAGACGAAAATGATACATGATAATATACACTTGGAAAATCCTAGAGGGACTAGGATTTTCCAAGTGTATATTATCACGGAAATCACTCACCACGAAAGCAAAAGACTCGGCAGGCGGTGCAACATCTCCCCCCAATGAAAATCAGGGGCGCCATGAGTACGCTAAGAGACAACACCAAGACTGTTCGACTGCCTCCCAGCGTACAAAAGGGGTAATACCAATAGACCCCTGGCTGTCTTCAAGAAGGCGCTGGACAGACATCTAAAGTCAGTACCTGACCAACCAGGCTGTGATTCCGGAATACCCTCCAGGTATTCCTCAGGTGCCCTTTGATAAACTGTTCTCACAAACTAATTTAGAATTAGTGATTTTTGACATTACGTGGCTGTGTCGTAAGACTTAAGATGATACAGATACAAAACATAACTCTTCATCTAACTTGCTGAGATTGGCGTCTAAACACTGTCGTAGTTGGTGTCTGGAAGTTGTACCTTTTATGGAGGACATACTGACTGTCATCAGTTAGGTCGATTTTTGTCTCTCTCTTCCTTGCCAATTGTTGTGCTACTTTGTGTATATTGCTGACTGGTGAACCGATCGCTACTTCGTTCAAGCAAGCTGTGCTTACTGCCGCTTTAATGTCAAGTTAGTTCAGTTAGGGATTATTTGGTTTTGTCATTAGCATTTTCTGCTGATTGTGCCGCACATATTACATATTCAAGTACCTTAAGTATTCTTCTATATGGTAATGTGAGAGATGGTGCAGTTAATAACTACTAGTACTTAAAGTGCTTGATACATAACAAGTATTGCACCCAGGGGTACAGTTAAACCTAATGTACGGTTACACAATTATATAAGCTAAGTTTATATGCATCTCTCTCTCTCTCAATATATATATATATATATATATATATATATATATATATATATATATATATATATATATATATATATATATATATATATATATATATATATTCAACAAGTCGGCCGTCTCCCACCCAGGCAGGGTGACCCAAAGAGAAAGAAAATCCCCAAAAAGAAAATACTTTCATCATCATTCAACACTTTCACCTCACTCACACATAATCACTGTTTTTGCAGAGGTGCTCAGAATACAACAGCTTAGAAGTATATACGTATAAAAATACACAATATATCCCTCCAAACTGCCAATATCCCAAACTCCTCCTATATATATATGTGTGTGTGTGTGTGTGTGTGTACGCAGTCGCAGAAAAGCGATCTTAATGGAAGACAAGCCACGGGGGATGGGGGGGGGGGTGTTGGAAATCTTTAGCTCAAGTACCTTCAGACTTCTCAGTGCATCATCAGGAGCTATGCAATGTTGCAAGAACAGCAACTTAAGAAATGAGGGGAAGTTTTGTCAGAGTAGCGCAGCGCTGGGTGACACCACCTCAAGCGTCTGTCAGAATGTGAGAGGCACCGGTCCGCTTGTCACCCACCCACCACCCTCCCCCACCCACCACCCTCCCCCGCCCCACCTCAAATGGGGTAGACGAGGGTCTCCGGGTTTACGGAAACCGGAAAATAGGAAAATAGGTGATATAATAGCCAGCCATAAGCCTTTTCCTAGTTGCTGAGAACGAGTCATGTGACAAAAGAGAGTACGTTGCATTAGTGGATAATATACATACGGAATACTATTTTTCTGTGTAACTTTGGAATTAATAAAAGTAAAGAAATGAATGCACTCTTTTGTCATTTTAAAAGTAGTACGTCTCTGGTTCTAGAATGTTCCAAGAAATACTCGGAAGTATCCCTTCATATATTCCTAAATCCTGCCTACCAATATTTTCAGTATCCATTATGTCTCTATTATTTGTGAATTTTATGTAACATTCTGATAATGTTCTTAAAATATTCCAATTTTCGAATATACTTTAACACCACTAACAGCCTAACTTTATTATCCACTGGGCTAGTTGCAACCACCATGGTGCAATCAGTTATGTGTACCTATGTACGCCTGTACCTAGTATGGTTTATGACCTCTACGGAAACAAGTCACTCTATTTGCCTCCCTCGGGCCATCCTAGGTGAACCACACACGTGCCGCCATGTATGACAGCTTATGCAACTGCATCCATGCACATCCCTACCTGAATAAACCCACCTGCCTACTTACTATTAATGTTTATATATTATATAGATCATATCATCACTGATTGCAACCGCTTAACCCTGTGTAACTGTAAACGTACGATACTGTAGCAACTAAACGGGTTATATAATATGCCACCATTCACGACGGACGTAACATGATGTTCGGTGTGCAAAACACTGATCGAATGTCAACATAGCATTAAGAGATCCCATGGCATAATGAGCAGTCCTGTGATTTTGTGTAACATTTTTGTTTAAGGTTGTGCACAATGGACTCCATTAAATAGCTATCGAGCTTGTACGACCCATAATTTGAGTTATATCCAGCATTCCTATCATGTTTCAAGAGAGGATTCAGTTATATTTCTTTCCCTGATGAAACTGTTGGGTACAATGATCTGGGCAACAGCCCACCCCGGTGGGTGATTACAAGAACTGACATGGTTAAACACAGCATTCGACTCCTGGCCTGTCCTAACTGAGTACTGGTATTTGGATAATCTAGTTTCCAGAGGTTTACCTGTTTGACCAATGTATGAGAGTGGGCAAAGAGTACATCGAACCTTGTAAACACCACCCACGTTATTAGAAGGCGTGTTTTTAATCAACCTATGTTTCACTGTCTCAGTATTTTTGAAAGCAAGGTTTATATTGAACTTTTTTTAGTGCCTCATGCAGGCAGACCAAATTCTCATTGTAGGGTAAAACCAATACATTTTTCCCGGCAGACACTTCCTTAGGTTCAGTCCTGTAGAAAGTTTTCCTAGCTGACAACGGTGCCTGCTCGACAATATCACTAGGATATCTCAGTTTTTTGGCTTTTAAACTGACAGAATGCATTAATTTCGTTTTTTAATTAGGTTACACAGAATAGCAGCATTCCGTACGTGTATTATCCACTAATACAACGTGTTCTCTTATGTCACATGAGTTGTTCTCAGCAACTAGAAAAAGCTTAGGGATGGCTATTATATTTCATATTTTCTATTTTTCGGTTTCTATTAACTCGAAGGCCCTCGTCTACCCAATATTGGGTGGGGGGGGGGAGGGTGGTGGGGGGGTGGCAACCGGACCGGTGCCTCTCACATTCTGACAGACGCTTGAGGTGGTGTCACCCAGCGCTGCGCTACACTGACAAAACTTCCCCTAATTTCTTCAGTTGCTGCTCTTGCAACATTTCATGGCTCCTGATGATGTACTGAGAAGCATGAACAATACTTGAACCAAAGACTTCCACCCCTCGTGTGCAGGAAACTATGACTCCAGTTTAGGTTAATTTCAACGTATGCATTTTTTCCCTTAGTAATCTTTATATAGATTATCAAAGTTCTCAGACTTCTAGTAGCCAGTATTCTAGTATTTCTTCTCTTATTTTTCTACTTTTTATGGAAACCCTATAAAAGTGGTTCACACATAGTAAATTATCCTACTCCAGTGAGTCTCCAGTGGTCTGGTGGCTAAAGCTCCCGCTTCACACACGGAGGGCCCGGGTTCGATTCCCGGCGGGTGGAAATTCCGACACGTTTCCTTACAACTATTGTCCTGTTCACCTAGCAGCAAATAGGTACCTGGGTGTTAGTCGACTGGTGTGGGTCGCATCCTGGGGGACAAGATTAAGGACCCCAAATGAAATAAGTTAGACAGTCCTCGATGACGCACTGACTTTCTTGGGTTATCCTGGGTGGCTAACCCTCCGGGGTTAAAAATCCGAACGAAATCTTATCTTATCTTATCTTAACACAGGCAGATACGTAACAAGCTAGAAAGAGGCTAGATGCTAGAGGAGTCTTAATAGGTTGATCTAGTACTGCATGGTCAATAATTAAGTTATAGTTATCGTATTGTAACAATGGTTGTTGGTGGTAATAATAAGAGTGGTTATTATAATGTAAATAGTTGTTATGGAGGATGTTGAGGTTGTCTCTATAGTGGGGCATATG
>NC_091299.1:43707209-43717346 GCF_038502225.1 Cherax quadricarinatus | reverse complement strand
TCTTCACAAATAATGAGGACCTGGTAAAAGACAATATAAAAAAACAACTAATTCCAATCACATTGTAATTGAAGTTCAGACTTGCATGCACAGGGATCCTGATCAGCAAAATACACCTTCAGGTGTCTTCGCCAAATACAACTTCAACAACAAGAACATCAACTGGGACCAGGTAAACCATGTCTTAAATGAAACATATTGGGAAGATATTTTAAATAACATGGATCCAAACTAATGCCTTGAAAGGATCAGCTTCTGGCAGCTGAAGTGTTCAAGGCATATTCCCCTAAGAAAGAAGAAGAGCAGGAGTAAACTGGAGAGAGAAAGATGCTCCCTCTACAGAAGACGACGAAGAATCACCGAGCTCCTCAAGGGCACTAGATTATCTGATACACGGAAGGAAGTGCTGACCAGGGAAGTGGAAATTATCGCACTTAAGTTAAAGGACTCTTACAGGAACCAGGAGAGACAGGAGAAGCTTAAAGCAATTAGTGAAATTGAAAGAAACTCGAAATATTTCTTGTTATATGCCAAAAACAAGGCAAATACCACATCTCGTATTGGGCCCTTGCTCAGACAAGATGGGACTTACACAGATGACAATAAGGAAATGAGAGATCCTGAAATCCCAGTACGACTGTGTTTAGTGAGCCACTAATCAGTCTGAACATCGACAATCCAAATGATTTCTTCATGAATTTATGCCAGATTTCCGACATTACCCTAACTCCGATACTTTGAAAAAGCCATTGACAACATGCCCATGTACTCAGCCCCGGGCCCAGACTCGTGGAACTGTGTGTTCATTAAGAACTGCAAGTAACCCCTTTCACATGCCCCAAGTATACTGTGGAGAAGGACCTTAGGCATGGGTGAAGTTCCACAGTCACAACAACGGATATAGCCCCACTCCATAAAGGTGGCAGCAAAGCATTAGCAAAGAACTGTAGACCAATAGCTCTAACATCCCACATCATAAAAATCTTTGAAAGAGTGCTAAGAAGTATGACTGCAAACCACTTAGTCTCAAAAACTGCACAATCCAGGGCAACATGGGTTCAGACCAGGTCGCTCCAGCTTCTCACAACTACTGGATCACTATGATATGGTCTTGGATGGACTGGAAGAAAAACAGAATGAAGATGTAATAAACACACATTGCAAGAGCCTTTGACAAGTGCGATCATGGCGTAATAGCGCACAGGAATAACTGGTAAAATGGGGAGATGGATCTTCAACTTTCTAACCAATCGAAGACAAAGAGTAGTGGTCAACAGAGTTAAATTGAAAGCTGCCATAGTGAATGCTCTGTTCCACAAGGCACAGTACTCGCCCCCATCCTGTTCCTCATCCTCATATCAGACATACAGAGATGTAATCCACAGCACCGTGTCATCCTTTGCAGACGATACTAGGATCTGCATGAGACTGTCATCTATTGAGGACACGGTTAACCTCCAAGAAGATATAACCCAAGTTTTCCAATGGGCAACGGAAAACTATGATGTTCAATGAGGACAAATTCCAACTACTCTGTTATGGAAAACTGGAGGAGATAACTAGAAGAGAGTATACTACAAACTCTGATTATACAATAGAGCGGAAAAATAATGTGAGGGACCTGGGAGTGGTAATGTCTGAGGATCTCACTTTCAACGATCACAACAGTGCCACGATCACAACTGCAAGAGATGCCAAGCCAATGATCCTTTTCAAATTACTTGTTCTCTCTAGGCTGGAATACTGCTGTAGATTAACGTCTCCGTTCAAAGCAGGTGAAATTGCAGGTCTAGGAAGTGTACAGAGAACCTTTACTGCACGTATAAGTTACATCAAACGCAACTACTGGGAACCCTTGGAAGCGCTTGACTTGTACTCTCTGGAATGCAGGTGAGAGAGAATGAATGGTCCGGAATCTGCACACAGAAATCACTCCCTACGAAAGTAAAAGACTGGGCATGCGATGCAAAATACCTTCACTGAAAAGAAGGGGCGCCATTGGTACACTAAGAGAAAACACCGTAAATGTCCAGGGCCCAAGACTGTTCAGCAGCCTCCCACCAAGCATAAGGGTAATCACCAATAGGCCCCTGGCTACCTTCAAGAGGGAGCTGGACAGATACTTCGTCGGTGCTGGAACAGCCGGACTGTGGTTCGTGCGTTGGACTACGTGCGACCAGCAGTAACAGCTTGGTTGATCAGGCCCTGATCCACCGGGAGGCCTGGTCGTGGACCGGGCCGCGGGGGCGTTGATCCCGGGAATATCCTCCAGGTAGATCCCTGGCTGTCTTGAAGAGAGAGCTGGACAAATAATTAGTCGGTGGTGAATCAGCCAGACTGGTTCGTACGTTGGACTACATGCGGCCAGCAGTAACAGCTTGGTTGATCAGGCCCCGATCCACCGGGAAGCCTGGTCGTGGACCGGGCCGCAGGGGGGGGGGCGTTGATCCCCAGAATATCCTCCAGGCAAACTCCAGGTAGGTAGAAGAGATAAAATTGACTTCTGTCCCAATTAGTTTGCACGTTATTGTACCGCTGATGCCGCACGGTATCTGCCGTATTCACCTGTATCTGACTAAAGAAGTCTGTTGCTCAAGCGAGACGTTTGGTAACAAAGATAATGGTGCTGCAAATGTCTTAATCAAAGTGTATGTATTGTTCTTGTTGAGAACTGGGTACGTTTTTTTTTTTTTTCTTTTGAACTTTGTTGGCAGATAATGCAACAGGGCCAGTCCATCACAGCAACGGGATCTAGGAAAGATATTTAAGATTCAAAGGCAACAGTCAAATATAAAAAGACATGGGTAAAGTAAACATGTAATACGATATTTCATTTGTAGTGATTTGCCGAACTTAACATTTACCCAGGGAAGCTTCCATTGTTCCTTTGCCACCTTTCCTTTGATTTAGAAGGTTAATAGCAATGAAACTGCTCTATGGGTTCATTTCCAGAGAGGGAAAGGGAAAATTAAAAAATAATCATAATTTCTTAATAATAATCTGTGTATACAACCATTCATAGTTCAGTGATCAATTATTGATTCCCCAACATGGGGAAAATGATGTTTAACCTCAAGATGGCTGCCCTACACCAGAAATTGGTGGAAAGTGTTCATTCGATTCTCAGTTATTCTACTTATCCATAGAAGTTTTGGTCATGGAAATCAAGCAGGAAACAAGGAAGATATGACCTTTATCTGTCAACCACAAGGGGGAGATGGCTTTCTAAAGGGGGGGGGGGAGGGCCAGTGGAGCCTCACTTCAGCCACTCTTAGATATCGATTCTGGGGATCACAGGGAACACCAGAATTTCCTTGGTTGAACTTATACAGACGGTAAATCCGTCTAAGGAAGTGTCTCGGTGATAATTTGAGATAAGATTCCACTTTATTGCCTGATCACCCCAGTTATTAGTGTTATTTGCTGCTAGTACTTTCTTGTCTCGTGGACATGCATATTGGCAAGTATATTTTGTAAACCTATACACTGTATGTACTTGTCTGTACTTTCCTGTGCGCTTCTAATAGTTATTATTCCTGTAATGTTTCGTATTCCTTGTAGTCCGGTCTTAGACCGGACTACAAGGGCGAGGATCCTCTGGGTCATTAATGGTTAGGAATTGTTTGGAAACTGTTTTTCACTGTATAAAATATCAAGTTCTTGAACTTTTTTCTTATTTTTTTCATTGTTAAACGGTTCAACGAGGCCTGCGAGATGCGTTAACTTCTGATCATACCTGTCAACCGTTAATTCTTGCTCTAGAGTTTCATCTAGTCACTTTTCCAGTTTAATTATGTATCAGCTTGGGTTCTGTTTTGGTATGTGCTGCTGTCACTCATTTTCTTGTTTTTTCTTAACCTTGCTTATACATTCCTAGCCCTTCTGATTTTTTTACCCTTCTGTGTGTCATATTTTCTGTGAGCCCTTTCCATGGGCTTCGTATTCCTGCTCTTGGTATTACAATCTTAAGTCGTCTCTCTCATTTTGTGTTCTGTCTTGTATTCCATTCCCACTGCGTCTACGGGGCTGGCATGTGGGGGGATGAAGTGAGGGAAGGGGGTGTCTGGCGGGCAGGTTATGGATTTTTGAGTGGGGTCGAGGTTGCCTTGATGTCTGCAAGTGTGACGTGCAGGGACCTTCCCAACCAATTACATTACCAATGCCGCCGGCTGCGCCACATCATCTTGTGAATGACTCCCTGCTGTTGGTTTCCCTAACGAATATTCCTCATTTAGGAATCACCTTGCATTCATAAGCTCAGGTAGGCACTCCAGTTGGTGCAAAGCATATGCGGTTCACTGTAAGTGCCGCATCCCGGTTCATCAAGAACTAACTCGAAAAGTTACCTTTTGATCACAGCTAGGAATCTGTTGGTAGTTTGTTATATATGTGAAGAGTGTGTTGAAAACTCTTGGTCTTTTACTCTTATTGAGTTATCTTTTAGTGTGCTTGTTCCACTCCAGCTTTTCATAAGAGTACTTAGCGCTGTCTTCAGATCTCCTTGCTTTAAGAAATAGGTAAGTAGATTTGTAAGTAATAACTCCGGTATTTTTTTTTTTTCAGGCACAGATTTTGCATCCCGCCCTCCTAAATCCTAAATTTTATAATGTGTTGGCAATTTCCGCGATTTACGCTGTTTGGTTCGGTTAGATTGTAGTCAGTTACCAAATATTAACAAGTTATAATAAACCATATTAGTAAATGTGACCAAGGCCGGGCTCTGAGAGTAGAAAAACTCTCTGAACTCATCAAAGGTATATCAGAGGTAATCTTGGACTTTACAATCCTGAAGGTGTCTGTGCACACAAGGAAGAGGGTGGGTGGGTGGGTTGGCTCTGTAAGTACATATACACACGGTGGGAGATGTTTATTCATCCCACGCCCATGCATCTTCCTGGTGCCAGTGACCTGGGTGTGAGGTCCGTAAAGTGAACTACACTATTCTCAACTGATAATTTTTGTCGTTTGATATTGTTCATTTTAAATATTAATGTCATTGTACATTTTAAAAATTCCATGGAAAAATAGTAGGAACCCCATTTTAACATACGACGGTTGGAGATTTACTCTTTACTTGGTTTGTTGTTTGCGGATTACAGTGTAGCGGAAGCATCACCGCTGCCGGAGCAATAACACTTTGCGCGAACTTATAATGTTCCTTCTCAAAAACAAGTGTTTGTTGGTAAATCCCATTAATTTAAAGGCAGGAGTTTTGGTGTGCAGATTGGGAATCACTCCCTCTAGTATTTTCCAGATGTAAATTATGATGTTTCTTGCCTGTATTCTGGAGACCATCTAGAAATTTTCCCTGAATGTTTTTCTCACGTGTTCCGTGATTTGCTTACAATTGTGTTAAAATTTAGCGAGTCGGGAATGTTAATGTTTTGCAGAGTCCAGTCAAAATTAAGTTCCTGTCCAATCATTTATCTCGCTGCTATGATTGTAAAACTGTTTTTTCGTTTGCTTAAATTTCCTTTCCTCTATAGATTATTATTATTGCGTTTTATACTCTACAAATTTTGATAAGATTTTCCTCATTGGGGAGGAACTGAAATTTGCTCTCATACTGCATGATATTGTTTGTTACTTTGATACTGTTTGTTACTACACGATGCTCTTTGTTCCAGTGTTTCTCAGTGAAATTATATATATATATATATATATATATATATATATATATATATATATATATATATATATATATATATATATATATATATATATATATATATTTATTTATTATTATTATTATTATTATTATTATTATTATTATCATACTGGCCGATTCCCATCAAGGCAGGGTGGCCCGAAAAAGAAAAACTTTCACCATCATTCACTCCATCACTGTCTTGCCAGAAGGGTGCTTTACACTACAGTTTTTAAACTGCAACATTAACACCCCTCCAGAGTGCAGGCACTGTACTTCCCATCTCCAGGACTCAAGTCCGGCCTGCCGGTTTCCCTGAACCCCTTCATAAATGTTACTTTGCTCACACTCCAACAGCACGTCAAGTATTAAAAACCATTCGTCTCCATTCACTCCTATCAAACACGCTCACGCACGCCTGCTGGAAGTCCAAGCCCCTCGCAAACAAAACCTCCTTTACCCCCTCCCTCCAACCTTTCCTAGGCCGACCCCTACCCCGCCTTCCTTCCACTACAGACTGATACACTCTTGAAGTCATTCTGTTTCGCTTCATTCTCTCTACATGTCCGAACCACCTCAACAACCCTTCCTCAGTCCTCTGGACAACAGTTTTGGTAATCCCGCACCTCCTCCTAACTTCCAAACTACGAATTCTCTGCATTATATTCACACCACACATTGCCCTCAGACATGACATCTCCACTGCCTCCAGCCTTCTCCTCACTGCAACATTCATCACCCATGCTTCACACCCATATAAGAGCGTTGGTAAAACTATACTCTCATACATTCCCCTCTTTGCCTCCAAGGACAAAGTTCTTTGTCTCCACAGACTCCTAAGTGCACCACTCACCCTTTTCCCCTCATCAATTCTATGATTCACCTCATCCTTCATTGACCCATCCGCTGACCCGTCCACTCCCAAATATCTGAATACATTCACCTCCTCCATACTCTCTCCCTCCAATCTGATATCCAATCTTTCATCACCTAATCTTTTTGTTATCCTCATAACCTTACTCTTTCCTGTATTCACTTTTAATTTTCTTCTTTTGCACACCCTACCAAATTCATCCACCAATCTCTGCAACTTCTCTTCAGAATCTCCCAAGAGCAGTGTCATCAGCAAAGAGATTTTAGATTTTGCCACCGAAGTGGCTAGTTTATTGTGCACCCCATATCCATCCTGTGGACGGTAGCGCGAGAGCATATGGATACACAAAAGGCCTAGGAACTAGGCCCCAAAGGGTTAACAGGAATACATATGGATTTATATCTACATATCTATAGTTCACTTATCTGTTACAAGCAAATTTAGGAAATTTGCTTAGTATATCTGGTATCTTACTTTCATTAATAAGATATCTTGACATGTCACATAGGTTATTATACTGTCTGTCTCTGTATTCCTCAATAAGTGGACAATTAAGCACATAGTGTTCAAGAGTGACCATATGCCTGATCACATAATTTACATTTAGTTTGATCATCATCTGTGTGTCTCCCAAACTGCCAGAAGTACTTGTAACCAAGCCTAAGCCTGGCCACTACAACATCAGTCAGTCTGTTCACATTGCAAGTTGCTCCATAAACATACTTATCTACGTTCATGTTATCATAGTGGGTTATAGATCTACTCAGGCTTCTAACTGCATTCCTATAACAATCATTTTCATTATTTACTTCTCTCCTAATATTATTCTGAATGCTAGACACAGTTATACCAAAGTTATATTCTACATTCTCCTTCTGGATACTCTTCTTGGCTAACATATCAACTTTATCATGAAGGAGTAATCCAATGTGTGATGGGATCCATAGCAATTGTACATTAATTCCTTTGTCCCTAATTTTTGAGTATCTATACCTGGCTTCCCCAATGAGCATGTTGTTGGAGTCATTATATGAGCCAAGAGCCTTCAATGATGACATAGAATCAGTAATGATGATAGTCAAGCTCAGTGTCATAGGTTAGCTTTAGCGCCATTAGGATTGCAAACAATTCAGTTTGCAGTGTAGACGCCCAGTTGTTAATTCTTATGCCTAACTCAACAAATTTATTATCGTTCTTAACTAGGGAGGTGGCAACAAGAGCAGATGCAGCCCTGCCAGAAGACTCCTGTTTAGATCCATCAGTGTATATAACTTGTGATAACTTGTTACTACCAGCTAGGTGAGAAATTTCTTCTTGAGCAGTTGCTCTAACAAGAGATTTAAGGAAGGGATTACTAGCAATGAGCTTCTTGGGAGGGACTTGTAGGTATGTGATATTAAATGAACACATCTTCCATGGAGGGGTGAAATGCTCTTGTTGCCTACAGTGATACAGTTCATGCAGGTTACAAAACTTAATGCAATTGCACGTTTTCACAATCCATTTAGATCTGTGTGTATTTACCTCTAGACACTTGGTAAGATTCACTGTGACAGTGTCTGGTTCGTTTCTCAACATTCTAATACCGAGTACAGTGTTAATTTCAACAATCCTATCACTGATACTAGAAATACCAAGCTCCTTCCTCATGTTAAGAACTTTTGTAGATCTGGGACAGCCAAGAATAATCCTGAGAGCTTCATTTTGCATTAACTCCAAGGGTCGGAGAGAGCTTTCTCTAGCTAATATCAACATGGGAGCAGCATAATCAATTAAGGACCTAACATAGGCTATGTACATCATTCTCACGATTCTCACATTAGCACCCTAGTTGGGATTGTAGCCAGCAACAGCTTTGAGAGCATTTAGCCTAGCTTTGCATTTCTTGTTTAGTTGTGGTATAGTGGATTTGTTAAAGGGTACATCTACACCAAGATATCTGTAAGTTTTAACGTATCTAATGATTTCACCCTGCAAATAGATGGGTGGGGGATGTCGTTTGCTTGTTAATATCTTAGTTTTAGAGGAAGATATTATAAGGCCTAGTCGATTACAAATTGCTTGAACTTCATTAAGAATGGTATTCATCTTCTTATGCCCTGTTGTATGGATCATGATATCATCAGTATAGCTTATAGCTATATGTTTAGGTGAGGCAGGTAGAGCATTTAGAAGAGCATTAATCAGAATATTAAATAGCATGGGACTAAAAACTCCTCCCTGCGGTGTACCTAAAGACATTTCTTTAGAATCACTTCTGAAGCCTTGGTAAAGGACAGAGGATACTCTATTTGACAGGTATCCTATTATCCAGCAGAGTAAGCTACCACCAATATTCATTTTGGCTAGTTCATGTAGTATAACGGTTCTGTTCGCAATATCAAATGCAGATTTTAGATCAAGAAAAGTGGTAAAACTAGTAGAGGTGTGTGCAGTGAGAAAGGTGGAAATACAGTTCTGCACACTTTTACCTTTCATGAACCCATAGAGGTAGGGGGAAAGTTGATGTCTGATTCTGTAGTACAGTCTGTTAAGCATCATTCTTTCAAAAGTTTTACAAAGACAACTAGTTAAGGAGATCGGCCTAAATGTATCAGGCTGTTGGGGCTTAGGGATAGGCACAATGAGACTATTGGTCCAGGAAGTAGGAAGAACGCCCTCAATGTAACTGAGATTATACAGTGCCAACAAAGGGTTATCAGGCACGTGCCTTAGAGTTCTGAGAATATCATAGGTTATACCATCCTCTCCAGGAGCAGTTGATCGACCTTTGGTTAATGCATTATCTAATTCATACTCGGTAAAGAGGCAATCACACTCATCAATATTTTGGCTCATAAAATTAATCAGTTTCAACATTTCTTCAGAAGTACTCTCTAAATTTTTTCTAATATGAGATGGAAGGCTTTCATGCCTGGATGTTTTGGACCAGTCATTTATGAGGTCATTTGCTTTTTCAAGAGGAAAGGGATGAGCAACATTGCCAGTCTTTTTCCTGGTTATTTTATTTATACCTTTCCAAGCCAAACTCAAAGGGGTGGACCTATTTAATCCACTAACAAACTGTTCCCATTCCTGTTGCCTAAGTTCTTTCTTTCTATTCCTTGCAATTGTTAGTGCAGCTTGGAACGTTCTGAGCAGGTCTGGGGTTCTACATTCACGGTATGCTTTACCAATCTTCCTAGCTGCATGTGTTAGATTGCGCAGCTGTGGAACATTATAGTATTTACATTGGTTTTTATTGTTATTTATAGTGGAGGGTCTTTGTTTCCTATTCCTGCCCACTTGATCTGTGAGAACACTCTCAATAGTGGTAATTAAATCATCATTAAATTTTTGTGTGCCAATGGGCTCGTAATTCTTATACCATTGATCCAAGTGGTTAATAAAGTTGTCTCTGTGTTCTGGTTTGAGAATAAGTTTCCTCCTTCTGTATTTAGCTCCTTGATTGCTGGAGATGTGATCAAGATTGACAGTTGTTAGTCTTGGGTAGTGATCAGATAGAAGATCATCAACTATGACAGAGTCATGCATCGTATATGATGTATTAAATCCAAGACACAGATCTAGTATGCCACCATATATGTGAGTAGGCTCAGTAGTGCCCACAATTCGA
>NC_091299.1:43669709-43692209 GCF_038502225.1 Cherax quadricarinatus | reverse complement strand
TCTTGGGATCAACGCCCCCGCGGCTCGGTCCACGACCAGGCCTCCCGGTGGATCAGGGCCTGATCAACCAGGCTGTTACTGCTGGCCGCACGCAGTCCAACGTACGAACCACAGCCCGGCTGATCCGGCACTGACTTTAGCTCTCTCTTGAAGGCAGCCAGGGGTTTATTGGTAATTCCCCTTATGCTTGTTGGGAGGCTGCTGAATAGTCTTGGGCCCCGGACACTTCTCTTAGTGTACCAATGGCGCCCCCACTTTTAATTGGGGGTGTTTTGCATCGCTTGCCCAGTCTTTTACTTTCGTAGGGAGTGATTTCTGTGTGCAGATTCGGGGGATTGCCCAGGTGGGCGTGGGAACTTGCCCAGGTGGGCATGGGAGCTTGCCCGGGTGGGCGTGGGAGCTTGCCAGATGGGCGTGTGGGGTTGCCCAGATTGGGTGTGGGAACCCTGTCTCCCAAGTGGTGTGGGCGTGGGAACCCGGCCTCCCAAGTCGTGCATGGGCGTGGGAGTTAGCCAGCCCAGGTAGTAGGTTGGTGTGACGGATGTGGGTTGTATGTAAGGCGACACTTAAGATAGTGTTACACCCGACTCGCCTGCTCCAGCATTGTTCTACTCTTCTAGACGCGCGCGCACACTTCTGGAGCTGTCAGCCATGTCCCTCACAACCTATAGTAAACTCAGTGTCCCTTCCTTGGTAACCATACGTGGCCTGTGTAGGGTTCCACCACCTAGGCTGTGCTGCAACCCAGGGTGCGTTTGGGTGATGGTGCCAACAATAACGGTATTGAGTTAGGCCCACATAAATCTTGCAACATGATTACCCTTAGGTCCTTCACATGTCTTCAGGTGTATGAAGTGGTTTAGTTTAATTTTGTACTCGGTTTCCATTGTTCAGGAATTTTCCCACAAGAGTTTACCACTGGCCCAATTGACGACTTTGTCTCCGTCAACTTACCTGTAGTGGATTCTGGGTGTCACTTCCCGGACCAGGCCTTCCTGGTTGACAACCTGATCAGTCAAGCTGTTGCAGGCAGTTCACCGTAGACACCACAGCCTGGCTGATCAGAATTTACGAAGCTCCCTCTTGAATATAATTAGGGGTCTGTTGGCAATTCCCCTTGTGTATGAATGGTGGGTGTTCAAAAGTTATGTTCCATTTATACTTGTATCTTTGTGTACTCCTTGTATACCAGGCGCCATACCAGGTAGTACATCGCCAGTGGTACTCACGAAACACACAGCAAAACAAAACATCCCAAATAGTAATTCCTGCTTCATATTTGCAAATATTCAGGGTCTGAAATCAAATAAAAACGACAGTTAGTTACGTCAGGGGGCTCCTATCAGAAGCAAATGCCATGTTTGGGGCATTTACAGAAACACACACACACTAGGGATGTTTTGGACGGAGAGATAAAGATAGAAAACTATAACATGTATAGATGTAATAGAATAAATGTGTCACAGGGAGGAGTAGGAATCTATGTAAAAGACAAATTCTGTTACACAGAAGTGCTGAATTCTACGAATGATATAGTAGAAATACTAGTCATTACAGTTGAAAATAGAAATTTGGAGACTTTGGTGTCCCTCGTGTAAAATGGAAGATGGCGCAAGGCAATGTTATACTAGAAATATCTCCGAGAAGCACCCTGGCTCAGCAGGCACATACAAGGGAACGAATGAGGCTTTGTGAAAAGTACTCATTGAACCTACAGATAATTGATCCCACTAGAAATGAAAATACCCTGGATTTAATATTCACAAACAACGAGGAACTGATCAGACGCATAACAGTTACAAAAACAATATACCCTGATCACAACATCATAGAAGTTCACACGAATATTAACTCAGGTTTAGGGAACTGCGTCACTAAGCTTAATTTTAACAAAGAGCTATCAGACATCCTGGGAATCAGACATGAGCACCCTAAATCTCCTCCAGTGCCTAGAGAAGCTGAATATACAAGCATACAAGGTATGTATGAAGCACTTACCATTGAGGAAACCCAGAAGATCAGATATAGAGAGAGCGTAGGAGATGGTACAGAAGAAGAAAACGGGTTACTGAATTGCTTAAAAACAAACACACACACACACACACACACACACACACACACACACACACACACACACACACACACACACACACACACACACACACACACACATACAAATGTTGCAACAGGAAAGATAGTCTTAGCCGACAAATCACTGAATTAGAGCAAAAACTTAAGATGTCATACCTAACAGAAGTACAAAGGGAACAAGGAGCCATACAGAATATTGCAAGAAAAGCTAAGAACTACCTATAAAATTAGACAATTATTGAGAGGAGATTCGTATACTGACGATGAACAGGAAATGAGTGAAATCTTAAAAGAACAGTATGAGTCGGTGTTCAGCAACCCACTAAATGACAAAGGTAGAAGATGCAGAAATATTTTTCACTCCAGAAGAAGGCCGCGCAGACCAACTAACAGTACAAATCCCATAGATTTCAAAAAAGAAATGGACAACGTACCCACTCAGCACCTTGACCAGATTCATGGAATGCTCTATTTATGAAGAAGTGCAAAGCATCAGCACGAGCCCTCGGTATTCTTTGGAGAAAGAGCCTAGATCTATGTGAAATACCGGAGGCCTTAGAGGGCAGACATAGCTCCTTTGCAGAAGGGAAGTAGTAGAGTACTAGCTAAAAACTACAGACCAGTATCCCTAACTTCTCACATCATAAAAATCTTCGAAAGAGTGATGAGACGGCAGACTACATATTTCGTGGACCAGCATAACCCGAACCAGCATTGTTTTAGAGCAGGATGATCATGTCTGTCACAGCTGCTGAACCATTATGACAGAATTACGGAGGCATTGGAAGAAAACCAAAACGCAGATGTGATTTACACAGATTTTGCAAAGGCATTTGACAAATGCGATCATGAAGTGATAGCGCACAAAATGAGGGCAATGGGCTTTACTAGGAAGGTAGGCAGATGGATTTTCGGTTTCCTAACACAAAAAGTAGTAAACAGAGCTAGATCCAGCATCAGCTAGGTAAAAAGCTCAGTGCCCCAAGGCACTGTCCTGGCACCTCTGCTGTTCCTCATCCTCATAGCAGACATAGATAAAAACACCCGTCCCACTTTTGTATCATTTGCAGATGACACTAAAATAAGCATTAAAGTCACTTACGCAGAGGACACTGAAAAATTACAGGAAGACATAACCAGGGTTTTCCAGTGGGCAGTGGAGAACATGACGTTCAATGGTGATAAGTTCCAGCTGCTTAGGTATGGAAAGAATGAAGAACTCAAAAGGAACACTATATACAAAACTCAAGAGGGTCACCAAATAGAACAAAAGGAACACATAAAAGACCTGGGAATAATTATGTCAGCTGAACTTTCTTTTAAAGACCATAACAAGACAAAGATCACGACAGCCAGAAAGATGACGAGGGGGGGGGGTGTATTGCGAACTTTCAAAACAAGGGAAATAATGCCGATGGTGACACTCTTCAAATCGCTAGTGCTCTCTCCCTTAGAATATTGCTGTGCTGACGGCCCCATTCAAAGCAGGAGAAATATCGGAGCTGGAACAAATACAAAGATCGTTTACGGCTCACATTGAACCAGTAAAGCAACTAAACTACAGGGAACGCCTGCAAGTCTTGAACATGTACTCATTGGAGCGGAGGAGAGATGCATGATAATATATACCTAGAAAGTACTCCAGGACCTGGTCTCAAATTTGCCCACTGCCATAACAACATACCGGAGTGAGAGATGGGAGGAAGTGAAAAATAAACCCAATGAGGAGCAGGGGTGCGGTGGGGACAATAAGGGAACACTGTATCAACATCCGGGGTCCCAGACTATTAAACATCTTACCAGGAGATATCAGAAACATGGCGGGAACAAGTGTTGAAGCGTTCAAAAGGAAGCTGGACAATTATCTTCACCAGGTGCCAGATCAACCAGGCTGTGGGGCAGTGGGCCTCCAGCAGCAAAAGCCTGGTTGACCAGGCAAGCACCAGACGAGCCTGACTCATGGCCGGGCTCCGAGAGTAGTGAAGCTCTCGAAACTCTTCAAAGGTAAAGTTGCTTCTCATTTGGGGTATTGTATTCCATCTTTAGAGTTTATTTTTGATGGATTCGCACAGAGCATAATGTCTGTATGTCAGATATTAGAATGAATCGGACGATAGATAAAACTCTTGAAAGAAACAGGTCACTGACGTGAATGCTAGGCACGAGTGGCAAAATATTCAACAAAAACAAAAACTTCCTAACAGGGGAAAGAAAGAAAAGGGAGTTTGCTAAAAAAAAAAAAAGTGGCATGGATGATGCAGTGAACCACAGCAGGGCGCTGCACTGACAGGAGGAAATGTACCATCCTGGGACTGAACCCGCAGACTGTGTAACACGTCAGGGGACATCTCTGAGTAGCTGGGAAGGGTCAGCGACTGGAATAGTGTATCAGGGTAGCCACCAGGGCAATCACGGCAGGGTTCACTGGACTGGCGGCAAAACTTGGTGGTGCTGGCGAGTGAGTTATCATGGGAATTTGGCTTGCTGGAACGTGGCCTGCAATCTGTAACACTCCTGGAAACCTTTGGACTGGGATTGTGTAGCAGGGGACTGGGTAGTGTGACGGGAAGTCACGCGCGGTCGAGCTCCATCAAAAATTCCTTTTCCTAATAGTCCCAAGTGGGAACAGAGGGCGGGAAATAAGCGTGTGCAACCATAGTGATATACTGATTGTGAACCAACATAAAAGGAATATCATTGATCACCAAATAGAAAAATATGGATTACAGTGTCATATGGAGAGTGCCGGTTACAACAACGGTTACTCTGGAAATAAGCCTGACCAGCACTAGCAAACTATTGCCAGATGTCGACACAAGTGAAAATAAACAAACAGATATTGAACTATCTATAAGTAATATGGCGAGTTGAAGAATTGAGACACTTGTGCAACACATGGGAATCTTTATTGAAGAAACGTTTCGCCACACAGTGGCTTCATCAGTCCAATACAAAGTAGAAATGGGTAAGGAGAGGAGGAGTTCGAGGTAATCAGTCCCTCAACCTGGAATCGGTGTGTTCAGTCCATCACTCTTGTAGGAAGTGCAGCATAGGGCCAGAGAGGTGGCTTATATACGGCAGTCGTCTGACTGCCGTATATAAGCCACCTCTCTGGCCCTATGCTGCAATTCCTACAAGAGTGATGGACTGAACACACCGATTCCAGGTTGAGGGACTGATTACCTCGAACTCCTCCTCTCCTTACCCATTTCTACTTTGTATTGGACTAATGAAGCCACTGTGTGGCGAAACGTTTCTTCAATAAAGATTCCCATGTGTTGCACAAGTGTCTCAATTCTTCAACTTGTCGGTTTTCAAAACCATTCACCACACAATATGGCGAGTGACAAATATATATATATGTGTAGTGACATAGTGAAATAAATTGTGGATACGAGTAATCTAAATTATCCCTAGTATAGCGAAAAATGTATGGTGTAGCATATGGGAATACATGTATTTACAAGCAACTGGCACTAGCAAACTATTGCCGGAGGTCCAGAGGAGTGGAAATAACAGAGGAATATTTACTACAGTCAGAAGTAATAAAACGAGTGATGGTAGCATTGAGGTGCAGGGAATCATAGTATACATAAATTAAGCATACAATCGATGAAAAGGCATAAGTCTACTGTGTGACGTGTTTTTTCCCTTTACCTCTCCTAAGTTTACTGCTATGGAAGTGCAGGGGAAAGTTACCGTAGACCTAGTGCCGTGTGAACAATATAACCATCCTAGTGTAGTGCAGTGAAAAGAAAAGCGTATCTTGAACGAATACATTGTATATCCTTGAGATAACCAGTGTACAACAGTGACAAAATACCAGTGATAAAATAAAAGGAAATAAAATAAAAAACAATTGTGAAGTGTGGCAGTGGTGGGTCAATCTACTTGTCCTGGTGTTGACATGTGACAAGTGATACACCAAGGTACCGCTTACCACGTATAACCAATAGACTAGGATACCGAGACATAGGTGTTACCACACAGTGGGTCGTGTTTTGTACCTGGAGGTTACCTGGAGGTTATTCCGGGGATCAACGCCCCCGCGGCCCAGTCCACGACCAGGCCTCCCGATGGATCAGGGCCTAATGAACTAGGCTGTTACTGCTGGCCGCACGCAGTCCAACGTACGAGCCACAGCCCGGCTGATCCGGCACTGACTTTAGGTATCTGTCCAGCTCTCTTTTGAAGGCAGCCAGGGGTTTATTGGCAATTCCCCTAATGCTTGATGGGAGGCTGTTGAACAGTTTTGGGCCCCGGACACTTATGGTGTTTTCTCTTAGTGTACCAATGGCGCCCCTACTTTTTATTGGCGGCATTTTGCATCGCCTGCCCAGTCTTTTATTTTCGTAGGGAGTGATTTCTGTGTGCAGATTTGGGACCATTCCTTCCAAGATTTTCCAAGTGTAGATTATGATATATCTCTCCCTCCTGCGTTCCAACGAGTACAAGTCAAGTGCTTTCAAGCGTTCCCAGTAGTTAAGGTGCTTGACAGAACTTATACGTGCAGTAAAGGAACTCTGTACACTCTCTAGATCTGCGATTTCACCTGCTTTGTATGGAGATGTTAATGTACAGCAGTATTCCAGCCTAGAGAGAACAAGTGATTTGAAAAGGATCATCATGGGCTTGGCATCTCTCGTTTTGAAAGTTCTCATTATCCATCCTATCATTTTCTTTGCACGTGCGATCGTGGCACTGTTGTGATCCTTGAAAGTGAGATCCTCAGACATTACTACTCCCAGGTCCCTTACATTATTTTTCCGCTCTATTGTATGGCCGGAGTCAGTAGTATACTCTGTTCTAGTTATTATCTCCTCCAGTTTTCCATAACGGAGTAGTTGGAATTTGTCCTCATTGAACATCATATTGTTTACCGTTGCCCACTGGAAAACTTTGTTTATATCTTCTTGGAGGTTAACCGCGTCCTCAGCAGATGACAGCCTCATGCAGATCCTAGTATCATCCGCAAAGGATGATACGGTGCTGTGGTGTATATCTCTGTTTATGTCTGATATGAGGATAAGGAATAAGATGGGGGCGAGTACTGTGCCTTGTGGAACAGAGCTCTTCACTATGGCAGCCTCCGATTTAACTCTGTTGACCACTACTCTTTGTGTTCGATTTGTTAGGAAGTTGAAGATCCATCTCCCCACTTTCCCAGTTATTCCTTTAGCACGTATTTTATGGGCTATTACGCCATGATCGCATTTGTCAAATGCTTTTGCAAAGTCTGTGTATATTACATCTGCATTCTGATTTTCTTCCAGTGCATCCAAGGCCATGTCATAGTGATCCAGTAGTTGTGAGAGGCAGGAGCGACCTGCCCTGAACCCATGTTGCCCTGGATTGTGCAGATTTTGGGAATCCAGGTGATTTGCAATCCTGCTTCTTAGCACTCTTTCAAAGATTTTTATGATGTGGGACGTCAGAGCTATTGTTCTATAGTTCTTAGCTAATGCTTTGCTGCCACCTTTATGGAGCGGGGCTATATCCGTTGTTTTAAGTGACTGTGGAATTTCACCCATGTCCAAGCTCCTCCTCCATAGTGTACTTAGGGCACGCGAGAGGGGTTTCTTGCAGTTCTTAATGAAAACAGAGTTCCACGAGTCTGGGCCCGGGGCTGAGTGCATAGGCATGTTGTTTACCTGGAGAGAGTTTCGGGGGTCAACGCCCCCGCGGCCCGCGGCTTTTTCGAAATCTATCGGAGTTAGGGTAATGTCGGAAATCTGGCATACATTTATGGAGTTTTGAGGCTCATTCATGAAGAAATCATTTGGGTCGTCGATCCTCAGACCGATTAGTGGTTCACTAAACACAGAGTCGTACTGGGATTTCAATATTTCACTCATTTCCTTGTTGTCGTCTGTGTAAGTCCCATCCTGTCTGAGTAAGGGCCCGATACTAGATGTGGTATTTGCCTTGTTTTTGGCATATGAAAAGAAATATTTGGAATTTCTTTCAATTTCACTAATAGCTTTAAGCTCCTCCTGCCTCTCCTGGTTCCTGTAAGAGTCATTTAGCTTAAGTTCGATAGTTTCCACTTCCCCGGTCAGCGCCTCCTTTCGTGTATCAGATATTCTAGCACTCCTGAGGAGTTCAGTGACTCTTCGTCGTCTTCTGTAGAGGGACCGAAGGTCTGTTTCTCATCTCATAAGGAATATAGTGAATATAGTGCATAATATACAGAATATATTCATGGGTCGACCATCACCTCCGAGAAAAAGAAAAAAAATTGTCCGAGGTGACAGTGAAGTACAAACTATCATACAAGTGTTATAACGAGGAAAAAAAATATAAATAGGCAGTGATATAGTAAACTGAACTTATGGATAAGAGTTAATCCTTTTAATCCCGAGTGTAGTGTAAAACTGGTATAATTATATGGGAAAAAGTGCGCAAGTGCCACCTGCACCCCACCTCCAAGCCCCACCCCATTCCCCAGATCTTACCCCACCCATCCAACAATCCCACCCACGGCCCCCCTCCTCGCACCCTCACCTTCTTTCCACAGCCCTATCTCCCAGCTTACCACCCCACCGAACAGCCCCCTCCTCCTATCGTACCTGCCCTCTTCCCAAGGATACCCACCGCCCAGCCCATCCCACCTACCAGCCACCCCACCTACCAGCCACCCCACCACCAGCCGCATGTAATAAATACACCATCCACCACATACACCTGTTTAAAAGTAATCATGGCCAGCAGTAAAGGCTGTTGTATATGTGAAAAAATCTTTGGGAGAAACATGAGGGGCATTGATTGTGAAATATGCGGTAAAACATTACATATATTATGTACAAAGCTTCATGCAACCATGACAAATGACCAAAAACAAGAAAGTCGTTTCTGGATTTGCCCCTGTGAAAGGAACAACTGGTTAAGCATAAGAGAGGTGCTGAAAAGTGAAAACCTAGAAAGCGTAAGGAAGTTTCTAAGGAGCTTGCCAGAGTTATACAGAGAGTGGAAAATGGGAAAAGAACAACAGGAGGAAAATGCAAATAAAGGTGAAAACCAAGGAGTGAAAGTAAGAGCGAGAGTAGACAACGTTATACAGAGCAAGTCGGAAAAGGAAACAGGGATACATAACATAGCGGAAAGGGGAAGGAAGGATGAGAAAACTAGAACAGGAACAAACGAAAATGAGCAAAGGGAAGAAATTAACCTTAGAAGAAAGTGAACAAGGGAACTCAGATCAGGTGGCAGAACTTACGAACGACACAGAATCAATAAATATAGGTAGTCAGAACATTTGCAGTTACTATGCTAAAGGTATGTGCCTATATGGCAGAGATTGTTGGAATAAATACACCAGAAAATGCGCGAACATGTTGAGGAAGGGAAAGTGTCATTTCAACAAAGAGCGCAGGTACTTCCATCCAGTAATGTGCAAAGCTTCAACACAGTCCAAAGAATGTTATGACCTGAGCTGCCCGGACAATCATGTAAAAGGAACGCGGCGCTACAGAGTTAGCAGAGAAAGTGAAATTGAACAGCATTCTTTTTTAGACAAAAAGAGAGAAGATCAAAACAAAGGAAGAGACAAACAGGGGGAATGGTACAGAGAGGACAGGTGGGCAGTAAAATGGGGCATACCAAACCAGGCATCAGCCCATCAGGGCTGAATAAGCAAACAAACGTGAAGCCAGTACTGGAGAAACTGTTGTAGGGGTTCTTAAGGAGATACAAGGGTTGAAGGTAAACACCTTGTTGGATGGAAACACTATATATCGTCAGACTGTGATAAGGAATGGATGGGCCCAGCCTGCCGTGCGTGTTACTGCCTGGATGTCTATACGTGGAGTGAGAAGGAGGCAGCTCGTCTCCCTGAGTCATGCTGTATCCCGTGATGTCATACAGTCACTCGGCCTAAGGGATCTTCTATATAAACACGTGGACGGTACTATGATACTCGGCTAATCTATATACCACACATAAGGGGATCAGCAACTATGCTGACAGCTCGGTCATGTTACGTATGTCGTCTCGACATACACTACTATGCTATAGGCTGAACAGGCAGGTGGCTCTGGGCTGATTCTATTTACCTGGAGTTTACCTGGAGAGAGTTCTGGGGGTCAACGCCCCCGCGGCCCGGTCTGTGACCAGGCCGCCTGGTGGATCAGAGCCTGATCAACCAGGCTGTTGCTGCTGGCTGCATGCAAACCAATGTACGAGCCACAGCCCAGCTGGTCAGGAACCGACTTTAGGTGCTTGTGCAGTGCCAGCTTGAAGACTGCCAGGGGTCTGTTGGTAATCCCCCTTATGTATGCTGGGAGGCAGTTGAACAGTCTCGGGCCCCTGACACATATTGTATGGTCTCTTAACGTGCTAGTGACACCCCTGCTTTTCATTGGGGGGATGTTGCATCGTCTGCCAAGTCTTTTGCTTTCGTAGTGAGTGATTTTCGTTTGCAAGTTCGGTACTAGTCCCTCTAGGATTTTCCAGGTGTATATAATCATGTATCTCTCCCGCCTGCATTCCAGGGAATGCAGTTTTTGGAACCTCAAGCGCTCCCAGTAATTGAGGTGTTTTATCTCCGTTATGTGCGCCGTGAAGGTTCTCTGTACATTTTCTAGGTCAGCAATTTCACCTGCCTTGAAAGGTGCTGTTAGTGTGCTGCAATATTCCAGCCTAGATAGACCAAGTGACCTGAAGAGTGTCATCATGGGCTTGGCCTCCCTAGTTTTGAAGGTTCTCATTATACATCCTGTCATTTTTCTAGCAGATGCGATTGATACAATGTTATGGTCCTTGAAGGTGAGATCCTCCGACATGATCACTCCCAGGTCTTTGACGTTGGTGTTTCGCTCTATTTTGTGGCCAGAATTTGTTTTGTACTCTGATGAAGATTTAATTTCGTGTTTACCATATCTGAGTAATTGAAATTTCTCATCGTTGAACTTCGTATTGTTTTCTGCAGCCCACTGAAAGATTCGGTTGATGTCCGCCTGGAGCCTTGCATTGTCTGCAATGGAAGACACTGTCATGCAGATTCGGGTGTCATCTGCAAAGGAAGACACGGTGCTGTGGCTGACATCCTTGTCTATGTCAGATATGAGGATGAGGAACAAGATGGGAGCGAGTACTGTGCCTTGTGGAACAGAGCTTTTCACCATAGCTGCCTCGGATATAACTTAGAACTAATGGATGGTATCATAATGGATGTTAACATAATGAGTTTTACGTAATGGGTGTTAGCGTAATAAGTTTTAAGGTAATGCATTACAGACTATAAGAACAAATCATGGTACAATATAGGATGGAATTGATCGATCGATCTGTATTCATGCACTCTACGGATTCTGAGGAAGAAGAAATATATATATATATATATATATATATATATATATATATATATATATATATATATATATATACAGTGGACCCCCGCATAACGATCACCTCCCAATGCGACCAATTATGTAAGTGTATTTATGTAAGTGCGTTTGTACGTGTATGTTTGGGGGTCTGAAATGGACTAATCTACTTCACAATATTCCTTATGGGAACAAATTCGGTCAGTACTGGCACCTGAACATACTTCTGGAATGAAAAAATATCGTTAACCGGGGGTCCACTGTATATATACACAAGGTGAAATTAACAGCAAAGGCATCTGGTGCACTCAGATCATTACTGTCAAATTCTCAGAATACGGAGGGAACGTGAACATGAAAAAAAAAAAATTCTGAAAAACTGATCAGTTAATAACAAAGCGCACAGTTTACAATTTCCTTCATCTCTGACATCTAATTATACAGGCTATGTACATTTAAACCCAATTCTGCGAGGGCGAGGTTTACATATACAGAATGGTTATCTCTGGGAGGATCGAATTCCTCTGCAATGGCTAACACATGCCTTGACTGAGGGAGATCTGAACGAGTATCTACAAAAGATACTTGTGGGTTTCTCATTACTTGTCGAGTACACAAGGAGTAGCAACATTCAGGTTGAATATCTGACTTGAGTATTTGAGGTAGAGGGTACAGAATCAAGAGGATTTTCAGCATCTGTCACATTAGTCTGGGTAGCAATATCAACATCCCATTCTAATTTCATATGATCTAAATGCGATTCTTTGTACTTACCAGTACTAATTTCTCTAATCTTATACTTATTGAGCTGTAGAACATATCTCTGGCAATAAGGGCCAACAAACTTTTGATTGAGCTTAGGCATTTCAGATGTTTTGTTGAAATTTGTCAGCATTACTCTCGAACCTTCTTTAACTTTTGATGGTTTAGCATGGATATTAGTTACTCTAGTAAATTCTGCTGTTGATTTATGAAGTGTTTCATGGATTCTTCTAAAAACACACTGAGCTATGCTGGTACGAGTTGCTATGAAATCATCAGGGTTGTAATTGGGTTTCGGAGTAGAATATAACAACTCATAATGTGGAGTATCAGCTATGGAAGCATTGTAAGCAGAATTTATGGCACATTGAACATCTGGTATAACTTCATCCCAAGTTTCACTATTGGGGTTGATAGTGGCTCTCAAGACATCAAGTACTTTCTTATTGGTTCGTTCAGCTAACCCATTGCTGGCAGGATGATGAGGAACAATGGTGGATTTAGAGATCTTGTACAAAGTACACAAATTTTCAAGAATCTCATTACAGAATTCACCTCCATTATCTGTTACTAAGGACTTAGGGGTGGTATGCCTGCAGATAATGCATTCTTTAAACACTTTAGCTACTGTCTCTGCAGTCTTATCTGCAATAGGAACTAACTCACAATATCTGGTGAAATGGTCTACCATAACACACAGATGTTTGTTGCCTTGGAGGGAACATTTAAAATTGGTTAACAAATCAAGGGCAACTCTTTCCCACGGTTTGCTAGTGGTTGGGTACACCTGGATTGGATTAGGACCATTGACATTTCCTTTATGTTGCATACAAACACTACATTTCTTAACGTACTCTGAAATGTCAGTTGCCATACGTGGCCAAAAGTACCTCATTCTGGCTTGTCTCACAAAACGATCCATACCAGGGTGTGCAACACCTGGTGCATCATGAACTAGCTGTAGAGCTACGTTCGCTAGTGACTGTGGAATTACTAACTGGTAAACTCTTCTGCTTGGAGTACCCAACCCGGCTGTTCGATACAGTAATTCTTGGCTCATTACAAAGTCACTGATGGGTGCTGGTGGCTTCACAGTCAGGATAAGATCTTCCTGGAGTGATGATGTCGGAGGATCTCGCCTTCAAGGACCATAACATTGTATCAATCGCATCTGCTAGAAAAATGACAGGATGTATAATGAGAACCTTCAAAACTAGGGAGGCCAAGCCCATGATGACACTCTTCAGGTCGCTTGTTCTATTTAGGCTGGAATATTGCTGCACACTGACAGCACCTTTCAAGGCAGGTGAAATTGCTGACCTAGAAAATGTACAGAGAACCTTCATGGCGCGCATAACGGAGATAAAACACCTCAATTACTGGGAGCACTTGAGGTTCCTAAACCTGTATTCCCTGGAACGCAGGCGGGAGAGATACATGATTATATACACCTGGAAAATCCTAGAGGGACTAGTACCGAACTTGCACACGAAAATCACTCACTACGAAAGCAAAAGACTTGGCAGACGATGCAACATCCCCCCAATGAAAAGCAGGGGTGTCACTAGCACGTTAAGAGACCATACAATAAGTGTCAGGGGCCCGAGACTGTTCAACTGCCTCCCAGCATACATAAGGGGGATTACCAACAGACCCCTGGCAGTCTTCAAGCTGGCACTGGACAAGCACATAAAGTTGGTTCCTGACCAGCCGGGCTGTGGCTCGTACATTGGTTTGCGTGCAGCCAGCAGCAACAGCCTGGTTGATCAGGCTCTGATCCACCAGGAGGCCTGGTCACAGACCGGGCCGTGGGGGCGTTGACCCCCGGAACTCTCTCCAGGTAAACTCCAGGAGCAGGGGTCGAATCACACCAGAACATAAGGGATCGGTTCTTTCTTACTGGAGGAATGAACAAACTCGGTGGAGTGGATGACTCTCCCCGGTTTAAAAAAAAATAACGCTATAACACGCAATATGAGCATGGGAGAACGAGTCTACTATCTCACTGCAAGCACAGGGAAAAATAAATGAACACGGTCAACAATACTGATGTTCAATCTGAGTCGCACACAGTGACACGAGGTATTAACTATAAAGAAACTACACTTACAAACGTTAACAACATGTGAAAGTTACTCGATAGAACTTTTTACATTGCACGAAATTACTGTCAACTAGGATGGGATCACAATCTGGAACACAAGAGACAACAACAACACTCAAGTGAGCACACTAGCCACAGAAACGTCTTTCTGCAACGGCTTGTGGCATCAACAAGAGATGGCATAACTCGTTGCAAGTAAAGTTCTTCTCAAACCGTCCCCTGGGAAGGAACAAGTACTTGAACAAGTCGCCATCGCAAGGATAGTAGTCTCAGCACTATCCTGCGTGCATGATATTGTGGCTGGAGTCCAGACAGGAGTGACAGTATTACTAGTGCCTGACCGCTCGGCTACGTTAATAAGTAATGAATGAATCTATAGGAGCTTAATCGGGGACACCCTGACTGGCGCGAAAATATTTCTAAGCCGGCTGGCTTAAAAACAAACCCACGAATTACCACAACACCACAGGGATGAAAAAGCACTCAGAATGGCTTGGAGCTTGAAGCACAAGCGATGAGGAAGACTGTACCCACGTGGCTTGCTTGAGTACTGGATTAAGACACCTGGGTTAGTTGCTGGCTGGCTTATCTTAACCATTCACACAGAATGGCTTGATAACTTCTCACGATGAGCACAGCAGGGGTGGAAAGCTGACTTGGCAGGTAAAAGGCTGGATGATGTAAGGCTAGGCTGGACTGGACTCCCTCACCACAGACTTTCTACTGGTTTGGCTTACTTTGCAAACTCGGGTCAACCCCTTGGGAGTGATGCAAATAAGCAGATAAACACTAACAAAGAGACTGACCAGTAAATAATGTAGAGGCTGGTAGACGCTTGCGGGGGTAGCTGGCTGGCTTGAGGTAGGTAGAGCGTTACCCTGCTCGGCAGGCCTAGTCACAAGATGGGGACCGTCTCGGTAGAAATTTATCTCCAGAAATCGCTGTAATTGTCAGGATTACAGGCCCTCCGTTGCCACCAATTTGTCGTAGGGGTTCTTAAGGAGATACGAGGGTTGAAGGTAAACACCTTGTTGGATGGAAACACTATATATTGTCAGACTGTGATAAGCAATGGATGGGCCCAACCTGCCGTGCGTGTTACTGCCTGGATGTCTATACTCTGAGTGAGGAGGAGGCAGCTCGTCTCCCTGACTCGTGCTGTATCCTGTGACGTCATACAGTCACTCGGCCTAAGGGATCTTCTATATAAACACATGGATGGTACTATGATACTCAGCTAATCTATATAACACATATAAGGGGATCAGCAACTATGCTGACAAAACCAGGGGAGTGTACACCAGGGGACATACCAGGTAGTACACCACCAGTGGTACTAATGAAACACAAAGCCAGACAAAACATCCCACTCGGTAATTCCTGCTTCATATTTGCAAATATACAGGGTTTGAAATCAAATAAAAATGACAGTTATTTATGTCAGTGGGCTCCTGACAGAGGCGAATGCCATATTCGGAGCATTTACAGAAACACATACAAGGGATGTTTTGGATGGAGAGATAAAGATAGAAAACTACAACATGTATAGCTGTGACAGAATCAATAGGTCACAGGGAGGAGTAGGAATCTATGTAAAGGATACTTTCTGTTTCACAGAAGTGCTGAATTCTACGAATGATATAGTAGAAATTCTGGGCATTAAAGTTGAAAATAGGAATTTTGTAATTATCGTAGTATACAAACCACCATCGGCAACTGCTGAGGAATTCACAGATCAGTTAAGTAAGATAGATAGCTATCTGGATAGGCTAGAAAATCCTACACCAAATATTTTACTCCTTGGAGATTTTAATCTCCCTCATGTAAAATGAAAGATGGCACAACATAATGTTATACCAGAAATATCCCCGGGAAGCACCCTGGCTCAACAGGTACATACCAGGGAAATTATGAGGTTTTGTGAAAAGTACTCTTTAAACCAACAGGTAATTGATCCCACTAGAAATGAAAATACTCTGGATTTGATATTCACAAACAACGAGGAACTGCTCAGACAACAGTTTCCAAAACTATTTACTCTGATCATAACATCATAGAGGTTCAAACTAGTATTAACTCAGGGGTAGGAAACTGCATCGCTAAAGTTAGAGATGGGATATTCAGTAAGTTTAATTTTAACAACCATAGAAATAACTGGGAAAAAATAAACCAAGAGCTATCAGACATCCTGGGAATCAGACATGAGCACCCTAAATCCCCACCAGTGCCTAGAGAAGCTGAATACAGAAGCATACAAAGTATGTATGAAACATGTACCATTGAGGAAACCCAGAGGAAGATCAGATAGAGCGTAGGAGATGGTACAGAAGAAGAAAACGGGTTAGTGAACTGCTTAAAAACACAAATATGCTACAACAGAGGAAAGATAGACTTAGCAGAGAGATCACTGAATTAGAGCAAAAACTTAGGATGTCATACCTCACAGAAGTACAATGGGAACAAAAGGCCATAGAGGATACTGCAAGAAACCCAAAATATTTCTATTCCTACGCAAAATCCAAGCTAAGAACTACCTGTAGAATTGGACCACTACTGAGAGGAGACTCGTATACTGACGACGAACAGGAAATGAATGAAATCCTAAAAGAACAGTATGAGTCGGTGTTCAGCAAAACACTAAATGACAGCAAGGTAGAAAATGCAGAAATATTTTTCACTTCAGAAGAAGGCCGCACAGACCAACTAACTGGCATTAGTACAAATCCCATAGATTTCGAAAACGAAATTGAAAAGATGCCCACTCAGCACCTGAATCAGTTTCATGGAATGCTCTATTTACAAAAGTGTGAAGTACCACTAGCACGAGCCCTCAGTATTCTTTGGAGAAAGAGCTTAGATCTAGGTGAAATACCGGAGGCCTTAGAGTGCAGACATAGCTCCTTTGCTTAAGGGAGGTAGTAGAGCACTAGCTAAAAATTACAGACCAGTAGCCCTAACTTCTCGCATCATAAAAGCTTCGAAAGAGTGATGAGACGGCAGGTTACAAATTTCATGGACCAGCACAACCAACATAACCCGAACCAGCATGGTTTTAGAGCAGGACGATCATGTCTGTCACAGCTGCTGAACCATTATGACAGAATTACGGAGGCATTGGAAGACGACCAAAACGTAGATGTGATTTACACAGATTTTGCAAAGGCGTTTGTCAAATGCGATCATGGAGTGATAGCGCACAAAATGAAGGCCGTGGGCGTTACGGGGAAGGTAGGCAGATGAATTTTCGGTTTCCTAACACACGCAACACAAAAAGTAGTAGTGAACATGGCAAGATCCAGCATCAGCAAGGTCAAAAGCTCAGTGCCCCAAGGCACTGTTCTGGCACCTCTGCTGTTCCTCATCCTCATAGCAGACATAGACAAAAACACCCGGCACACTTTTGTATCATCATTTGCAGATGACACTAAAATAAGCATGAAAGTCAGTACGGTAAAGGACACTGAAAAAGTACAGGAAGATATAAACAGGGTTTTCCAGTGGGCAGTGGAAAACATGACGTTCAATGGTGATAAGTTCCAGCTGCTTAGGTATGGGAAGAATGAACTCAAAAGGAGCACTATATACAAAACTCAAGAGGGTCACCAAATAGAACGTAAGAAACACGTAAAAGGCCTAGGAATAATTATGTCAGCGGACCTTTCTTTTCAAGACCATAAGACAAAGATCACGACAGCCAGGAAGATGACTTGGTGGGTATTGATAACTTTCAAAACAAGGGAAACAATGCCGATGGTGACACTCTTGAAATCGCTAGTGCTCCCTCGCTTAGAATATTGCTCAGTGCTGACGGCCCCGTTCAGGGCAGGAGAAATATCGGAGCTGGAACAAATACAGAGATCGTTTACGGCTCACATTGAGCCAGTAAAGCGCCTGAACTACTGGGAACACCTGCAAGTCTTGAACATGTACTCATTGGAGCGTAGAGAGAGGTACATGATAATATATACCTGGAAGGTACTCGAGGGCTTGGTCCCAAATCTGCACACTGCCATAACATACTGGAGTGAGATATGGGAGGAAGTGTGAAATAAACAAAGTGAGGAGCAGGGGTGCGGTGGGAACAATAAGAGAACACTTTATCAACATCCGGGGTCCCAGACTTTTCAACATCTTGCCAGAAGATATCAGAAACACTGCTGGAACAAGTGTTGAAGCCTTCAAGAGGAAACTAGACAAGTATCTTCACCAGGTGCCAGATCAACCAGGCTGTGATGGATATGTGGGGGCAGCGGGCCTCCAGCAGCAACAGCCTGGTTGACCAGACGAGCCTGGCCCATGGCCGGGCTCAGAGTACATATACTTTCGAAATTCTTCAAAGGTATAAGAAAGGTAAGGTAAGGCAGTCATTGGCAGGGGTGACTCAGTGATGGCACGATCTGGTGGTGCCAGCGAGTGGGGTGTCGTGGAGACGACAGCGACGAGTGGGTGAGCCGCAGGACGACTCAGGCGAAGGTACCTTCAGCGATGCCGGTAGATGATAGTTGCCAGAGAATGACTGCGTGTGGGAGTTGAAGGCGATACGTCTCTGGTGAGGTGACATCAGCGAGAGTCGGGTGTTTGGTCACGCACCTGACACCACGACTGACTGTAAGAGTCAGTCTGAGATTCCGGGGATCAACGCCCCCGCGGCCCGGTGACCTGTAACCCTAAGGGATGTGTTATGTTGGTCTAGGCACAGTCCACACTCAAAATGATGCTTTTCTGTGCAAAAATAGACACGGCACTTAAGAACATACGTGGTTATGGAACAGTGGTATAACATGTTAGCTACGGTACCTGGTTGAACACGTGCTCTGTTGACTGGGCAACACTAAACATTTCAAAATTTTCTCTCTAATTTCCCAGAGATTACTGGAAACACTTTAAATTGCTCACTATGAAATAGCAAAATAACACTGGCGGTGTGACATTGCTGCGTGATGTCACGTGGGGCGATGTTGCAGCTGACGTCAAGGCATGACGTGGGGTGATGTCGGGCGTGACGTCGTAGCTTGGCAGGCTGGGTGCTTCCAAACAGAGAACGTCGTAGAAACAAACAAAAGCAAACTCATACCCTATTTAACTAGACAGAGCGCAGGGAAGTGAGAATTGTATGTGGGGGGGGGAGGGTGTAGACTGCCTTAGGATGCATATCTGGGGGTGGCATGGCTGTAGCCGCTGACATGCCATGTAGATATTTGAAATACAACTACGTGATCCTTGTCAAGTTGAATGTTGCAATTTTTTTTTTTTAAATTTAGAATTGCTACTCCACTGAGAGGACACCTTGATTTTTTCTCTAGTTGGTGTGTTGTTGCCCATGTTTCATTAAGTAGGATGAGGTCTTGGTTATGGTTTCAGTTCTATTTCCAGGAGGAATTTGTTGAAAAAAAAAATGGTTAATTTGAATGACTGTGATACGTATTGTTTGTATATAGTATTTTTGGTGTTTTCGTATAGGCTTTTCTGGATATCCTGTGTTTACCTGACCTTAAAGGTTTCTCCAGGTGTCGTGTACATGTATACACAAGTGCAGTAAATACATCTGTGTAGTAAATGTAAAGTATATACGACTTTATATCTGAAGAGCCGCTGGTGGATGAGGGAGCAGTGACTTCCGAGTTCAACAACAGGTAGTTAGAACCTTGGCTTTACGAGGGAACTTGAAAAGTGCCGCCAGACAGTTTCAGATCAGCTGGAGGAAAGTAACCAGACCATGAATCAGGAGGCCGGGTCTGTGATCAGACCGCAAGGCGATAATTCTTGGAACCTTCAAGATAAAAATGTTTGATATAAAAATAGGGAATATCAAAGAATTTAGTAGAGAAGGGCAAGGGCTTGTAAATAATGAAAAAAAAAATATTGCAGCCAAGAAAGAGAATTAAATATTTGTACTATTTATGATATTCGCTTTCATGATGGTCGTCATGGTGGTTGTGGTACTGGTTTTGATAGCGGTGTTGGTCGTGGTTCAGATGTTGATCATCATGGTTGTGGTTTTTGTAGTGTAGGTCATGGTGGTGGTGTCATGTTACAGTTCTGGCGAGTCTTAACATGACCTTGACGTCAAGGACACCTGAGTGGGGTTAGTGATTGCATGAATGTTTCTGGTAATGGAGATCTTGTTGTACCCTGTGGCTCTTTTGGTCACCACTGCAGCCACCACGACAACTGACCCCAATCCCCCCGACGTTGGATCACTTTAACGTGGTGGTAAGGTTTGAGCGGCTTGCCTCACCCCCTACTTTATGTAGCAGGAATTTTTCCCCCATTACTTAAATTTACCTGTGGGGATTGTGGAATGGCTCATTATTGAATAAGACTCGTGTACAGTGCTTGGGGTATCTTTATCGCAAAGTTTCGCCATCCACTTACTTTGTCAATTCACTACTATCGAGGTGATGAAAGATGAGGTAATCGGTTCCTCAGCTTTGATAGGTATCCAGTCCCTTAGTCTTGATTAATCTACAACAGAGGCAAATAGATGGACACTTACATATTGGAGCCAGAAGAGTGGTGTAGCATTTGAAAGCATCATCACAGGTGATTGGAACCCACTAGTGGAAGTAGGTCATGCCCAAGAGTTAAGCCAAAGGTTAACGATAATGGTGTACCAAGATTCCATGATATTGCTGTGTCAGACAGGTATCAATGGTATTATATACTGTGCTGTTAATGTTAGGGTCATTGTTACCTTTATTTTCTCACCAACTGCAAGGCTTCAGGTGGCAGTGGACACCATCACGGAGTGGGCTGCTTCTAATGGCTATTGGTTTTCCTCTTACATGATGGAGTTGTTCGTTATACTGGGTTTGGGTTTTGACGGCCTGCTCTCTCTGGGCTACTTCATGGTGTAGTCCTTCCCTATGAGTGACAGGTGACATTTTAAGGGAGATGATCTTACTCATACGTTGTGGGCTTCACATATAAAGCTCAAAATGAATGTCCTGCTGGCGCTAGATATTCTTAAGGCTCTCTCGCACTGTATTTTGAGAGCAGATTGGAAAACCATACTTTGCCTGTATGTGGCTTTGTGCCGCTCCTGACTGAAGTGTGGTTGCCAGATTTACTCCTTTGTCAGCTCTTCCCTGCCATGCTTGCTAATTCCTGTTCTTCCCCGTGGAATAAATCTTTGCCCAGGTACCTTTCATGTTTCCCCTGTTGAGTCTTTGTTGAATCTGGTGAGCGTACCCTGCATCTCCATGAGGAAATCCAGGGTACGCTCACCAGATGATATATACGTGGAACGTACTTGTGGGCTTTGTCCCAAATCTGCTTACTGCCATAACATACTGAAGTGAGCAAGATTGGGGAGAAAGTGTAAAATAAGCCCAATGAAAAGCAGAGGTGCCATAATCTCAGTCAGAGAACACTGTCAGCATACGTGGTTCCAAATTGTTCAACATTGTAAGAGAAGATATCAGAAGTACTGCTGGGACATGTGTAGATGTCTTCAAGAAGAGACTGGACAAGTATCTCCACCAATGCCAAATCAACCAGAATGTGATGGATATGTGTACTAGCAGGCCATCAGTAGCAGCAGCTACTGATGGCCTGTGTTTGACTAGACAAACGCAAGACAAATCTGGTCCAGGGCTGGGCTCCAGAAGTAGAAAAAAAAAAATTCGAAATTTAGCAAAGGTCGAATATTGCGGAGAGCGAGGAAGCTCTTTCCTTGTTGTAGAAAACTTCCTGTGTTATTTGGTATTCAGATGCGGGGGCCCTTCTCCTGGATTATGCTTTGATGTGTTTGTGGTGAGAGAGGGGTTGGCTTCCCTTCCTACCCTCCTTGAACAGTACCTGTGATTCTTCTTTGTACGCAGTTAATGAGTACCCTTAAGTGCCGAGCATCTGAGATGCCCTTAGCTAATTTCTTTGGGCATGATTATGTTAATGTCGCAAAGATGGTCTTCAGTGACTGGTCAAATGGCAAGGGTTGTGTTGGCTTTGATGCGATTGTCGGTGAGGACTTGTGCTCACTTACTAAGAGGGTCGTCTGTGTTCATATTGGAAATCCGAACAATCCTCGGATTCTTGTCCTATTAGCTAGCTTAATTGGATCCCTGTTCATTGTCAGATTCTCAGTGTCTCCTTGTATCTTTGCTCTTAATCAGCATGCCACTCTTTATCCTGTAGTCCAAAAGATCCCGCAGTAGTTAGTTCGTTTCCATGTGTGGCACAAGGATGTTGAGCTTTGGTGGTGTCTGGGTTATGTTGGTG
>NC_091299.1:43514709-43664709 GCF_038502225.1 Cherax quadricarinatus | reverse complement strand
AATATGCAAGATTACAGGCATGTCTTGCTACTTCTACTTACACTTAGGTCACACTACACATACATGTACACATTTATTTATACACACTCATCTGAGTTTTCTTTGATTTTATCTTAATAGTTCTTGGTCTTATTAATTTTCCTTTTATATCCATGGGGAAGTGGAAAAGAATCTTTCCTCCGTAAGCCATGCGTGTCGTATGAGGCGACTAAAATGCCGGGAGCAATGGGCTAGTAACCCCTTCTCCTGTAGACATTAACTAAAAAAGAGAAGAAGAAAAACTTTATAAAACTGGGTTGCTTAAATGTGCGTGGATGTAGTGCGGATGACAAGAAACAGATGATTGCTGATGTTATGAATGAAAAGAAGTTGGATGTCCTGGCCCTAAGCGAAACAAAGCTGAAGGGGGTAGGAGAGTTTCAGTGGGGGGAAATAAATGGGATTAAATCTGGAGTATCTGAGAGAGTTAGAGCAAAGGAAGGGGTAGCAGTAATGTTAAATGATCAGTTATGGAAGGAGAAAAGAGAATATGAATGTGTAAATTCAAGAATTATGTGGATTAAAGTAAAGGTTGGATGCGAGAAGTGGGTCATAATAAGCGTGTATGCACCTGGAGAAGAGAGGAATGCAGAGGAGAGAGAGAGATTTTGGGAGATGTTAAGTGAATGTATAGGAGCCTTTGAACCAAGTGAGAGAGTAATTGTGGTAGGGGACTTGAATGCTAAAGTAGGAGAAACTTTTAGAGAGGGTGTGGTAGGTAAGTTTGGGGTGCCAGGTGTAAATGATAATGGGAGCCCTTTGATTGAACTTTGTATAGAAAGGGGTTTAGTTATAGGTAATACATATTTTAAGAAAAAGAGGATAAATAAGTATACACGATATGATGTAGGGCGAAATGACAGTAGTTTGTTAGATTATGTATTGGTAGATAAAAGACTGTTGAGTAGACTTCAGGATGTACATGTTTATAGAGGGGCCACAGATATATCAGATCACTTTCTAGTTGTAGCTACACTGAGAGTAAAAGGTAGATGGGATACAAGGAGAATAGAAGCATCAGGGAAGAGAGAGGTGAAGGTTTATAAACTAAAAGAGGAGGCAGTTAGGGTAAGATATAAACAGCTATTGGAGGATAGATGGGCTAATGAGAGCATAGGCAATGGGGGGTCGAAGAGGTATGGGGTAGGTTTAAAAATGTAGTGTTAGAGTGTTCAGCAGAAGTTTGTGGTTACAGGAAAGTGGGTGCAGGAGGGAAGAGGAGCGATTGGTGGAATGATGATGTAAAGAGAGTAGTAAGGGAGAAAAAGTTAGCATATGAGAAGTTTTTACAAAGTAGAAGTGATGCAGGAGGGAAGAGTATATGGAGAAAAAGAGAGAGGTTAAGAGAGTGGTGAAGCAATGTAAAAAGAGAGCAAATGAGAGAGTGGGTGAGATGTTATCAACAAATTTTAATGAAAATAAGAAAAAATTTTGGAGTGAGTTAAACAAGTTAAGAAAGCCTAGGGAAAGTATGGATTTGTCAGTTAAAAATAGGAGAGGAGAGTTATTAAATGGAGAGTTAGAGGTATTGGGAAGATGGAAGGAATATTTTGAGGAATTGTTAAATGTTGATGAAGATAGGGAAGCTGTGATTTCGTGTATAGGGCAAGGAGGAATAACATCTTTTAGGAGTGAGGAAGAGCCAGTTGTGAGTGTGGGGGAAGTTCGTGAGGCAGTAGGTAAAATGAAAGGGGGTAAGGCAGCAGGGATGATGGGATCATGACAGAAATGTTAAAAGCAGGGGGGGATATAGTTTTGGAGTGGTTGGTGCAATTATTTAATAAATGTATGGAAGAGGGTAAGGTACCTAGGGATTGGCAGAGAGCATGCATAGTTCCTTTATATAAAGGCAAAGGGGATAAAAGAGAGTGCAAAAATTATAGGGGGATAAGTCTGTTGAGTGTACCTGGTAAAGTGTATGGTAGAGTTATAATTGAAAGAATTAAGAGTAAGACGGAGAATAGGATAGCAGATGAACAAGGAGGCTTTAGAGTGGGTAGGGGATGTGTAGATCAAGTGTTTACAGTGAAACATATAAGTGAACAGTATTTAGATAAGGCTAAAGAGGTCTTTGTGGCATTTATGGATTTGGAAAAGGCGTATGACAGGGTGGATAGGGGGGCAATGTGGCAGATGTTGCAAGTATATGGAATAGGTGGTAAGTTATTAAATGCTGTAAAGAGTTTTTATGAGGATAGTGAGGCTCAGGTTAGAGTATATAGGAGAGAGTGAGATTATTTCCCAGTAAAAGTAGGCCTTAGACAAGGATGTGTAATGTCACCATGGTTGTTTAATATATTTATAGATGGGGTTGTAAAGGAAGTAAATGCTAGGGTGTTTGGGAGAGGGGTGGGATTAAATTATAAAGAATCAAATTCAAAATGGGAGTTGTCACAGTTGCTCTTTGCTGATGACACTGTGCTCTTGGGAGATTCTGAAGAGAAGTTGCAAAGGTTAGTGGATGAGTTTGGGAATGTGTGTAAAGGTAGAAAGTTGAAAGTGAACATAGAAAAGAGTAAGGTGATGAGGGTGTCAAATGATTTAGATAAAGAAAAATTGGATATCAAATTGGGGAGGAGGAGTATGGAAGAAGTGAATGTATTCAGATACTTGGGAGTTGACGTGTCGGCGGATGGATTTATGAAGGATGAGGTTAATCATAGAATTGATGAGGGAAAAAAGGTGAGTGGTGCGTTGAGGTATATGTGGAGTCAAAAAACGTTATCTATGGAGGCAAAGAAGGGAATGTATGAAAGTATAGTAGTACCAACACTCTTATATGGGTGTGAAGCTTGGGTGGTAAATGCAGCAGCGAGGAGACGGTTGGAGGCAGCGGAGATGTCATGTTTAAGGGCAATGTGTGGTGTAAATATTATGCAGAAAATTCGGAGTGTGGAAATTAGGAGAAGGTGTGGAGTTAATAAAAGTATTAGTCAGAGGGCAGAAGAAGGGATGTTGAGGTGGTTTGGTCATTTAGAGAGAATGGAGCCACAGTAGAATGACATGGAAAGCATATAAATCTATAGGGGAAGGAAGGCGGGGTAGGGGTCGTCCTCGAAAGGGTTGGAGAGAGGGGGTAAAGGAGGTTTTGTGGGTAAGGGGCTTGGACTTCCAGCAAGCGTGCGTGAGCGTGTTAGATAGGAGTGAATGGAGACGAATGGTACTTGGGACTTGACGATCTGTTGGAGTGTGAGCAGGGTAATATTTAGTGAAGGGATTCAGGGAAACCGGTTATTTTCATATAGTCGGACTTGAGTCCTGGAAATGGGAAGTACAATGCCTGCACTTTAAAGGAGTGGTTTAATATTGGCAGTTTGGAATATGTTGTGTATCTTTATATGTTTATGCTTCTAGACTGTTGTATTCTGAGCACCTCTGCAAAAACAGTGATAATGTGCGAGTGTGGTGAAAGTGTTGAATGATGATGAAAGTATTTTCTTTTTGGGGATTTTCTTTCTTTTTTGGGTCACCCTGCCTCGGTGGGAGACGGCCGACTTGTTGAAAAAAAAAAAAAAAAATTATATTTATATATATATTTATATATATATTATTATATATATTATATTTATATATATTTATATATATTATATTTATATATATTATATTTATATATATTTATATATTTATATTTATATATATTTATATATATATTTATATTTATATATATTTATATATATATTTATATTTATATATTATATATATATTTATATTTATATATATTTATATATATATTTATATTTATATATATTTATATATATATTTATATTTATATATATTTATATATATATTTATATTTATATATATTTATATATATATTTATATTTATATATATTTATATATATATTTATATTTATATATATTTATATATAAATATATATATAAATATAAATATAATATAATATATATATAAATATAATATATATAAATATAATATATATATAAATATAATATATATAAATATAATATATATAAATATAATATATATATAATAATATATATATAAATATAATATATATATAAATATAATATATATATAAATATAATATATATAAATATAATATATATAATTATATTTATATATATTATATTTATATATATATTATATTTATATATATATTATATTTATATATATATTATATTTATATATATATTATATTTATATATATATTATATTTATATATATATTATTATATATATATTATTATATATATATTATATTTATATATATTATATTTATATATATATTATATTTATATATATATTATATTTATATATATATTATATTTATATATATATTATATTTATATATATTATATTTATATATATATTATATTTATATATATATTATATTTATATATATATTATATTATATTTATATATATATTATATTATATTTATATATATATTATATTTATATATATATTATATTTATATATATATTATATTTATATATATATTATATTATATTTATATATATTATATTTATATATATTATATTTATATATATTATATTTATATATATTATATATATATATATATATATATATATATATATATATATATATATAATATATGTCGTGCCGAATATGTAAAACTGGTCAATTAGCAAGAACTCATTTAAAATTAAGTCCTTTCTAAAATTTTCTCTTATACGTTTAAAGATATATTTTTTTCATTAATGTTGATGTAAAAATTTATAATTTTGCACCAAAAGAAACTTAGAAAACTTACCTAACCTTATTATAACAAGAACAATTTATTTTAGCCTAACCTAACTAAATATATTTTAGATTTGTTTACAATAATTTAATACTAAACAAACACAGTGAAATATATTTTTTTCGTTAGGTTCAAAATGATTTTGGCGAAATTATTACATAAATTTTCACTTGTCCTATATGGCAAGATGAGCGCTGCTATTTAAGACAAGATCGCAAGTTCTGCCTATTCGGCACGACATTATATATATATATATATATATATATATATATATATATATATATATATATATATATATATATATATATATATATATATATATATATATATATATATATATATATATATATATATATATATATATATATATATATATATATATATAATGGGGTCCACCTCTAGTGCAAACTGTGGGACACACAGCTTCGGAGAAGTGGATAGAAAGGCTTCGAGGAAAAATATTGGAATTTCTTCCAGAAGCCATGTGAATATTACACTTCCCCTGCAACCCCATCTTTTTATATTTTTTTTTTTTTTACTAATAGGAATATTTTATTACATAATATGGTACAGAAGATCCAAGAGATACACTATTGATATAAAGGTGGCACATACGGTACATGTTATTACGTGTGTATCACCGATTATAAGGCGAAAATCTCATCCAGCTCCTCAGAGCTGGGGCGTGTGCCCAAAATACAGCAGGCATTACCCCTTTGAACAGCCGCACTGAGCCGCTGGAACAGAAAACTAGCTGCCCTGGGATCCCTAGTTACCCTGATGAGTCTTTTTCCCAGCTCCTTAAGGAATTTAGATGCACTCTTTCCCCATGAGCCAAGGGTCTCTGAGCCTATGGGAACAAACATATAATGATGGGCAAGTTCTCCATATTTTCTAGACTTTTGGGACTCCCTGAAGCTGGCAGCTGCCCCTCCTTCCTCCCTGGTGTATTGGAGATAGGTATCAGCCAAGATAGATGCACATGTATAGTCCCACACCACCTGCTTCCCATCTGTCCAGGCTTGAAGGGTGATACCATCTGGACGCTTCTGGCTGCCATCAGATCTGCATAGTTGGGGTGGCTCCCTTACTGCTGGGCATCCAGCTGTTGTGAGGCTCCTCTTGATAATGTTATTAACCTCCTCATGTCTTGCAGTCTTTCCCTCGGATTTACGGCACACAAGACCATGGTACCCGAATCGGTCTGCTGCTTCACTGCCACAAATACACCTGTGTTCGGCGAGAATAGGGGCGGCAAGTCGAAGGGCAACACCGATGCGGATGGTCTGTGGGTCGAGACGTGTGCCAAGGCTGGAGTTGGGAACAGCCAACAGAAAGTCCCCAGCATGAGGGGCTCTCACTGCCAGGAGGCGGGCTCTATCCTTCCCTGACACACTCTGAAGCATTGTTGAGGCAATATTTTCCACTATTGGACCATCCCAGTGCGATTGTTTGTAGTTGTTGGGGGGGAGCAGGTCTGGCTCCAGAGCCCGTTAGATTATCCCAGATCATTGCTCCGTCAATGAATTTTTGGTCCTGGACTCCTATCTTGTCCCTAAGATGTTCAAGGAGAATCGCTGCTACAAGCTCTCTGGATGCAATACACGAGGACAGAAAAGCAGGTAACGCAATCTGTGATGACTTGCGGACACCAATGCCTCCTAGTCTGACTGGAAGTGTAGCTTGGTTCCACTGCCCGTCTTCTAGAGTAAGGTTAAGTACTTTCGTAAAAATCTGCCTCAGAATACTGTCATATTCGTGCAGTATAGGGTTATCATATGAAGGTGCACATCTTAGGAAATATATCAACCTGGGCAGACTCAAGCACTTTGTGAGAAGGTACAAGGCATCGTGGGTGTCCAGATTGCCTATTCGTTGTTCCATCCTCCTTAACTCTTCCAATTTCTTCCTGAGAATTGTGTCAATGGCATTGCTTCCCAGAGGTGCTCCTAGCAAGACACTATTTGTGGGGGCAGTGACTGCTGCTCCTGGTAGTTTTGATCTCACTGCATTTATCACTTGTTGACTGACTGAGATGATTTCACATTTGGATGGATTCAGGATGAGACCCATTTCCTGTCCCCGTGTCATTACCTGTGTAAGGTCATGTAGGAGGGACTCTTTTGTACCTGCTAGTGTGCCATCATCTAGGAACCAGATGTTTAGCTCGCTGGTCAGTCTGACTGTGATTTCCCTAACTGCTATACAGAAGAGAAATGGTGCAAGAGGATCTCCTTGTTGGACACCCTCCGATGATGTAATTTCATGCTCTCCAAAGAGAAGCATTGATTCCTTGCTATACCCGGCTGAAACAAAAGGGAAGAGACCAGGGAAATGTTCTTGTACTGCTGCTAATACCACGTCTCTTTTCAGGAGATTGAATGCATTCTTGAAATCTAATTTTACCACTGCATTGTCCTCAGGCAGGTTGTTGATATACGCCCTTGTTGCATGAACCGCTGCTTCACTTCCTTGAGAGACCCCAAAGCCAAGCTGGTTTGGTTGAAGCATCATGGCTGCCTGTGCACGAAGTAATACTTCGGACAGCAGCTTTGGATACGAGGCGGCGTAAGGTGTTGCCTACTGCAATTGGCCGAATTCCTCCATCCTTCTTTTTAAGTGCACAAAGTGTTGCACCAAAAAAGAAAGGTCTAATTTCATCAGGGATCAGACCAGCCAAGGAATTGTTGACGAACCTTGTGATCTCTGAAAGCAGTGTGTCTGCAATTTCCCCAATAACTGGATTAACCATTTCCTTTAAATGCTGTGGCCTTATTCCAGTGTAACCCCCAGCAGAGCCAGATGGGAACGACATTATTGCTTTGTAAATGTCTGAGTCTTCCACAATCAATGGTTCCATAGTAGGGACACAGGTGTTGGTGCCACTGGTTTCCCTGGCAGGGTGCTTTCCTCTGAGTGCTTCAGCCGTGTCAGCATCCCTGGGAGCAACTGTATCTTCACTGGTAATAATTCTGATTGCCCCCACTGTGTTGCCCTCTTCAATTTTCTTGCTCACCTGGACTCTGACTTTTTCACTGTCAGTAGAGTGAGTGGGGGTTCTGCCTCTCCCTTTTTTGTGTTGGCGGGGAAGGCGAATGAGGTAAGAACACTCACGATATATATATATATATATATATATATATATATATATATATATATATATATATATATATATATATATATATATATATATATATATATATATATATATATATATATATATATATATATATATATATATATTATATATATATATATATATATATATATATATATATATATATATATATATATATATATATATATATATATATATATATATATATATAAATTATTTATTGTTATTATGAGGGAGGAGGAGAGTACGTACGTACAAAGTTACAGTAAGCCATATTTGCACAGGATGGTTACAACTTAGGGAGAGTACGGAAGAGTGAGGCCAAGGTGTACCTTATATGGTGGGCGGCCATGGTGTGTCAAGGCTGATGTTCAGTATACCCACACCTGCTTCCCTTCACCCTCCTAGCCTACCAGGCACACCTCTGGCCTACTTCTGTTGTCACACCATGCAGTCAAGTGTTAGCTTTATGGCAGTGTTGTCAAATCTACATGTTCCATACATTATTGTAAGGATAACTTAAGCAGTATCTTGTTGGGTAAAACAGTCGCGTATTTAAGTAACTCTTAATCAACATGTCAGTATTCATAACAACGTTCACAGTCTTATAATAGCAAGGTAGGTGTAGTAAATTATGGTGTAAAAAATGATAGCCATCTGGGAAAGTCATTGTAGGAAGTTCTTAGAAGGCAACGTGCGAACGGTTCTTATATTAAATATTTTCTAAGTTTTATTTCTGAGTGCTACTACATCCTCGTATACAACAATCATTGCAGATAACATTGCTTGAGACGGCACAACGTTATTATGAGAATGTCAGTAGTTGTAGAGTGATCAGGTGGGAGCTTCAGTGCTGTACATAAGAATAATGAAAGTATGTAAGAATTTTGTAACCTCCATCTCATTCTCGCATAATGAGTGACAGAATTCTTGATTTGAAAGTTTCTTGCATAAGCCCAGTTCCCTTCGGTCCTTGGAGCTAATGCAAAATGAAGCCCTCGTTATTATTCTTCTGTCCTAAATCTATCCAAGTTCTTAATATGAGGCGGAAGCTGGGGTTCCTAGTATGAATTCTGTTCATGATATTAGAATATTAAGAAATGAACCAGACACTGTCACTACACTTCTTACTAAATGTAGAAGTAAATACTCAGATGTAAATAGGTTATAAAACTGATTGATATTTACTTATATAATCTGCACAAACTGCGTTACTGTTGACAGCAAGAGCATTTCACCCTCCATGGAAGTTGTGTTCATTTAATATCGCATACCTACAAGCCCCTCCCAAGAAACTTATTACTGTGTGTGATGAATGGTTTGAAAAACCGACAAGTTGAAGATTGAGACACTTATGCAACATATGGGAATCTTTATTCAGGAAACGTTTCGCCACACAGTGGCTTCATCAGTCCAATACAAAGTAGAAAGGCCTAAGGAAAGGAGGAGTTTGAGGTAATCAGTCCCTCAGCCTGGAGTCGATATGTTCAGTCCATCAATCTTGTACATTCTACAAGGTACATTCTACAAGATTGATGGACTGAACACATCGACTCCAGGCTGAGGGACTGATTACCTCAAACTCCTCCTCTCCTTACGCCTTTCTACTTTGTATTGGACTGATGAAGCCACTGTGTGGCGAAACGTTTCCTGAATAAAGATTCCCATATGTTGCATAAGTGTCTCAATCATCAAGCTTATTACTAGTAATCCTTTCCTTGAACAAATTTCTTGTTTAACTGTCTACTAGCAGGGCTGCATATCTGCTCTTGTTTCTGTGTCCCTAGATCATAATGATAGTTCCCTATGTTCAGTTAAGGTAAGCATAAGACTTAACAATTGGGCGTCTACACTGTAAACTGTATTGTTTGCCATCCCTAATGGCGCTAAAGTTAACTTATGACACTGACCTTAACTCTGATTATTACTGAGTTTGTCGCCACTGAAGGCTCTTGACTCGCATAATGCCTCTTAACGACATGCTCAGTGCTGTATGACCCTAGTAGGTTTAGCGCTTACTTTTGATTATAATAATTAACAACTTGCTCATTTGAGAAGCCAGATATAGATAGAAATCCGGGGGAAAAGGAATTAATGTACAATTGTTATGGATACCATCACACATTCGATTACTCCTTCATGATAAAGTTGACAAGTTAGCCAAAAAAAAGTACCCTGAAGGCAAATGTACAGTGTAACTGTGTGTGTGTGTGTGTGTGTGTGTGTGTGTGTGTGTGTGTGTGTGTGTGTGTGTGTGTGTGTGTGTGTGTGTGTGTGTGTACTCGCCTATTTGTGGTTGAAGGGTCGAGACTCAGTCTCAGTAGTATCAGTTCCCAGTAGTACCAGTAACCAAGTACCAGTAGTATGACTCACTACCAACCGTCTATGTGAATCACTGACTGTTGTTAATGTTGCTGCTGACCATAACATGTTTTGAATGTCGCTCACCCTTAAGCTGTATTTCGGGACGACATAGGTTAGCATCGCCGAGCTCTCAGTAGTATCAGTTCCCAGTAGTACCAGTTACCAGTAACCATTTACCAGTAGTATGACTCACTACCAACCGTCTGCGTGAATCACTGACTGTTATTCATGTTGCTGCTGACCATAGCATGTTTTGAATGCCGCTCGCTCTTACGACCCAATTCGTGAGTCAGTCTTAAGATAGAGAGCAGAGAGGTGCATCCCATCCGTTATAATTATACGTACTAACCAGCCTACGTGAGTGTTCTTACACAATCCACGTTATCGAACCCCCATATGACATCAGCTCTTTGCCCCGCCTCTTCACTGATCACTACTAGGTCCTCTCACCCTGCTCCACGAGCTTTATCATACCTCGTCTTAAATCTATGTATGGTTCCTGCCTCAACTACATCACTTGCCAGACTATTCCACTTCGTGACAACTCTGAAGAAATACTTCCAAACATCCCTTTGACTCATCTGAGTCTTCAGCTTCCAATTGGGGCCCCTTGTTTCTGTGTCCTGTCTCTGGAACATCCTGTCTCTGTCCACCTTATCTGTTCCTCGCACTATTTTGTATGTTATGTTGGTATAAACCTTGGTAATAAATACCAGTGTCGTCAGGCCCATTTCCCTTAACCTTATTTCGTAGGACATTACCCTTAGCTCTGGAACTAGCTTTGTTGCAAACCTTTGCACTTTCTCTAATTTCTTTGATGTTCTTGACCTGGTGTAGATTCCAAACTGGTGCTGCATACTCAAGCATGCACCTGATGTACACGGTGTAGTCTTGAACGATTCCTAACTGAGGTATCGGAACGCTATTCTCAGGTTTGCCAGGCGCCCATATGCTGCAGCAGTTATCTGGTTGATGTGTGCTTCCGGAGACGTGCTCGGTATTATACTTACCCCAAGATCTTTCTCCTTGAGAGTATATGCCACTTAGCCTATACTGTGTGTGTGTGTGTGTGTGTGTGTGTGTGTGTGTGTGTGTGTGTGTGTGTGTGTGTGCGCGTCTGTCTGTCTGTCTGTCTGTCTGTCTGTACCATTAGAAATAATGATGAGACACTTGTACAACATTTGGGTATCTTTATTCTGGTAATGTTTTGCCAGCCAGTGGCTTCTTCGGTCCAGTGCAGAGAAAGATGGAAGATGAGTAGGTTGAGGTAATCCGTCCTGCAGCCTGGAGTCGAGTTTTCATTACTTTATCAAGATTGATAAATTGAACATATCAATCTCTCCGTCTGGAGTCTGTATGTTCAGTTTATCAGTCTTGATAAAAGTACTGAAAAGTAGACTCCAGGCAGAGGGACTGATTACCTCAAACTCATCCTCCACCTTTCTCTGTATTGGACCGAAAACGCCACTGACTGGCGAAACATTACCGGAATGAAGTTACCCAAGTGTTGCACAAATCTCTTATCAACTTGTCGGTTTTCTGGAATAATAGGAGAGAAATAAATAATGAAACATTGTTATAGGAATGCAGTCAGAAGCATGAGTAGAGTAGATCAATCATCCATTATAAAATGAACGTAGATAAGTAAACTTAGGGAGCAACTTTGCAATGTGAACAGACTGATGTGGTAGCCAGGCTTATGCCTGATTATAAGTATTTATGGTAGTTTGGTCGGACACGCGTGCGCGCGCGCACGCACTCGCTCGCTCGCTGGACACGTGGTCCAGCAACTGGCTTCTCGAATTCAACCCTGCCATAGGCAAAGTCATGAAGATCGGAGAAGGGCAAAAAAGACCACAGACAAAGTGTAGGCTAGGCGGCCAAACGTTGCAAACCTCGCTCAGGAAGAAAGATCTTGGGGTGAGTATAACACCGAGCACGTCTCCGGAAGCACACATCAACCAGATGAATACAGCATATGGGCACCTGGCAAACCTGAGATTAGCGTTCCGATACCTAAGTGAGGAATCTTTCAAGACACTGTACACCATGTATGTCAGGCCCATACTGGAGTATGCAGCACCAGTTTGGAACCCACACCTGCTAAGAAATTAGATAAAGTGCAAAGGTTTGCAACAAGGTTAGTTCCAGAGCTAGGGGAATGTCCTACGAAGAAAGGTTAAAGGGAAATCGGCCTGACGACACTGGAGGACAGGAGGGTTAGGGGGGACATGATAACGACATACAAAGTACTGCGTGGAATAGACAAGATGGTCCAGAGAGGGGACACAGAAACAAGGGGTCACTCTTGGAAGTTAAAGACTCGGATGAGTCACAGGGATGTTAGGAAGTATTTCTTCAGTCATGGAGTGGTCAGGAAGTTGAACAGTCTGGCGAGTGATGTGGTGGAGGCAAGAACCATACATAGCCTTAAGACAAGGTATGATAAAGCTCATGGAGCAGGGAGAGAGAGGAACTAGTAGCGTTCAGTGAAGAGGCAGGGCCAGGAGCTGAGTATCGACCCCTGCAACTACAATTAGGTGAGTATAATTAGGTGAGCGCACGCGCGCGCGCGCGCGCGCGCGCACACACACACACACACACACACACACACACACACACACACACACACACACACACACACACACACACACACACACACACACACACACACACACACACACACAGAACTACTAAGGGATCTGGACAGGCTGCAGACCTGGTCCAGCAATTGGCTCCTGGAATTCAACCCCACCAAGTGTAAAGTGATGAAGGTTGGGGAAGGGCAAAGAAGACCGCAGACGGAATACAGTCTAGGGGGCCAGAGACTACAAACCTCACTCAAGGAAAAAAATCTTGGGGTTAGTATAACACCAGGCACATCCCCTGAAGCACACATCAACCAAATAACTGCAGCAGCATATGGGCGCCTAGTAAACCTCAGAACAGCATTCCGACATTTTAATAAGGAATCGTTCAGGACCCTGTACACCGTGTACGTTAGACCCATATTGGAGTATGCGGCACCAGTCTGGAACCCACACCTAGCCAAGCACGTGAAGAAACTAGAGAAAGTGCAAAGGTTTGCAACAAAACTAGTCCCAGAGCTAAGAGATATGTCCTACGAGGAGAGGTTAAGGGAAATCAACCTGACGACACTGGAGGACAGGAGAGATATGGGGGACATGATAACGACAATCAGGCTGCAGTATCAGGGTTAAAAACAGCAGTTATTACCGGGATACCTCAGGGATATGTTTAAAAGGCAATATTCAAAATAAAGCTGCTAGTAATGGCAAATTAATTGATCAACAAAGAAAGATAGTAGAGTGCAACGAGTGACTAGCTCCCTTAAGGTTTACTATACAAATAGTAGGAGTCTAAGAAATAAGATAGATGAGCTAAGATTACTTACAAGTGCAGGTAATATATATATATATATTATAGGCATAACAGAGACCTGGTATACAGGTATTCAGGTATACAGAAGTAAGATTAGGGACAAGATTGGCCCACTTTAGAGTAACTGGTCAGATCATTGACATGATAAGGATATGTGTGAAATTCTCAATACCTACTAACTCTGTTTTCACCCAGGAAAATACTAGCGATATTCCTGAAATAATATATTATGTAGAACAGGATAATAAACTATGTACGATTGCAGTAACTAGTGACATGGTCCTCAGACAAATAGAGAAACTAAAACCTAACAAATCCCCAGGCCCTGATGAACTGTTTGCAAGAGTGTTAAAGGAATGTAAAGAGGAACTTAGCATACTTTGGCTAATCTTTTTAACATATCAGGCACTATGCCAGTTTGTAGTGATAAGTGGAAAATGGCAAATGTAATACCTATTTACAAGGCAGGTGACAGATCCTTGGCTTCGAACTATAGACCAATAAGCCTTACCTCCATAGTGGGAAAATTTATGGAATCAATAATTGCCGAAGCAATTCGTAGCCATCTTGACAGGCACAGATTGATTAACGAATCTCAACACTGTTTTACAAATGGGCGTTCCTGTCTTACGAATTTACTAACTTTTTTTCACTAAGGTGTTTGAGGTAGATTATGGTAATGAATATGATAGTGTATATGGACTTCAGTAAGGCTTTCGATAGAGTTCAACACCAGAGACTATTGAGGAAACTTAAGGCACACGGAATAGGAGGAGAAATTTTTCCCTAGGTAGAGGCATGGCTGACAAATAGACAGCAGAAAGTTTGCATAAATGGGGAGAAATCAGAATGGGGGCACGTCACAAGCGGTGTTCCTCAGGGTTCAGTGTTGGGCCCGTTGTTGTTCACAATTTACATAAACGACATAGATGAGGGAATAAATAGCGACATAAGCAAATTTACTGATGACACCAAAATAGACCGTCCAATTCATTCTAATGAGGACACTAGAGCACTCCAGGATGATTTGAATAGACTGATGCAATGGTCGGGGAAGTGGCATACAGTTTAATATTGACAAATGCAAAGTTCTAAATGTTGGACAGTTAAATAACCATGCCACATATAAACTAAATAATGTAGATCTTAATACTACTGATTGCGAAAAGGATTTAGGAGTTCTGGTTAGCAGTAATCTAAAACCAAGAAAACAGTTCATTAGTGTTCGCAATAAAGCTAACAGAATTCTTGGCCTCATATCTAGAAGTATAAATAATAGAAGTCCTTAGGTTGTTCTTCAACTCTATATATCCTTGGTTAGGCCTCATTTAGACTATGCTGCTCAGTTCTGGTCACCGTATTACAGAATGGATATAAATGTTCTGGAAAACGTACAAAGGAGGATGACAAAGATGATCCCATGTATCAGAAATCTTGGTATAAACCTTGGTAATAAATACCGACAAGTTGGTTTAGAAAGACACGTAAGCAAACACTATAGCATGTTTATTGGAGGGCGTTTCGGTCCTGGGACCTTGATCAGGTTAGAAGTGATCAAGGTCCCAGGACCGAAACGTTTTCTAATGGATATGTTGGTGTTTGCTTACCTGTCTTTCTAAACCATCAGAAATCTTCCCTATGGAGATAGACTGAGGGCCCTGAATCTGCACTCTCTCGAGAGGCGTAGAATTAGGGGGGATATGATCGAGGTGTATAAATGGAAAACAGAAATAAATAAAGGGGATGTAAATAGCGTGCTGAAAATGTCTAGCCAAGACAGGACTCGCAGCAATGGTTTCAAGTTGGAAAAATTCAGATTCAGGAAGGATATAGGAAAGCACTGGTTTGGTAATAGTTGTGGATGAGTGGAACAAACTCCCGAGTACAGTTATTCAGGCTAAAACGTTGTGTAGTTTTAAAAATAGGTCAGATAAATACATGAGTGGGTGTGGGTGGGTGTGAGTTGGACCTGATTAGCTTGTGCTGCTGGGTCTGGTGCCGTGCTCCATCCTTGAGTGGAGGTGACCAGACTGGGTGGGTCATTGGGCTAATCCGGGGGGATGGGTCATTGGGCTCACCCGGGGGAGGGACATGGACCTGCTCCACATGGGTCAGTAGGCCTGTTGCAGTGTTCCTTATTTCTTATGTTCTGGAGATGGGACACAGCAACAAGGGGACACAGTTGGAAGTTGAACACACAGATGAATCACAGGGATGTTAGGAAGTATTTCTTCAGTCACAGAGTAGACAGGAAGTGGAATAGTTTGGGAAGCGATGTAGTGGAGGCAGGATCCATACATAGCTTTAAGCAGAGGTATGATAAAGCTCACGGTTCAGGTAGAGTGGCCTAGTAGCGACCAGTGAAGAAGCAGGGCCAGGAGCTTGGACTCGACCCCTGCAACCTCAACTAGGTGAGCACACACACACACACACACACACACACACACACACACACACACACACACACACACACACACACACACACACACACACACACACACACACACACACACACACACACACACATACACACACATACACACACATACACACACACACACACACACACACACACACACACACACACACACACACACACACACACACACACACACACAGACACACAGACACACACACAGACACACACACAGACACACACACACACACACACACACACACACACACACACACACACACAGACACACAGACACCACAGACACCACACACACACAGACACCACAGACACCACACACACACACACACATAGACACACACACACACAGACACACAAACAGACACGCACACGCATACACACAGTTCCAGAGATGGGACACAGACACAAGAGGTCACAATTGGAAGTTGAAGACTCAGATGAATCAAAGGGATGTTAGGAAGTATTTCTTCAGTCATAGAGTAGTCAAGTCGTGGAATAGTCTAGAAAGTGAAGTAGTGGAGGCGGGAACCATACATAGTTTTAAGGCGAGGTATGATAGAGCTCATGGAGCAGGGAGAGAGAGAACCTAGCAGCAATCAGCGAAGAGGCGGGGCCAGGAGCTATGACTCGACCCCTGCAACCACAAATAGGCGAGTACACACCACACACACACACACACACACACACACACACACACACACACACACACACACACACACACACACACACACACACACACACCATGATAACGACATAAAATACTGCGCGGAATAGGCAAGGTGGACAAAGACAGGATGTTCCAGAGAAGGAACACAGACACAAGAGGTCACAATTGGAAGTTGAAGACTCAGATGAATCAAAGGGATGTTAGGAAGTATTTCTTCAGTCATAGAGTAGTCAAGTCGTGGAATAGTCTAGAAAGTGAAGTAGTGGAGGCGGGAACCATACATAGTTTTAAGGCGAGGTATGATAGAGCTCATGGAGCAGGGAGAGAGGACCTAGTAGCAATCAGTGAAGAGGCGGGGCCGGGAGCTGTGACTCGGCCCCTGCAACCACAAATGGGTGGGTGCAGGTGGGTGAGTGCACACACACACACACACACACACACACACACACACACACACACACACACACACACACACACATAGAAATGCCACCATTTGAAACATTACTTAAATACATACATGCAGAGCGAGCATGGTACATGTACTCACTGTGTATAAGTCCACACACACACACACACACACACACACACACACACACACAGAAATGCCACCATTTGAAACATTACTTAAATACATACATGCAGAGCGAGCATGGTACATATACTCACTGTGTATGTCACACACACACACACACACACACACACACACACACACACACACACACACACACACACATAGAAATGCCACCATTTGAAATATTACTTAAATACATACATGCAGAGCGAGCATGGTACATATACTCACTGTGTATAAGTCACACACACACACACACACACACACACACACACACACACACATATATACAACAGGCCTAGTGTCTAATCGACATGTGCCTAGGACACAATGGTAACTAACACATACACACACACACACACACACACACACACACACACACACACACACACACACACACACACACACACACACACACACACACACATACATACACACCATTCAGGACCCTGTACACCGTGTACGTTAGGCCCATATTGGAGTATGCGGCACCAGTTTGGAACCCACACCTAGCCAAGCACGTAAAGAAACTAGAGAAAGTGCAAAGGTTTGCAACAAGACTAGTCCCAGAGCTAAGAGGTATGTCCTACGAGGAGAGGTTAAGGGAAATCAACCTGACGACACTGGAGGACAGGAGAGATAGGGGGGGACATGATAACGACATACAAAATACTGAGAGGAATTGACAAGGTGGACAAAGACAGGATGTTCCAGATATTGGACACATTAACAAGGGGACACAGTTGGAAGTTGAAGACACAGATGAATCACAGGGATGTTAGGAAGTATTTCTTCAGCCACAGAGTAGTCAGTAAGTGGAATAGTTTGGGAAGCGATGTAGTGGAGGCAGGATCCATACATAGCTTTAAGCAGAGGTATGATAAAGCTCACGGTTCAGGGAGAGTGACGTAGTAACGATCAGTGAAGAGGCGGGGCCAGGAGCTCGGACTCGACCCCCGTAACCTCAACTAGGTGAGTACAACTAGGCGAGTACACATATATACACACACATACACACACACACACACACACACACACACACACACACACACACACACACACACACACACACACACACACACACACACACATATACACACATATACATACACACATATACATACACACACACATATACATACACACACATACACATACATACACACACATACATATACACACACACACACACACACACACACACACACACACACACACACACACACACTGAGAAATGGCATTACCAGCTAAGTTTAAAGAGTTTGTACGTAACTTAGAAAGACAGCTCATCGCATGCACAGCCGCCCCTGCAGACGAGGTCTTGAGAAGCTGTCGAAGTCATCTCTCAACGGGCTGTAAAGAGTTTTAATTTGTAAGATTATAAATTACCCCTAGGGGGTGTTATGTCAGCATATTTCATTCACTGATGGCTGACAATTTACATACTTGTTTGGACTCAAAAGTCCGCACCTTACTGCCAACTATAGGTTGATTACAAACTCCTTGTGACTCAAGAACTGCGCAGTCCCCCGTACTACAAGAAATTCGTAACCTACCTTGCTCTTGTAGCGTGACCTATGGTGTTCTTCACACCTTCGACAGATATCGGTGACTTGATAGAAGCTGAAGTGTCCTTGGATGTCCACGTCTTCCATAGTCTAGGAAAACGCACACTGGTACACTATGTTCCACAAGATTTGTCTTTATTGTTCACAATCTTATCACTAAAGAAGCTGATCACACTTCTCTTAAGTGTTTGTGTTTTATGAGATACTTTGTTCACACTAACGCACAGATCGTTCTTTGTTGGTTATCCTGGCGTCAGTCACTCTCAGTAGAGTCAAAAGTAATCTGAAGACGCCACAGCACCCCACGCCGTTACTGCCCCTTGCATAAAGGAAAAGCTGACCTAGTACTTTTGCTTCCTTGCCACTTCCTCGATGAAGCAAAGCAGAATGCTTGATTCTTGCTGTCTTTAGCATAGACAACAATGTACACTATCTTTACTATGGTAATAAAGTGGGAGCAGGATTTTCCTTAATTGTCCTGCTAAGGTAAGAGATGAACTGTCTTTTATTAAGCTACACTTTGCAACACAGGACCGCACGGAGCGTCGAGCCACGTCACATACTGGTACTGCATCTGGGGTCAATTACTTGTTGTAGCAGTAAACAAGATATTTGCCCCTTCTGAGAGGGCTGGGCCCCTCAGGGCTGAAAGGGGCTGATACCCCCCTCCTGGAGAAAATTTCACACACACACACACACACACACACACACACACACACACACACACACACACACACACACACACACACACACACACATTCATTCATTCATTTATTATTTTATTACATGCATGCATCAGACTTGATCTGTGCTAAACATAGCAATTACTAAGATATTTTTGTGGGTATTAGAAAGCCAACAGCCAACTAAGGTTGTAGTTTGTAGGTCAGTGTCAGAGGGTACACTGAGTCGTACGCTGCTCATCTCTGTCCTCCTGTACCCCTTCCTGTTCCTCATTGTTTCCCTTCTGCCTCTGTCGTCTTCCTGCTGCTGCTGCTGTCTCGCTGCAGCTTGAGTTCCTTACTGCTGCTCCTATCTCTTCTCAGAGGTGAAGGCTACTATATCAAGCTCACCCTGTAGTCAACTTCAGCCTCAGCAGCTTTTTATACATGAAATGTTCCTAAGAAGTGGCAGGCACGATGGGTCCTACAGATGAATAAGTTGTACAAGAGTCGACATGTAGTAAGTGTTGGGTGGTCCTCCGCTAAGAATTAATGCCACTTTGAGACGAGTCTTTGTAGCTTAAGGAGTTTGAGCACACATTGCCTACAGTTGCCTTTTGGAAGGTTGCCCTGATAATGTGACATGTGACACAGTTATTAAGCACATTTAAACTTCTCATGGCTTTGGCATTTGTCCCGGTGGTATTTTTTATAAACCTGCAGCGATCACGTGATATTTTCAAGAGGTTTGTTTGATTTTAACAGTTTTACGTATCATTTTTAGACTGAAGCATTTAACTGGGTGTGATAGTGATAACATTAATTTTGTGGTTGTTTATTAGATCATTTTCCCCTAATATTTTTACTTTACATTTTTGTGGCCAAAAGCATAATAATCCTACAACTTTCTTCCTGCATTTAAAGTAATGGAACAATTAAGTCGTTTATTATGAACTTTGATGAAGCAGTAAACAACGTAATATAGAGTGCTAGTCATGGCATTATGCCGGGTGAGCACCCTGGCATAATGCCGTGACGAAAATCTAAGGCCGACCAAAGAGGAGGGTATTTTTTCGTCATTGCACTATACCGGGTAGCAGCCATTAGCATGATGTCACGGCCTGCCGCCACACTCCACAGTAATTCCTCAGTGCTCACTTGGCTGCTGTGGTGAGAGGAAGTTGCACTTTTGTCTCTCATCCGCCCAATCTTTTGTCCAGTGTTCCCTTTGGTTTTAGAGCTATACATTTTTTATTATGGGTAAAAGGAAGTCTCTAACACCTGAAACTATAGCTCAAATCATAGGGCTTTACAAAGCTGGACACCAGAGGAAAGAAATAGTGGAGAATGTTGGTGTGTGTGAGCGTTCGGTGAGGCTGGTGGCAGTGTCAAGCTACCACCTGCCAAACCTTGGCCTGGCCCCTCGAAGAAGACATCTGTTCGTACCTTAACTGTTAAAGAAGCAGAGTACACCTAAGATAACTGCTAGAGAATTGAAAGGAAAGAACCCACATCTTCCCTCAGAGGCGTCTGTAAGAATTGCTAAGACGTGCGTCAGAACTGGGCTATAGTAGTCACCGCCAAGCTAAGAAACCGATCCTCTCCAAGCCACGGAAGAAACATAGGCTGGATTATGCAAAGAAATATCTTCACTGGAATCCTCAACAGTGGTCTAAAGTACTTTGGTGTGACGAAGCAACCTTCACCGTCGCCTGTAACTGTTGGGGACATGTGTACCGGCCTAGAGGTAGTGACCCGCTAGACCCACGCTACACCTGTGGGACCACCAAACACCCAGACTCGCTCATGGTTTGGGGGTTTCAGTGCTCAGTGTGTTGAATTCATTGTGCTTCCCAAAAACCAGTATATGAATCAGTATAATTACCTGGAGTTATTGTGTAACAATTTACCTCAGGCGTTTGACAAGTGTGGGGTTAGTCTTTATGCAGGATGATGCACTGTCATACTTCCAAATCTGTAGTTCATTGGCTTAAGGACTGTGAAGTGAGGTTCTTTAATGACTGGCCAGGCAATTCCCCAGACCCAAACCCTATTGAGAACCTCTGGTCAGTAGCGAGACGAAGTTTACTGGGCAAGAATATCAGTTCCATCTCGTGGCTGGAGGCTGCTCAACATGAGGCATGGAATAATATACCTCCCCAAATCCTCAAGAATTTGCGAGCGTCTTCCTACACGGCTGCGGGACGTGATTAAGCATAAAGGACGCAGCTCCTAGTTTTAAAACTAAGCTCATTGTTTAGGTGTCCAAGTAACATCTGCACCCTTCTTAGTGCTCATCGCTTTTGCAACAGACACAACTTCCTACAAAACTGCCTGGCCGAGAAGGTGATCCCTAGATCTACTCCGATGCAGCTCTCCAACTCCAAACACCCTTTCTCTCCAGCTACCCAAGCTTACTTAACTGAATGTGCTGAAGAACTTTCCAACATCGCTAAGGAAACCTTTGAAACTGCAAGGAATATGAGGGCCAATCTTGAGATTGACCACCACACTGCTGAGCATATTCTCAGCACAATCGCAACAGCCAACCTCCAACAGAAGATCAAACTCAATCGCAAACTTCAGTACTTCTGCACTAACAGTAGATGGAAGGAAATGGAACGAGAATCCCTGATAAACAACCTATCGCCAAGCACCTTAACTAACTACGAGAAACAAGAGCCGAGTCTGGGTCTCAAATTAACTTAAACGCAAACCTATCAACTCAACCTAGTTAGCAGAAACCATACACACAGTGACAGCAACTTCCAGAAGGGTTAGTGACAGCAACTTCCAGAAGGGTTATATACAGGACATTCTCACTGCAGCTTTGTGAACCTCTTCCTACTAATCTTCCCAGACGATATATCACTGCCCTTAAGGACCTTACCAACGACCCAAATATTATCGTCACCACCGCCGACGAAGGAGGTGGAGTAGTCATACTCAACACCAATGATGGACCTTTTGAATGATCAGTCTATATACGAACCCATCAGCACACAACAGTAGGAGACACTCAGTCAACTGGTGTGGGCCGCATCCTGGGGGACAAGATTAAGGACCCCAATTTAATTAAGTTACAGTCCTCGATGATGCACTGACTTTCTTGGGTTATCCTGGGTGGCTAACCCTCTGGGGTTAATTGTTTCTCGGTAATTGTTTCTCGTTAAGCCACACCAACAACACACACTCCACATCTTCGAGTAGTACACCTAGCTGACGGTGATGCAGCAGCAGCTGACCGTGGTGCTGCAGCAGCTGACTGTGGTACAGCAGCAGCAGCCGACTGGTACAGCAGCAGCAGCTGACCGTGGTACAGCAGCAGTAGCTGACCATGGTACAGCAGCAGTAGCTGACCATGGTACAGCAGCAGCAGCTGACCATGGTACAGCAGCAGCAGCTGACCATGGTACAGCAGCAGCAGCTGACCATGGTACAGCAGCAGCAGCTGACCATGGTACAGCAGCAGCAGCTGACCATGGTACAGCAGCAGCAGCTGACCATGGTACAGCAGCAGCAGCTGACCATGGTACAGCAGCAGCAGCTGACCATGGTACAGCAGCAGCAGCTGACCATGGTACAGCAGCAGACCATGGTGCAGCAGACCAGCAGCAGCTGCTGACCGTGGTCCAGCAGCAGCTGCTGACCGTGGTCCAGCAGCAGCTGCTGACCGTGGTCCAGCAGCAGGTGCTGACCGTGGTACAGCAGCAGCAGACCATGGTACAGCAGCAGCAGACCATGGTACAGCAGCAGCAGACCATGGTACAGCAGCAGCAGACCATGGTACAGCAGCAGTTGCTGACCATGGTACAGCAGCAGTTGCTGACCATGGTACAGCAGCAGTTGCTGACCATGGTACAGCAGCAGTTGCTGACCATGGTACAGCAGCAGCAGTTGCTGACCATGGTACAGCAGCAGCAGTTGCTGACCATGGTACAGCAGCAGCAGTTGCTGACCATGGTACAGCAGCAGCAGTTGCTGACCATGGTACAGCAGCAGCAGTTGCTGACCATGGTACAGCAGCAGCAGTTGCTGACCATGGTACAGCAGCAGCAGTTGCTGACCATGGTACAGCAGCAGCAGTTGCTGACCATGGTACAGCAGCAGCAGTTGCTGACCATGGTACAGCAGCAGCAGTTGCTGACCATGGTACAGCAGCAGCAGTTGCTGACCGTGGTACAGCAGCAGCAGTTGCTGACCGTGGTACAACAGCAGCTGCTAACCGTGGTACAACAGCAGCTGCTAACCGTGGTACAACAGCTGCTAACCGTGGTACTACAGCAGCTGCTAACCGTGGTACTACAGCAGCTGCTAACCGTGGTACTACAGCAGCAGCAGCTGCTAACCGTGGTACTACAGCAGCAGCAGCAGCTGCTAACCGTGGTACTACAGCAGCAGCTGCTAACCGTGGTACTACAGCAGCAGCTGCTAACCGTGGTACTACAGCAGCAGCTGCTAACCGTGGTACTACAGCAGCAGCTGCTAACCGTGGTACTACAGCAGCAGCTGCTAACCGTGGTACTACAGCAGCAGCAGCTGCTAACCGTGGTACTACAGCAGCAGCAGCTGCTAACCGTGGTACTACAGCAGCAGCTGCTAACCGTGGTACTACAGCAGCAGCAGCTGCTAACCGTGGTACTACAGCAGCAGCAGCTGCTAACCGTGGTACTACAGCAGCAGCAGCTGCTAACCGTGGTACTACAGCAGCAGCAGCTGCTAACCGTGGTACTACAGCAGCAGCAGCTGCTAACCGTGGTACTACAGCAGCAGCAGCTGCTAACCGTGGTACTACAGCAGCAGCAGCTGCTAACCGTGGTACTACAGCAGCAGCAGCTGCTAACCGTGGTACTACAGCAGCAGCAGCTGCTAACCGTGGTACTACAGCAGCGGCGGCGCTGCTAACCGTGGTGCTACAGCGGCGGCGGCGCCCTGCTCTGGCACGGAACTGCTAGCGGCAGCGGCGGCGGCTGCTGGCCGTGTTACTACGGCGGCGGCGGCTGCTGGCTATGGTACTACGGCGCGGCAGCTGCTGCTGGCCGTGGTACTAGCGGCAGGCGGCGGCTGCTGGCCGTGGTGCTACGGCAGGCGGCAGCGGCTGCTAACCGTGTTACTACGGCGGCGGCGGCGGCTGCTAACCGTGGTGCTACAGCGGCGGCGGCTGCTAAGGCCGTGGTACTACGGCGGCGGCGGCTGTCTAACCGTGGTACTACGGCGGCGGCGGCTGGCTAACCGTGGTGCTACAGCGGCGGCGGCTGCTGGCCGTGGTACTACAGGCGGCGGCTGGCTGGCCTGTGCTACAGCGGCGGCGGCTGCTGGCCGTCCGTGGCTACGGCGGCGGCGGCTGCTGGCAGTGGTACTGGCAGGCGGCGGCGGCTGCAACCGTGGTGCTACGGCGGCGGCGGCTGCTGGCCGTGGTACTGCGGCGGCGGCGGCTGCTGGCTGGTCACGGCGGCAGGCGGCTGCTGAACCGTGGTGCTACAGCGGCGGCGGCTGCTAACCGTGGTACTACAGCGGCGGCGGCTGCTGGCCGTGGTACTACGGCGGCGGCTGCTGGCCGTGGTACCTGCAGGCGGCGGCGGCTGCTGCCGCCGTGGACTACAGGCGGCGGCGGCTGCTAACCGTGGTACTACAGGCGGCGGCTGCTGGCCGTGCTACCGCGCGGCCTGGTACTACAGCGGCAGGCGGCTGCTGGCCGTGGTACTACGGCGGCGGCGGCTGCTAACCGTGGATGCTACGGCGGCGGCGGCTGCTGGAACCGTGGTACAGGCGGCGGCGGCTGCTGGCCGTGGTACTACGGCGGCGGCGGCTGCTGGCCGTGGTGCTACAGGCGGCGGCGGCTGCTGGCCGTGGTACTACGGCGGCGGCGGCTGCTGGCCGTGGTGCTACAGGCGGCGGCGGCTGCTGGCCGTGGTACTACAGGCGGCGGCGGCTGCTAAGGCCGTGGTACTACGGCGGCGGCTGCTGGCCGTGGTGCTACAGCGGCAGGCGGCTGCTGGCCGTGGTGCTACGGCGGCGGCGGCTGCTGGCCGTGGTACTACAGCGGCGGCGGCTGCTGGCCGTGTTACTACGGCGGCGGCGGCTGCTGGCCGTGATGCAGCGGCAGGCGGCTGCTGGCCGTGGTACTACAGCGGCGGCGGCTGCTGGCCGTGGTACTACAGCGGCGGCGGCTGCTAACCGTGTGCTACGGCGGCGGCGGCAGCTGGCCGTGGTACTACAGCGGCGGCGGCTGCTAACCGTGGTACTACGGCGGCGGCGGCTGCTGGCCGTGGTGCTACGGCGGCGGCGGCTGCTAAGGCCGTGGTACTACAGGCGGCGGCTGCTGGCCGTGAGTGCTCGGCGGCGGCGGCTGCTGGCCGTGGTACTACAGGCGGCGGCGGCTGCTGGCCGTGGTACTACAGCGGCGGCTGGCTGGCCGTGGACGGCTGCGGTGTGGTACTACAGCGGCGGCGGCTGCTGGCCGTGGTACTACGGCGGCGGCGGCTGCTGGCCGTCGTGCTACGGCGGCAGGCGGCTGCTGGCCGTGGTACTACAGCGGCGGCGGCTGCCGTGGTACTGGCAGGCGGCGGCGGCTGCTGGCCGTGGTACTACAGCGGCGGCGGCTGCTGGCCGTGGTACTACAGCGGCGGCGGCTGCTGGCCGTGGTGCTACGGCGGCGGCGGCTGCTGGCCGTGGTGCTACAGCGGCGGCGGCTGCTGGCCGTGTGCTACTGCGGCGGCGGCTGCTGGCCGTGGTACTACAGGCGGCAGGCGGCTGCTGGCCGTGGGGTACTACAGGCGGCGGCGGCTGCTGGCCGTGGTGCTACAGGCGGCGGCTGCTGGCCGTGGTACTACGGCGGCGGCGGCTGCTAACCGTGGTACTACGGCAGCGGCGGCTGCTGGCCGTGGTACTACAGGCGGCGGCGGCTGCTAAGCCGTGGTGCTACAGCGGCGGCAGCTGCTGGCCGTGGTACTACAGGCGGCGGCGGCGCTGGCCGTGTGCTACGGCGGCGCGGCTGCTGGCCGTGGTACTGCAGCGGCGCGGCTGCTGGCCGTGGTACTGCGGCGGCAGCGGCTGCTAACCGTGGTGCTACAGCGGCGGCGGCTGCTGGCCGTGGTACTACGGCGGCGGCGGCTGCTGGCCGTGGTACTACGGCGGCGGCTGCTGCTGGCCGTGGTACTACGGCGGCGGCGGCGGCGCTGCTGCCAACCGTGTACTACAGGCGGCGGCTGCTGCTGGCCGTGGTACTACAGGCGGCGGCTGCTGCTAACCGTGGTACTACGGCGGCGGCTGCTGCTAACCGTGGCACTACGGCGGCGGCTGCTGCTGGCCGTGGTACTACCGGCGGCGGCGGCTGCTGCACCGTGGTACTACGGCGGCGGCGGCTGCTGCCGTGGTACTACACAGGCGGCGCAGCGGCTGCTAAGCGTGTACAGCGCGCTGCTAGCGTGGTACTACGCGGCAGCTGGCGGCACGCAGCAGGCTACCGTGGTACTACAGGCGGCGGCTGCTGAACCGTGGTGTACTACAGCAGCGGCTGCTAACCGTGGTACTACAGCGGCGGCTGCTGGCCGTGGTACTACAGGCGGCGGCGGCTGCTAACCGTGTGGTACTACAGCGGCGGCGGCTGCTAAGCCGTGGTACTACAGCGGCAGCGGCTGCTAACCGTGGTACTACAGCGGCGGCGGCTGCTGGCCGTGGTACTACAGGCGGCGGCGGCTGCTAACCCGTGGTACTACAGCGGCGGCGGCTGCTAACCGTGGTACTACAGCGGCGGCGGCTGCTAAGGCCGTGGTACTACAGCGGCGGCTGCAACCGTGGTACTACAGCGGCGGCGGCTGCTCCGTGTAGTACAGGCAGGCGGCGGCTGCTAACCGTGGTACTACGGCGGCAGCGGCTGCTGGCCGTGGCAGCTGCTAACCGTGGTACTACAGCAGCAGCTGCTGCTAACCGTGGTACTACAGCAGCAGCTGCTGCTAGCCGTGGGACTACAGCAGCAGCGGCTACTGGTACTGCAGCAGCGGCTAGCTACTGCAGCCGTGCTAGTACAGCAGCAGCGGCTGCTAACCGTGGTACTACAGCAGCAGCGGCTGCTAGCCGTGGTACTGCAGCAGCAGCGGCTGCTAGCCGTGGTACTGCAGCAGCAGCGGCTGCTAGCCGTGGTACTGCAGCAGCGGCTGCTAGCCGTGGTACTGCAGCAGCGGCTGCTAGCCGTGGTACTGCAGCAGCGGCTGCTAGCCGTGGTACTGCAGCAGCGGCTGCTAGCCGTGGTACTGCAGCAGCGGCTGCTAGCCGTGGTACTGCAGCAGCGGCTGCTAGCCGTGGTACTGCAGCAGCGGCTGCTAGCCGTGGTACTGCAGCAGCGGCTGCTAGCCGTGGTACTGCAGCAGCGGCTGCTAGCCGTGGTACTGCAGCAGCGGCTGCTAGCCGTGGTACTGCAGCAGCGGCTGCTAGCCGTGGTACTGCAGCAGCGGCTGCTAGCCGTGGTACTGCAGCAGCGGCTGCTAGCCGTGGTACTGCAGCAGCGGCTGCTAGCCGTGGTACTGCAGCAGCGGCTGCTAGCCGTGGTACTGCAGCAGCGGCTGCTAGCCGTGGTACTGCAGCAGCGGCTGCTAGCCGTGGTACTGCAGCAGCGGCTGCTAGCCGTGGTACTGCAGCAGCGGCTGCTAGCCGTGGTACTGCAGCAGCGGCTGCTAGCCGTGGTACTGCAGCAGCGGCTGCTAGCCGTGGTACTGCAGCAGCGGCTGCTAGCCGTGGTACTGCAGCAGCGGCTGCTAGCCGTGGTACTGCAGCAGCGGCTGCTAGCCGTGGTACTGCAGCAGCGGCTGCTAGCCGTGGTACTGCAGCAGCGGCTGCTAGCCGTGGTACTGCAGCAGCGGCTGCTAGCCGTGGTACTGCAGCAGCGGCTGCTACTGCAGCAGCGGCTGCTAGCCGTGGTACTGCAGCAGCGGCTGCTAGCCGTGGTACTGCAGCAGCGGCTGCTAGCCGTGGTACTGCAGCAGCGGCTGCTAGCCTGCAGCAGCGGCTGCTAGCCGTACTGCAGCAGCGGCTGCTAGCCGTGGTACTGCAGCAGCGGCTGCTAGCCGTGGTACTGCAGCAGCGGCTGCTAGCCGTGGTACTGCAGCAGCGGCTGCTAGCCGTGGTACTGCAGCAGCGGCTGCTAGCCGTGGTACTGCAGCAGCGGCTGCTAGCCGTGGTACTGCAGCAGCGGCTGCTAGCCGTGGTACTGCAGCAGCGGCTGCTAGCCGTGGTACTGCAGCAGCGGCTGCTAGCCGTGGTACTGCAGCAGCGGCTGCTAGCCGTGGTACTGCAGCAGCGGCTGCTAGCCGTGGTACTGCAGCAGCGGCTGCTAGCCGTGGTACTGCAGCAGCGGCTGCTAGCCGTGGTACTGCAGCAGCGGCTGCTAGCCGTGGTACTGCAGCAGCGGCTGCTAGCCGTGGTACTGCAGCAGCGGCTGCTAGCCGTGGTACTGCAGCAGCGGCTGCTAGCCGTGGTACTGCAGCAGCGGCTGCTAGCCGTGGTACTGCAGCAGCGGCTGCTAGCCGTGGTACTGCAGCAGCGGCTGCTAGCCGTGGTACTGCAGCAGCGGCTGCTAGCCGTGGTACTGCAGCAGCGGCTGCTAGCCGTGGTACTGCAGCAGCGGCTGCTAGCCGTGGTACTGCAGCAGCGGCTGCTAGCCGTGGTACTGCAGCAGCGGCTGCTAGCCGTGGTACTGCAGCAGCGGCTGCTAGCCGTGGTACTGCAGCAGCGGCTGCTAGCCGTGGTACTGCAGCAGCGGCTGCTAGCCGTGGTACTGCAGCAGCGGCTGCTAGCCGTGGTACTGCAGCAGCGGCTGCTAGCCGTGGTACTGCAGCAGCGGCTGCTAGCCGTGGTACTGCAGCAGCGGCTGCTAGCCGTGGTACTGCAGCAGCGGCTGCTAGCCGTCGTACTGCAGCAGCGGCTGCTAGCCGTCGTACTGCAGCAGCGGCTGCTAGCCGTCGTACTGCAGCAGCGGCTGCTAGCCGTCGTACTGCAGCAGCGGCTGCTAGCCGTCGTACTGCAGCAGCGGCTGCTAGCCGTCGTACTGCAGCAGCGGCTGCTAGCCGTCGTACTGCAGCAGCGGCTGCTAGCCGTCGTACTGCAGCAGCGGCTGCTAGCCGTCGTACTGCAGCAGCGGCTGCTAGCCGTCGTACTGCAGCAGCGGCTGCTAGCCGTCGTACTGCAGCAGCGGCTGCTAGCCGTCGTACTGCAGCAGCGGCTGCTAGCCGTCGTACTGCAGCAGCGGCTGCTAGCCGTCGTACTGCAGCAGCGGCTGCTAGCCGTCGTACTGCAGCAGCGGCTGCTAGCCGTCGTACTGCAGCAGCGGCTGCTAGCCGTCGTACTGCAGCAGCGGCTGCTAGCCGTGGTACTGCAGCAGCGGCTGCTAGCCGTGGTACTGCAGCAGCGGCTGCTAGCCGTGGTACTGCAGCAGCGGCTGCTAGCCGTGGTACTGCAGCAGCGGCTGCTAGCCGTCGTACTGCAGCAGCGGCTGCTAGCCGTCGTACTGCAGCAGCGGCTGCTAGCCGTCGTACTGCAGCAGCGGCTGCTAGCCGTCGTACTGCAGCAGCGGCTGCTAGCCGTCGTACTGCAGCAGCGGCTGCTAGCCGTCGTACTGCAGCAGCGGCTGCTAGCCGTCGTACTGCAGCAGCGGCTGCTAGCCGTCGTACTGCAGCAGCGGCTGCTAGCCGTCGTACTGCAGCAGCGGCTGCTAGCCGTCGTACTGCAGCAGCGGCTGCTAGCCGTCGTACTGCAGCAGCGGCTGCTAGCCGTCGTACTGCAGCAGCGGCTGCTAGCCGTCGTACTGCAGCAGCGGCTGCTAGCCGTCGTACTGCAGCAGCGGCTGCTAGCCGTCGTACTGCAGCAGCGGCTGCTAGCCGTCGTACTGCAGCAGCGGCTGCTAGCCGTCGTACTGCAGCAGCGGCTGCTAGCCGTCGTACTGCAGCAGCGGCTGCTAGCCGTCGTACTGCAGCAGCGGCTGCTAGCCGTCGTACTGCAGCAGCGGCTGCTAGCCGTCGTACTGCAGCAGCGGCTGCTAGCCGTCGTACTGCAGCAGCGGCTGCTAGCCGTCGTACTGCAGCAGCGGCTGCTAGCCGTCGTACTGCAGCAGCGGCTGCTAGCCGTCGTACTGCAGCAGCGGCTGCTAGCCGTCGTACTGCAGCAGCGGCTGCTAGCCGTCGTACTGCAGCAGCGGCTGCTAGCCGTCGTACTGCAGCAGCGGCTGCTAGCCGTCGTACTGCAGCAGCGGCTGCTAGCCGTCGTACTGCAGCAGCGGCTGCTAGCCGTCGTACTGCAGCAGCGGCTGCTAGCCGTCGTACTGCAGCAGCGGCTGCTAGCCGTCGTACTGCAGCAGCGGCTGCTAGCCGTCGTACTGCAGCAGCGGCTGCTAGCCGTCGTACTGCAGCAGCGGCTGCTAGCCGTCGTACTGCAGCAGCGGCTGCTAGCCGTCGTACTGCAGCAGCGGCTGCTAGCCGTCGTACTGCAGCAGCGGCTACTGCTGACCGTGGTACAATAGTATTTCGATAGTATTTCTCACCCTTTTTACCACAGGGTTGGCACTAGAAGCTTTCTTTGGGCCCATGGTGGCTTATTTAGCAGTTACAAGCACTAAAATCAATGGAATAATGCAAAATGTATCAAATGTATGCGTGGATCCATCTGACCTGGCTTGGAAACAATGGCACACTAGCTGATGGCAGGGCATCTGAAGCGCTCAGGCTGGATGGACAGGTTCGGGATGAATCATGTTGGTCGAGTTTTTCATCGTTGGTTGTGCCAAAATTTTTACGTTCAGACGCGTCGTTAACCGAATTTATTGTTAGACGATGCCTTTGTTGGTCGGGGGTCCAATGTATATAGAGGTACCATCTGACTTACGACAGAGTTCGGTTCCAACTAACCGGTCGTAAGTTGAAATGGATGTAAGTCGAACCTTACTACTGAATATCATCATCACATTTTGTAATGACTATTTTATTGTTTTATTTTGGTATTTCATTTTTTACTTTACTTTTTATGCTCTTAGTACTGTATTTTATACTGTAAGGTTTAGGATAAACACTGTGCACAGTGCAAACAGTTGTTTATTTCCCAGAAATTTGGCATATAATACACGGCCGTAAGTCGAATTGTTGTATATCGAGCAGGTCGTAAGCAGGATGGTAGGTGTATATATACAGTGGACCCTGTCATCGGCCGTAATCTGCTCCAGAAGCTCAGCCTAAAACCGAAATGGCCGAAAACCAAAATATTTCCCACAAGAATTAATGTAATTACAATTAATCCTTTCTAGACAAAAATATTCACCAAAAAAAAATTTTTTTAACAATTAAGTCAGTATTACATACCTTTATTGAAGACTAATGCTGGCTTCTGGAATGCCTGTTGTACTCCCTGCGTGCCTGTTACACTCCCTGCATGCCTGTTACACTCCCTGCATGCCTGTTACACTCCCTGCGTGCCTGTTACACTCCCTGCGTGCCTGTTACACTCCCTGCGTGCCTGTTACACTCCCTGCGTGCCTGTTACACTCCCTGCGTGCCTGTTACACTCCCTGCGTGCCTGTTACACTCCCTGCGTGCCTGCTACACTCCCTGCGTGCCTGCTACACTCCCTGCGTGCCTGCTACACTCCCTGCGTGCCTGCTACACTCCCTGCGTGCCTGCTACACTCCCAACATTCCTGTTGCACTCCCTGTGTGCCTGCTACACTCCCTTCATGCCTGCTATACTTCCTGCATGCCTGCTACACTTCCTGCATGCATGCTACACTTCACGCTTAAATTCCATGGTGTTTCTCACTTTGCATACCACAGGAACTTTGCTAGGAACTTTCTTTGGAGCCATGGTTACTTATTTCTCAGTTGCACTGCAAAAAAGCCATGAAAAACAATGTTAAACAAGTGAAATGTTTGGATGTATGAGCAGAAACTTCCTCACACACTGAAAGACAGCCAAACTGATGGGCAAGTGGCCCCAGCCAGTGGACGGACACGTTCCAAACAGCCGATCAACAAATTAACGGCCGATAACCGGACGCCGAAAAACCGGCCTATCACCGAGTTGGCCAATAACAGAAGCGGCCAATAACCAGAGGGTCCACTGTATATACACAGCCTCTCGTCACTTAGCAATGTACTCATTTACCAACTCCTCGGACTTATGACGGGCTTTCTGACCAGTATTCATACCTAAATGTATACAGTGGACCCTCGAGTAACAATGTCATTGGATAACAAAAAAAAATCGGATAGCGACACGTTTTTGCGTCAAAATGTTGGCCTGGTTATTGAAAAGGAACTCGGTTAAGGACATTCATCCCAAACATGTCTGCATGGACTGAGCACATGGACACTTCATGTGCACAGCCAGTGTGCCATTGTTTACAAGCCAGTGAGGACGATTCCACACATACAGTGGTCCCTAGTTTTTCGTAATTAATCCGTTCCTGGAGCCATTACTATAAACGAAATTTACGATTTACGAATCAATTTTCCCCGTAAGAAATAATGTAAATACAATTAATCCGTTCCTGACACCCAGAAGTATTAAAACAAAAAAAAATTTTTACATGAAATATACATGTAGTACATAAACAATACAATGGGAAATGATGAATGAAACATTAACAGCATAACACTTACCTTTATTGGAGATTCTTCTTAGTGTATGGGAGACTGGAGGAGGAGAGAGTGGATTGTTTATAGTTTGGAAGGGGAATCCCCTTCCATCAACACCTCAGGTACCATTTGCTTTTCTGGGGTTGCTTCTCTTCTCTGTTTCTTAATGCCACTAGGACCACCTTGAGAGTCACTGGAGTCCTGTCTCACAAAATAACTGTGGAGAGAGCTCTGTTTCTGGCGTCTCTTTAACACTTCCCTAAAATGGCCCAAGACTTTGTCACTGTACATGTTGCCAACCTGGCTTGCAACAACCTTGTTAGGGTGATGTTTCTCCATAAAGCTTTCCATCTTACCCCACATATTAAAAATCTCTAATTTCTGAAGAAGGCACCTTCTTCCATCTCTCTTCCTCCTCTGCAGCAAGATTCTGAGCTGCGATGTGTTGCTCTTCCTGCTGAAGCTCTTGCAGCTCCTCAGTGGTGAGCTCTTCATTGTGGTCTTCCACCAATTCTTCCACATCCTCCAAACTTACATCCAACCCCATGGAACTCCCCAGTGCCACAATTGATTTTACAACAGACATAGGCTCATTAGGGTCAGTCCCAAATCCTTCAAAATCCCTCTTGTCGACACAATCTGGCCACAATTTTCTCCAGGCAGAGTTCAAAGTCCTGGTAGTCACTCCCTCCCAAGCCATACCTATAAGGGTTATGCAATGGAGGATGCTGAAGTGTTCTCTCCAAAATTCTCTTAGTCAAGTGAGTGTCTGTGGTCACAGTCAAGCACCTGTGAAACATTGCTTTTGTGTACAGTTTTTTTAAAGTTTGCAATAACCTGATGGTCCATGGGTTGGAGGAGAGGAGTGGTATTCGGGGGCAAGAACTTTACTGTGATGAACCCAAACTCCTCGAAAATTAGGTCATCCAAGTTTGGAGGATGAGCAGGTGCATTGTCCATTACTAGCACGCACTTGAGATCCAATTTCTTTTCCAGGAGATACTCCTTCACACTAGGGCCAAACACTTCATTGAACCACTCGACGAAAATTTCCCTCGTGACCCATGCCTTACTATTAGATTTCCAAAACACACACAATTTACTCTTCATAACATTGTTTTTCCTGAACACACTGGGATTTTCAGAATGGTACACTAGTAATGGCTTCACTTTGAAATCCCCACTAGCATTAGCACAGAACATTAGCGTCAGCCTGTCTTTCATAGGCTTGTGTCCTGGCATTGCCTTTTCCTCTTGTGTAATGAAGGTCCTCTTTGGCATTTTCTTCCAAAAGAGGCCTGTTTTGTCACAATTGAACACTTGTTCAGGTTTCAGTCCTTCAGCCTCTATGTACTCCTGGAATTCATGCACATATTTTTCAGCCGCCTTGTGGTCTGAACTGGCAGCCTCACCATGCCTTACCACACTGTGTATGCCAGTACGGTTCTTAAATCTCTCAAACCAGCCTTTGCTGGCCTTAAATTCACTCGCATCACCACTATTTGCAGGCAATTTCTTTACCAAATCTTCATGCAACTGCCTAGCCTTTTCACAAATAATCGAAGTCAGAAGAGTATCTCCTACTAATTGTTTCTCATTTATCCACACCAATAATAACTTCTCAACCTCTTCCAGTACTGGTGATCTCATTTTTGTCAGCATAGTGACTCCCTTTGCAACAACAGCGTCCTTTATTTCCTTTTTCTTGGCCGCTATGGAACATAAGGTTGTGTAGGGTTTCTTATACATCCTGTACAGTTCGGCCACACTTGTACCACTTTCATATTGTTCAGTGATGGTTTTCTTAAATTCAATCATATTTCTCACCTTCTTTACCACAGGCTTGGCACTAGGAGCTTTCTTTGGAGCCATGGTAGCTTATTTAGTACTTGCAAGTACTAAAATAAATGGAATATTATGAAATATTTCGCTGGAGCACGTGAGGGGACCTTCGCTCACTGGTAAACAATGCCAGACTGGCTGCCGCCCTGGCTCACGCCATGGGTACGCGTCCCGGACGAACTACGACTCGCGAGTCAACCTATGAAAAGCGAGTCCATGTTTATACGAAAATACCCCTACGATTGGCGAAATTTACGATTGCCGGGAACTACGAAAAGCGGGGGACCACTGTACATGCGATATATTTTGTGTTATTCCATTGTTTTTAGTGCCACCAGGGGCCCAAAGAAAGCTTCTAGTTCCAGTCCTTTGGTAAAGAGGGTGAGAAACACTATAGAATTCAAGATAAAGTTTGTTGAAAGATACGAAAGTGGTAGTGGTAGAGGGTGGTAGTGATGGTGGTAGCATGGGCCAACAGGTCTGCTGCAGTGTTCCTGCTTTCTTTTGTACACCAGCGAGGGTACTTCCCCACATACCGGCCAGGGTACTTCCCCACATACCAGCCAGGGTACTTCCCCACATACCAGCCAGGGTACTTCCCCACATACCAGCCAGGGTACTTCCCCACATACCAGCCAGGGTACTTCCCCACATACCAGCCAGGGTACTTCCCCACATACCAGCCAGGGTACTTCCCCACATACCAGCCAGGGTTCTTCCCCATATACCAGCCAGGGTACTTCCCCACATACCAGCCAGGGTTCTTCCCCACATACCAGACAGGGTACTTCCTCACACACACACGATTTGATTTGATTGGGACTTGTGCATGAGTGAATAGAATCATCAAAGCTTATTGCTTGGGTAGCATTGAAAATTGGGTTGGGCAAATATGATTCTGTTAGTGGGATGGTTTGTGAAGGACCTGCCTAGTATGGGCCAACAGGCCTGATGCAGTGATCCTGCTTTCTTATGTGCAAACATTTATGGATGAACATCACCCTGACACAGCTGTTGCAGGCCGTGCTGGCAACATCTACAATGACAATGTTGTGTCCCATTTTAGGGAAATCTTAGAGACACCAGGAACAGAGCTCTCTGGACAGATTTTTGGTGCAACAGGGGTTCAGCGACTCAAACTGGCCCTAGTGATATTAAAAAAACAAAGAAGGGAGGTAACCCCAGAAAATGACTATTTACCAGAAATCTTTATGGAAGGGGATTTCCCTTCCAAACAATTGTAAAATCCTCCATCTTTGCCCCCCTCCTCCCATCTCATCACTCATCAATACAGTACATCTTCATTGAAGGTAAGTGTCATTTCAGTATTGTTTATTCTGCATGTCTCATTGTTTTCTGTGTAGGGAAATGTGTATTTCATGTAAAAAAATTTTGTTTAACCCTTTGATTGTTTTTGTCGTATATATACATCTTACGAGCCTATGTGTTTGACGTATATATACTAAAAAATTCTAGTGGCTTCAAATCGAGCAGGGAAAAGCTGGTAGGCCCACATGTGAGAAAATGGGTCTGTGTGGTCAATGTGCACAGTATAAAAAAAATCCTGCTGCACGCAGTGCGTAATGAGAAAAAACTCTGACCGTGTTTTTGGATTAAAACGCCGACTTTGAGGTGTGTCTTCCTACAGTATTTATGGTTGTATGCTTGTTTTCTTGGTCTTATTTGATAGAATGGAAAACCTGTTATAGAAATAGAAGTGGTTTTGATTGGTTGTTTTACTATGAAAAGGATCTTGAAATGGAGCTAAAAGTGGCAGATATGTTCGATTTTTGCCAATGTTCAAGAGTAAACAAATGACGTCATTGTCCAATAAATGTCCAACTAGCCATTTTAATATGCAGTCACAAATGGTTTGATGTTATTTATGCAATTATTACAATATTGCAGCAGTCTGCATAACAGTAAATATTCTGTTTTTTGCATGAATAAAAATTCAAAATAGAAAGCAAGAAGATTATAAGAGGGGCTTGGAGATGTGACTGATGAACAGAGAAAATGTTATTTTAGTGCCAAGAATGTCTGCATTGTTCATTCTGGACCCTGTTTTGAAATTGATGTATTTTTTAATTTGCATGAAATTGGCCAAATTGCCAATTTCTGACCACTTTATTGGGTAGTTGAAATCGGTAAATGGGCAGTTTCTTATACTCAGTCGATAGAACAAATGGAGTTCTCAAGAAATAGCTATACGTTTGGTGGACTGGAACAACGGAAATGACTGAAAATTGGGCTCAAAGTGGGCAAAATTGCCGATACGTAAATGTCACTAAGGTCACTAACTTCGCGAGAGCGTAATTCCATAAGTTTTCCACCAGATTTCATACTTTTGGTGTCATTACCATCAGGAAAAGATTGTCTACCATTTCAAGAATTTTTTTTTTTTTTTTCCAAATATTTTGCGACGCCAGGATTTGGGGTTGCGACAGTCAAAGGGTTAATTCTTTTGGGTATCTGGAATGGATTAATTGGATTTCCATTATGTATTTCTTATGGGGAAAATTAATTCGGATAACGAAAAATCGGTGAAAGACAAGCTCTCTGGAATGGATTACTGTCATTGCCTGAGGGTCCACTGTATTAGAGCTGATTTCCTCTAGTATTCTGTTTATTTAATTATACAGTAGGGCCCCACTTGTATAGCAGGTTAGGTCCAGGCTACCTCTGTAAAGCGGAAATTGTCATAAAGTGGATAAAGTAAAATGCACATACAGGTACCATCCAACTTACGACCAAGCTTGGTTCCGACCAACCGGTCATAAGTCAAAATGGACGCAAGTCGAACCTTGCTACTGAATATCAACATCATCATATTGTAATGATTTTATTTTATTTTGGTATTTCATTTTTTACTTATTTTTTACTTTTTATGCTCTTAGTACTGTATTTTATACTGTAAGGTTTAGGAGGAACACTGTATACAACACACAGTTGCTTATTTCCCAGAACATTTGCATACAAAACATGGCCGTAAGTTGAGTGGTCATATGTCGAGCAGGTCGTAAGTCGGATGGTAGGTGTATAGTACACTCATTACTTACCTTAAAATATTTGTAGTCTTAATCTAGTGTGAGATGTATAGTATTGTAAGAAATCAAGTGTGGTATGTATGGTAGCCAACCCCACATTTAAGCATCCCAGACCGATAAAATGCATATACAGTTCACTCATTACTTAATTAATGTAGGGTGAGAGGCGAGTTTTATTTGTAGGAAGTCAGGTTTGGGAAGTATGGAATCCAGCCAGGGAAGCCCTTCCCACCCCACCCACACGTAATGTAAACAAACCAGGCAAACGCGTCTGGTTTTCGTCACTTTACATTGTGCACAAGTTGTCTCCATGTTGATACAGTAGAGTAAATAAGGAGAAACACACTTATTCTCATGTAACACCATTTTTAGAAGAAATGACGCCCTGAGTGAAAGCGTACTTAGGTACAGGTACACATGCGTATAATTATCAGTTATAATAATAATGTAGGTAAGTAGTCTGCCTGGGCTACATATCTACACCTACCTATATAGCTACACGATATTTAATGTGGCCCACAGCCATATTATTACCATCGACATACCATGTTCACTGAGTAATGAATAATTCATGGCGAGAATTGTAAACAAAAGCGTTATGTATTAAGGGGTGACGTAATGTTTTCCTTCCGCCCGGCTACCATACTTCCATAGTATATAAACATAAAATGTTTATATGCTATGTAACTTGTATGTGTTACGTTGGTATGTCTTATTACTTTGATAGTAAGGTTCTCATTACATGTTCTAGTGTGGGGTAGCTTTTTACTTAATGGCCTTATCTGTCTAGGGGTAATACTTACAACATGGCTGATCATCTTGAGTGTCTCTGATATCCTTTCACCAGCCCTCTTCACAGGTTATATAAACTACTACTACTATAAAAATATAACTATTCTAAATAGATTTTTTTTTTTATTATTATCACACTGGCCTATTCCCACCAAGGCAGGGTGGCCCGAAAAAGAAAAACTTTCATCATCATTCACTCCATCACTGTCTTGCCAGAAGGGTGCTTTACACTACAGTTTTTAAACTGCAACATTAACACCCCTCCTTCAGAGTGCAGGCACTGTACTTCCCATCTCCAGGACTCAAGTCCGGCCTCCCGGTTTCACTGAACCCCTTCATAAATGTTACTTTGCTCACACTCCAACAGCACGTCAAGTATTAAAAACCATTTGTCTCCATTCACTCCTATCAAACACGCTCACACATGCCTGCTGGAAGTCCAAGCCCCTCGCACACAAAACCTCCTTTACCCCCTCCCTCCAAACTTTCCTAGGCCGACCCCTACCCCGCCTTCCTTCCTCTACAGACTGATACACTCTTGAAGTCACTCTGTTTCTCTCCATTCTCTCTACATGTCCGAACCACCTCAACAACCCTTCCTCAGCCCTCTGGATAACAGTTTTGGTAATCCCGCACCTCCTCCTAACTTCCAAACTACGAATTCTCTGCATTATATTCACACCACACATTGCCCTCAGACATGACATCTCCACTGCCTCCAGCCTTCTCCTCGCTGCAACATTCATCACCCATGCTTCACACCCATATAAGAGATGATTCACCTCATCTTTCATAGACGCATCCGCTGACACGTCCACTCCCAAATATCTGAATACATTCACCTCCTCTATACTCTCCCTCCAATCTGATATCCAATCTTTCATCACCTAATCTTTTTATCCTCATAACCTTACTCTTTCCTGTATTCACTTTTAATTTTCTTCTTTTGCACACCCTACCAAATTCATCCACCAATCTCTGCAACTTCTCTTCAGAATCTCCCAAGAGCACAGTGTCATCAGCAAAGAGCAACTGTGACAACTCCCACTTTGTGTGATTCTTTATCTTTTAACTCCACGCCTCTTGCCAAGACCCCTCGCATTTACTTCTCTTACTACCCCATCTATAAATATATTAAACAACCACGGTGACATCACACATCCTTGTCTAAGGCCTACTTTTACTGGGAAATAATTTCCCTCTTTCCTACATACTCTAACTTGAGCCTCGCTATCCTCGTAAAAACTCTTCACTGCTTTCAGTAACCTACCTCCTACACCATAAACCTGCAACATCTGCCACATTGCCCCCCTATCCACCCTGTCATACACCTTTTCCAAATCCATAAATGCCACAAAGACCCCTTTGGCCTTATCTAAATACTGTTCACTTATGTGTTTCACTGTAAACACCTGGTCCACACACCCCCTACCTTTCCTAAAGCCTCCTTGTTCATCCGCTATCCTATTCTCCGTCTTACTCTTAATTCTTTCAATAATAACTCTACCATACACTTTACCAGGTATACTCAACAAACTTATCCCCCTATAATTTTTGCACTCTCTTTTGTCCCCTTTGTCTTTATACAAAGGAACTATGCATGCTCTCTGCCAATCCCTAGGTACCTTACCCTCTTCCATACATTTATTAAATAATTGCACCAACCACTCCAAAACTATATCCCCACCTGCTTTTAACATTTCTATCTTTATCCCATCAATCCCAGCTGCCTTACCCCCTTTCATTTTACCTACTGCCTCACGAACTTCCCCCACACTCACAACTGGCTCTTCCTCACTCCTACAAGATGTTATTCCTCCTTGCCCTATACACGAAATCACAGCTTCCCTATCTTCATCAACATTTAACAATTCCTCAAAATATTCCCTCCATCTTCCCAATACCTCTAACTCTCCATTTAATAACTCTCCTCTCCTATTTTTAACTGATAAATCCATTTGTTCTCTAGGCTTCCTTAACTTGTTAATCTCACTCCAAAACTTTTTCTTATTTTCAACAGATATGTACAGAATTACAGCAATCACATTTTCAAAACAAAAATCTACACACTCCATAGATGTTCTCCCACATGGTGCATCTCAGCAACTTTTGTCCTTCTTTCTTCTTGACTAACTCTGGGCTAACCAGTGTTTTGACACACTTTAATCACCCTGGGTATGGTGGCCACAACTTAAGTTATAAAAACTCACCCCTGGAGCACACATAATGCCCCAAAAGAAGATAGGAGGACGACCCAGAGGTCCTGCCATGTCAACAAACAGAGAGAGGGGGAGAGGGAGGAGCCTAGCTAAGCTCCTCCCACCAAAACAAAAGACTGTTGCCAAGCACAATTCTCCAGTTACCACAGTTCTACCACATCTTAATTTTACTTTTACAAAAAGAAATACAACTTTATAAACTACTTATTTAAATTGTGTGTTTGTGTGTCTATAGTATAACCTATTATATTGAGAAAAAGGCTTGACCCAGCTGCCTCTCAGTCATAAGGTTGATCAGCCCTTCTGACATTTAGAACTGAGCCCCCATCAATTCAATGTAATTAGGTATTCCAGAGTAACTGTTACTTATAAATACATGTTGGGTCCTATAGCCCCATAACAGTTTGTTATATAATTTTGAAGAAAATATAGATGGATTAATGAAAATCTTTATATTAATGTAAAATAAGACGTACAATGTGCCCAAGAGTGATTATTATTAGTACATGTTACATAATGTTTTCCCTCCTCCCAGCAACCACACCTTCATAGCATATAAACGTGTTTTATGCTATGTAACGTGTCTCTTATATAATTTTGAAGAAAATATCATAGATGGATTAATGAAAATGTCTATACAGTGGACCCCCGACCAATGGCGGCATCGACTAATGCCAAATTTGACTAACGGGGCTCTTTGGCATAAAAATATTGGCTCTACCAATGGCGAATAACTCATCTAACGGCTTTCGTCCCAAACATGTCCATGCGGCGAGAGCGCACCCAGCCACTCCAAGACTCAGTGTGCCAATCTTTACAAGCCGTTGCGGTCGATTCCACATGTACCTGCTATACATTTTGTATTATTCCAGTGTTTTTAGTGCTTGTAACCACTAAATAAGCCAGGGTTAGCTTCTAGTGCTAACCCTGTGGTAAGAAGGTTGAGAAATACTATCAAAATACTATCGTACCATGGTCAGCTGCTGCTGCTGTACTACCATCACCTGCTGCTGCACCATGGTCAGCTGTACTACTTGAAGATGTAGAGAGACTGTTGTTGGTGTGGCTGCTTGAGAATACCAAGAAACAATTAACCCCAGAGGGTTAGCCACCCAGGATAACCCAAGAAAGCCAGTGCATCATCAAGGACTGTCTAACTTATTTCCATTGGGGTCTTTAATCTTGTCCCCCAGGATGTGACCCACACCAGTCGGCTAACACCCAGGTGAACAGGAAAAAATGCCTGGAATTAGTGCTCATATTGGTGAACTTAAGGCCAACAAACGTTGGTTTGAGAGATTTAACCCTTTGACTGTTTTCGACGTATAAATACGTCTTATGAGCCAATGTTTCTGACGTATATATACTCAATAATTCTAGCGGCTTCAAATCAAGTGGGAGAAAGCTGGTAGGCCCACATGTGAGAGAATGGGTCTGTGTGGTCAGTGTGCACCACATAAAAAAATTCCTGCAGCACACATTGCGTAATGAGAAAAAAAAAACAATGATCGTTTTTTTGGAATAAAACGCCGACTTTGAGGTGTATTTTCGTATAGTATTTATCATTGTATTCGCGTTTTCATGGTCTTAGGTGATAAAATGGAAAACATATTACAGAAATGGAGATGATTTTCATTACTTTTACGATGAAAACGACCTTGAAACTAAGCTCAAAGTAGCGAAAATGTTCGATTTTTACCAATGTTGAAGAGTAAATAAATCACACCACACGTCCAATACACGTCAACTAGGGAGTCTAATATTCTTTCACTAGTGCACTGATATTATTTATACCATTTTTACAATAATGCAGTCGTCTGCATAACAGTAAATTTTGTATTTTTTTGTATGAATAAAAAATCAAAATAGAAAGCAATAATATAAGAGGGGCCTAGAGATGTGACTAATGAACAGAGCATATGTTATTTTAGTGCCACGAATGTCTACCTTGTTTATTCTGGACCCTATTTTGAAATTGGCATCTTTTTTATTTTGCGTGAAATTGGCCAAATTGCCAATTTCTGACCACCATATTGGGTAGTCCAAATTAGTAAATGGGAGGTTTCTTGTACTCAGCTGATAGATAAAATGGAGTTCTAAAGAAATAGCTATGAGTTTGGTCAACTGGAACAATGGAATTGGCTGAAAATTGGGCTCAAAGTCGGCGAAATCGCCGATACGCATATGTCGCCGAGACCGCTAACTTCGCGGGACCATAATTCCACGAGTTTTCGACCAAATTTCGAACTTTTGGTGTCATTACCATCGGGAAAAGATTCTCTATCATTTCATAAGAAAAAATAATTTTTTTTTTTTTTCAAAAATTGAGCGACATAGAATGACAGTTTCAGAGAGGGGCCTGAAACAGTCAAAGGGTTAAGAATCATAGTGGCATACACAGTGTGATAAGACATGGCGAAGCTGAAAAATTCCAACCCCAACAAGTGTTTGTGACGAAACAGGCCTGTTCTGGAAGAAAATGCCAAACAGGACCTACATTACTCATTACTCAGGAGGAAAAGGCACTCCCAGGACACAAGCCTATGAAAGACAGATTAACTCTCATGTTTTGTTGTAATGCTAGTCGGGATTGCAAAGTGAAGCCTTTACTCGTGTATCACTGAAAATCCCAGAGTGTTCAAGAAAGTGTCTCATCACTCAGCAATACTCTTCAATAAAGGTAAGTGTCATTTTAGTATTTATTTGTGTATGTATTGGGTATGTCTCATTGTTTTCTGTGTAGGGAAATGTGTATTTCAGGTAAAAAAAATATTTTTTTTTTTTAATACTTTTGGCTGCCTGGAATGGATTACAGTAATTGGATTTCCATTATTTCTTATGGGGAAAATTAATTTGACTAACGGCTAATTCGACTAAAGGGTAGCTCTCTGGAATGGATTAAAGCTGTTGGTCGAGGGTCCACTGTATTGACATAAAATTAGACATTTAATGTGCCCAAGAGTGATTATTAGTACATAATAGAGGTGCTCATGGAGAATGTAAACAAACCGGTCGTGTGCGCTGTATTTGAAAGACCGCTTGCTGTATAGAAAGTATTGGTCATAATTTGAGATGGCCATAAGGTGAAACGCCAAAAAGCGGGGCCCTACTGTATATTGTAATAAACAGAATAGATGAAATCAGTTCTAATATACAGTGGAACCCCGAGTTTAAGCCGCCCTGAGTATCGGCAGCTTCGAATTTCGACCGCTTTTTTCGGCTAAATTTTGTCCCGAGTTTTGGCCTGTGCCCCATGTTTCAGCCAGCATACCAGACATGTCTGCCTGCCCACACAAGCATCATGAGCCAGTCTAGCTTTGTTTATCCCTGAGTGTTTAGCGCTTGTTTATTGATTGTGACTGAAGTAAGCCACTGTGAGCCCAAAGAAACTTCATAGTGGCACCCTTTTGGTAAAGAAGGTGAGAAACACCATAGAAGTGAAGAAAGCAATTGTAGAAAAATATGAAAGTGGCATGTGTGTGGGCGAGCTTGACAGGATGTATGGCAAAAACAAATCAACAATCACTTCTATCCTGGCAAAGAGAAAAGAAATCAAGGAAGCTGATGTTGCAAAAGTTGACACATAACCAGTGGTTGAGGCAGCGGTGGAGGCAACAATAAGTCCTCCCTCTCTCCTCCCTATCTTCCAGATGCCAACAAGAGTCCTCAATAAAGGTACAAAGTAAATGTGATTTTAAATGTTTATTTAAATGTTTGTCTATTTCATTACTTATTTAAATACTATATATATATATTTTTTTTTTTTTTTTATCACACTGGCCGATTCCCACCAAGGCAGGGTGGCCCGAAAAAGAAAAACTCTCACCATCATTCACTCCATCACTGTCTTGCCAGAAGGATGCTTTACACTACAGTTTTTAAACTGCAACATTAACACCCCTCCTTCAGAGTGCAGGCACTGTACTTCCCATCTCCAGGACTCAAGTCTGGCCTGCCGGTTTCGCTGAACCCCTTCATAAATGTTACTTTGCTCACACTCCAACAGCACGTCAAGTATTAAAAACCATTTGTCTCCATTCACTCCTATCAAACACGCTCACGCATGCCTGCTGGAAGTCCAAGCCCCTCGCACACAAAACCTCCTTTACCCCCTCCCTCCAACCTTTACTAGGCCGACCCCTACCCCGCCTTCCTTCCACTACAGACTGATACACTCTTGAAGTTATTCTGTTTCGCTCCATTCTCTCCACATGTCCGAACCACCTCAACAACCCTTCCTCAGCCCTCTGGACAACAGTTTTGGTAATCCCGCACCTCCTCCTAACTTCCAAACTATGAATTCTCTGCATTATATTCACACCACATATTGCTCTCAGACATGACATCTCCACTGCCTCCAGCCTTCTCCTCGCTGCAACATTCATCACCCATGCTTCACACCCATATAAGAGCGTTGGTAAAACTATACTCTCATACATTCCCCTCTTTGCCTCCAAGGACAAAGTTCTTTGTCTCCACAGACTCCTAAGTGCACCACTCACCCTTTTCCCCTCATCAATTTTATGATTCACCTCATCTTTCATAGACCCATCTGCTGACACGTCCACTCTTAAATATCTGAATACATTCACCTACTCCATACTCTCTCCCTCCAATCTGATATCCAATCTTTCATCACCTAATCTTTTTGTTATCCTCATAACCTTACTCTTTCCTGTATTCACTTTCAATTTTCTTCTTTTGCACACCCTACCAAATTCATCAACCAATCTCTGCAACTTCTCTTCAGAATCTCCCAAGAGCACAGTGTCATCAGCAAAGAGCAACTGTGACAACTCCCACTTTGTGTGATTCTCTATCTTTTAACTCCACGCCTCTTGTCAAGACCCTCGCATTTACTTCTCTTACAACCCCATCTATAAATATATTAACCACGGTGACATCACACATCCTTGTCTAAGGCCTACTTTTACTGGGAAATAATTTCCCTCTTTCCTACATACTCTAACTTGAGCCTCGCTATCCTCGTAAAAACTCTTCACTGCTTTCAGTAACCTACCTCCTACACCATACACCTGCAACATCTGCCACATTGCCCCCCTATCCACCCTGTCATACGCCTTTTCCAAATCCATAAATGCCACAAAGACCTCTTTAGCCTTATCTAAATACTGTTCACTAATATGTTTCACTGTAAACACCTGGTCCACACACCCCCTACCTTTCCTAAAGCCTCCTTGTTCATCTGCTATCCTATTCTCCGTCTTACTCTTAATTCTTCCAATAATAACTCTACCATACACTTTGCCAGGTATACTCAACAGACTTATCCCCCTATAACTTTTGCACTCTTTTATCCCCTTTGCCTTTATACAAAGGAACTATGCATGCTCTCTGCCAATCCCTAGGTACCTTACCCTCTTCCATACTATATGTATTTATAATTCCTAGGTAGTAGGTTGGTAGACAGCAACTGCCCAGGGAGGTACTACCGTCCTGCCAAGTGAGTGTAAAACGAACGCCTGTAATTGTTTTACATGATGGTAGGATTGCTGGCGTCTTTTCTGTCTCATGAACATGCAAGATTTCAGGTACGTCTTGTTACTTCTACTTACACTTAGGTCACACTACACATACATCTACAAGCATATATATACACACCCCTCTGGGTTTTCTTCTATTTTCTTTCTAGTTCTTGTTTATTTTCTCTTATCTTCATGGGGAAGTGGAACATAATTTTCTCCGTGAGCCATGCGTGTTGTAAGAGGCGACTAAAATGCCAGGAGCATGGGGCTAGTAACCCCTTCTCCTATATAAATTACTAAATTTAAAAAGGAACTTTTGTTTTTCTTTTTGGGCCACCCTGCCTCGGTGGGATACAGCCGGTTTGTTGAAAGAAGAAAGTGTTTATAATTGTTTTGTGCATGTATTTTTTTGAATATTTTTGTGGGTCTGGAATGGATTAATTGGATTTACATTATTTCTTATGGGAAATATTGCTTCGACTTTAGGCCGTTTCAACTTTAGGCCTAGCTCCTGGAACGGATTATGGCTGAAACTCAGAGTTCCACTGTACATTATTTAAGTTACCATAATAGTCAGAAAGCCCGTTGTAAGTCTGAGTCGTCAGAAAACGAGTACGTCGCTAAATGAGGAGAGGCTGTACAGTGTTATTGCATCATCAAATATACAGTGGAACCTCGACTTACAAGTTTAATCCGTTCTGTGACCTAGCTCGTAACCCAATTTGCTCGTATATCAAATCGCTTTTTCTCATTTAAATTAAATGAAATGCCATTAATCCGTTCCAGCGGAATTCCTGCTCTCTTGAGGCAGGACAAAATACCTGAATATGACGCTAATATCAACTCTGTGGCTTATTGGTTAATCATAATTCTTCTAATATGACATAATAAACAATATAATTAACACAGAAGTATGATATATACTCTAGAATGAATAAAATAGGCCATAATATGGCATGTGATGGTGGCAGAGGCAGCGGCGGCAGTGTCCGTTTCCTCTCCCTCTGATTATAGCACTTTCCCATGCTCTTATTATAAGAGAAAACAGAGTTTTTTGTGAGGCTAACTGCAGTAGATCACTAGTTTCCTAAGGAAAACACTTAAACAGTGTATTTATAAATGAGACATATTGTATAAAAACATGAAACATAATACTAAAGAATGTAAAGAAATAAATTGTTTATATAAAGTGCTTACACACTTGGAACAGAGATGGTGACAAAGGTTGAGGGCGAGAGAGGCAGTGTGGCATATGATGTCATTGGCCCTATAAACCTCCAACAACATTGGAGGAGTTAGTTTCGTTTCATCAGTTTTCTATCACTTAATCGCTTAACTTACTTGGTACACTCTTAATGCTACACTTTATCGCTGAACTAACTGATACAGTTTGTTTTATCACATATCATAGATGTACTACGCTGGTATTGCCTGGCTAAGTCCACAACTCTTACACTTTATGATTATCTATGATTTCATGCTTTAATTCAATTGACATCATCCTCTTTTTCTTCTCAGCACTGTCCTTTCCACTTATTTTCTTAGGACTCATGGCTAAAAAAAAGAAATTTGGCCAAATTACTGTAAAAAAGAAAAAATGCAAATAAGCACGAGAGAAATCCTCCCACAGCGAGGCAAATACGTGCACTCCCTATTGGATATTTTAGCATTCGTGAGACACCTAGTGGCAGTATTCTGAAGTATAATTCTTTATTATTATTATTATGTACTCTTATGTATTATTAATTATTATTATTATTAATTACTATTATTATGTACTATTAAGTATAATTATTATTATTATTAACCCACTAACTGTCCAAACGTTTCTTACCTCTAGTGCTCCAAACGTAGATCTACATTTTATTTTTCCTGCCTCCAAATTTGGAATGATTGGCCTAAGATGCCTGGTCAGCATAGAATGGGTCTTAACCCTCGGTGTGTGCAGTATTAAAAAAAATCTGGGACCACTTAGTACCTTGTGAGAGCACCAGTTCAATTGAGTGCCAGCTAGAGCAAACAGCACGGCAAACACCAAGGATTCACTGATATCATGTGTATTAACACACCCCTTTTAAGAGAAAAGTGTCATCCTGTCAGAATGTCCTATAACCTATGCCCTAAGTAAAAAGAAACAATTCTGGAACTGTAATTTTGGCAGGCTAGCCAGCAGCTGGCTGGCTGATTGGCTGTGTCTATCTCCATCTGTCTGTATCTATTTCTGTCTATCTCTTTGTCTCTGTCTCTCTCTCTCACAGGAACGCATATGTAAATACAATTATACAGAGTGTAAATTACCTAGGATAACCTCAAAAATCCAGACAAAGTGCTATACTGTGCTTGTAGATAGTTATCGTGTGTAATACCAGTTGGTTAATGAACAACTCTGAGACAAGAGAGGCAAGCAGACAGAAACACACAGGCAGATGCACAGACAGAGAGTTAGACAGACAGATTCAGACATGTTTGTGTAGCAATGAAAACAAAGCGAAGGCTCATCAAATATCACCACTGTCATTAGTGGAGTGATGAGACTAGCTCATCAAATGTCACCATTGTCAGCAGTGGAGTGATAAGACAAGACAAGTGACACACTGTTACATGCTTCAAGGGAACTTACTACTATTATTATTATTATTATTGTTATTATTATTATTGTTATTATTATTATTATTATTATTATTATTATTATTATTATTATTATTATTATATACTCCTGTGTATCCAAAACATTGCTGGGGCCCATAAATAATATGTGCATATTTCTAGACAATAGTATGTGACTAAGGTAGGTGGAAATGTTCACCTGTCAGTTTGTGACTATTTGAGTACTATTTCAGTACCTAATACTAGTGTCAGAACAAAGATTGGCTATCAGATCACAAGAACTTCTATAAATAGTAATTATCAGAACATAAAAATTATATAAAATATAAAAACGAGAAAAAAAGGTATATCGGCAACACTTCTGCAAGCGGCAGGACTCGTGTCGTCTTTTTTTGGGCAAGAGAAAGTAGATCTACGTTTGGACAGTTAATTTAGGGAACTAAAGCTCCTCTTATTATTATTATTAATTTTATAATTATTATTTTTATAATTATTATTATTATTATTATTATTATTATTATTATTATTATTAATTTAGGGAACTGGAGCAGAGATCCAATTCCCTAATCTAATAATAATAATAATATAAAAATAATAAGAGGAGCTTCAGAACACTAGTTGGAGCAGCCACTGTTTACCTCACTGTGGGAGTATTTCTCTTGTTTGCTTGCATTTTGTGCAGTTATTTTTGCCAAATTTCTTTTTTTTAACCATGGGTCCTAAGAAAGTTAGTGTAAAGGACACTGCTTAGAAGAAAAAGAGGATAATTTCCATGGAATTATAGCATGAAATCATAGATAAACAAGCAAGGTGTGCAGGTAATGGGTTGAGGAAGCTGGCTTGTAACTCGGAGCAAAAAATTGACTGATCAGTGGCTCGTATCTTGAACGAGTGGATTGCACCAAAATGTGGCAAGAGTTAAATTTGATCTTTCTGTAAGAATTTTTTTTTTTAGATTTTTTAAATATTTTTTTTCCTAATTGCACCTGCTTGAGGAAATTGGACTGCCATCTTGCCAAATGGCAGTTCAACCAGGCTGTGCTGGATATGTGGGCCAACAGTTTCACATATTCTGATTGATCAGGCAGTCATGTGCAAAATCTGGTCTGGGATAGGCTGCTGGGGCAGTGACTGCAGGTAGGGGTAATCTTTCCAGAATATTAGAAATAGTTTTCTGCACAGTACCTATAGTGTGTGGGTGTTTTAAGTCAGTATTGCAGAGGCTATTTTGTATAACTAGCATAGAGGCCTTATGCTGAACATTGTAAAGTGTATGTTGTTTACCTGTATTATAGGGTTTTTATTGAATATTGCAAAGCATATAGTACCTAACTTAGAATAGACTGAGAAACTAGTCGGGCAATATATCTATAGTCTTGTACTACAGTATATAAGTTGCATATTCTTTCATTCGTTTATATAATATTCTGTGTGTACTTAACGGTACAATATTTTAACCAATGAAGTCAAAAAGTCTACTATGCTGCAGTTCAAGAGTTGTATGGTTTTAATAGCTATTTTATTCAAAAGTATTCTAGTTTTCAAATTTATGATTATATGAAATAAGTTTTAGCAAAAATTTTCTTTACAGGAACGACTTGAGCGCCAATACAGCGAGTTCAATGGGGAGATTAATAGCCTACAAACTGAGTTGGCAGACATAAAAAATATAAAAGATGACCTCACACGCTATATCAGAGAATTAGAACAAAAGAATGATGATTTAGAAAGATCTAAAAGGTAATGTATTTACTGCCATTGCTTTCATAGAAAGAAAGGGGTTTGACTGTTCTTATTGAAGTTGAAACTGCATGTGTATATCATTCCTTCACATGAATGCAAAAGAGCATGGGTGCATGATTTTTAATATAGAAAAACTTAATACATGTCATTTTTTTAAATTCAGATTTTAAGAGATTCAATTTCAGAATACAGTCATTCACTTCATAACGACATTTTGGTCAGCGATAGACTGCGCGCACATCAGTGGTGCCGTAAGATTATAATGGAGCTGAAAAATTCCTGTTGCCTAGTGACATCGTAGCCGTCATAGTGTAGCACGTGTGTTACTGGTTTATGGATTAACTGTACAGTGGAATCTTGGTTGTCAAATTTAATTCGTTCCAGATGTTGATTCGACAACCAAAATGGATGACAACCAAAGCCATTTTTCCCATAAAGAATAATGTAAATAGAATTAATCCATTCCAGACCCCAAATGACAATACAGAAATAATTTATTAAAAATGTACTAACTACTACATACAACTAAAAATGAATACTAAAAGCAGCTTTAACTGAAATACTGTACAATAAATGAAAACTTACCTGTCAGAGGAGAGCTAATGGCATACTGGGAGCAGGAGGTGGAGGAGAGCAGGGGATTGTTACTGCTTGGAAGGAGAGTCGCCTATTAATATGTCGGGCAACTGTCCTTCTGATGCTTCTCATCTTTGTCTCTTTTCACCAATAACACCTTGTTCTGGCTCTCTGGTTCTTTCTCACTAAAAACCTGTCCAGGGAGTTTTGTTTCAGGCTCCATTTCAACACTTATCTAAATTGAGACATTACACTGTCACTGTACATGTTAGAAAGATGGATGGCCACTGCTTTGGATGGTATTTTTCAGCAAACTCCTGCACTTCATGCCATTTAGCACATTTCCTTGACAAGTGCTATAGGAACATCATCCCTTCCCTCTTTCTCTGATGACAGCTTCTCCGCTGCAGTCTGTTGCTGCTCCTTCTAGAAGTTCTTCTGTGGTGAGTTCAGTTCTGTGCTCCTCCTCCAGCTCCTCTACATCATCTTGGTCACCTCTAGGCCCAAGGTCTTTCCCAGGGACGCACTATCCTGTACCAGCTCAGGCTCATCTTCAGTGCCTTGAAAATCCCTGGCTACCACAAAGTCAGGCCACAATTTCTTCCATGCTGACTGAATGGTCCTGGAAGACGCATTACCCCCATGCTGTCGACTCATTGTCCAGTGCTCATTCTGTGAGCACATGATCCAAGCTGTTCGCATTGTCGGTCAACAACCAAGAGAATGTATGCAAACCAGGACATTTTCTTCTCTAATTCCTCTTTCAAAAACTGATTTGTTTGTCAACAACTGAGGTTCCACTGTACTGTGTTTTTATCATTATTCTAGAGTGTACTCTTTCAACTTATCATTTTCCCTTGTACTTGATTTAATCTCTTGCTTTGTTCGTCATGTCTCCTTTAATCTCTTGCTTTGTTCGTCATGTCTCCTAAGGTTTGTAGACTAGGAACAGTAGGCTATACCATTGATCTATGATGTTCACACAGTGACAAAATCACTTGACACATTTCTCAGAAAGTATCCCCATTATTAAGCGACACATCGCTGTACACAGAATTATCAGATTTATTTAGTGTTAATAATGATAATTATTTTTTGTGTAGTAAATTAAATAATGACAAGTGAGATTCTATTATACAGTATCTTTTGTATTGTTGTAGTAAAGTGGAAGGGATATTATCATTTCTCTCTCTTCATATATATGTACAGTGAGGCAATTTGGGCAGGCTCTTTAAAAAATTCTAGAGTATTTAACCCTTTGACTGTCACGGCCGTATATATACGTCTTACGAGGTACTGTGTTTGACGTATGTACAGTGGACCCCCGGTTAACGAAATTTTTTCATTCCAGAAGTATGTTCAGGTGCCAGTACTGACCGAATTTGTTCCCATAAGGAATATTGTGAAGTAGATTAGTCTATTTCAGACCCCCAAACATACACGTACAAATGCACTTACATAACTACACTTACATAATTGGTCGCATTGGGAGGTGATCGTTAAGCGGGGGTCCACTGTATACTCATAAATTCTAGCGGCTTCAAATCAAGCAGGAGAAAGCTGGTAGGCCCACATGTGAGAGAATGGGTCTGTGTGGTCAGTGTACACCATATAAAAAAAATCCTGGAGCATGCAGTGCATAATGAGAAAAAAAAACTGACCGTTTTTTTAATTAAAATGCCGACTTTGTGGTGTATTTTCATATAGTATTTATGATTGTATTCTCGTTTTCTTGGTCTCATTTGATAGAATGGAAAACATATTATAGAAATAGAGGTGATTTTGATTGATTTTACTATAAAAAGAACCTAGAAATGGAGCTCAAAGTAGGGGAAATGTTTGATTTTTGCCAATGTTCAAAAGTAAACAAATGATGCCATTGTCCAAAAAATGTCCAACTAGCCATTCTAATATGCAGTTATGAATGGGTTGATGTTATTTATACAATTATTACAGTATTGCAGTAGTCTGCATAATAGTAAGTCTTCTATTTTTTGTTTGAATAAAAATTCAAAATAGAAAGCAAGAGTAATATCAGAGGGGCCTGGAGACGTGACTGATGAACAAAAAAAATGTTATTTTAGAGCCAGGAATGTCTGCATTGTTCATTCTGGACCTTATTTTGAAATTGTCATATTTTTTTAGTTTTCGTGAAATTGGCCAAATTGCAAATTTCTGACCGCATTATTAGGTAGTTGAAATCGGTAAATGGGCAGTTTCTTGTACTCAATCGATAGAAAAAATGGAGTTCTAAAGAAATAGCTATGAGTTTGGGCGACTGGAACAATGGAATTAGCCGAAAAGAGGGCTCAAAGTGGGCGAAATCGCCGATTTGTAAAGAGCGCCGAGGTCGCTAACTTCGCAAGAGCATAATTCCGTCAGTTTTCCATCAAATTTCGTTTTTTTTGGTGTCATTACAATCGGGAAAAGATTCTCTATCATTTCATAAGAAGAAAATTTTTTTTTTTTTTAAATTTTGCGACACCAGGAGACACCTCAGGATTGGGGGTTGTGACAGTCAAAGGGTTAATCATTATTCATAGGACTGTAATTTATTTAGTGATGTCTGTATCCATGCATTTTTTAAAAATTATTTGTGGTAAAGATGCACAATATTTTTTTTTTTTTTTATTATTATCACACTGGCCGATTCCCACCAAGGCAGGGTGGCCCGAAAAAGAAAAACTTTCACCATCATTCACTCCATCACTGTCTTGCCAGAAGGGTGCTTTACACTACAGTTTTTAAACTGCAACATTAACACCCCTCCTTCAGAGTGCAGGCACTGTACTTCCCATCTCCAAGACTCAAGTCCGGCCTGCCGGTTTCCCTGAATCCCTTCATAAATGTTACTTTGCTCACACTCCAACAGCACGTCAAGTATTAAAAACCATTTGTCTCCATTCACTCCTATCAAACACGCTCACGCATGCCTGCTGGAACTCCAAGCCCCTCGCACACAAAACCTCCTTTACCCCCTCCCTCCAACCCTTCCTAGGCCGACCCCTACCCCGCCTTCCTTCCACTACAGACTGATACACTCTTGAAGTCATTCTGTTTCGCTCCATTCTCTCTACATGTCCGAACCACCTCAACAACCCTTCCTCAGCCCTCTGGACAACAGTTTTGGTAATCCCGCACCTCCTCCTAACTTCCAAACTACGAATTCTCTGCATTATATTCACACCACACATTGCCCTCAGACATGACATCTCCACTGCCTCCAGCCTTCTCCTCACTGCAACATTCATCACCCACGCTTCACACCCATATAAGAGCGTTGGTAAAACTATACTCTCATACATTCCCCTCTTTGCCTCCAAGGACAAAGTTCTTTGTCTCCACAGACTCCTAAGTGCACCACTCACTCTTTTTCCCTCATCAATTCTATGATTCACCTCATCTTTCATAGACCCATCCGCTGACACGTCCACTCCCAAATATCTGAATACGTTCACCTCCTCCATACTCTCTCCCTCCAATCTGATATTCAATCTTTCATCACCTAATCTTTTTGTTATCCTCATAACCTTACTCTTTCCTGTATTCACCTTTAATTTTCTTCTTTTGCACACCCTACCAAATTCATCCACCAATCTCTGCAGCTTCTCTTCAGAATCTCCCAAGAGCACAGTGTCATCAGCAAAGAGCAGCTGTGACAACTCCCACTTTGTGTGTGATTCTTTATCTTTTAACTCCACGCCTCTTGCCAAGACCCTCGCATTTACTTCTCTTACAACCCCATCTATAAATATATTAAACAACCACGGTGACATCACACATCCTTGTCTAAGGCCTACTTTTACTGGGAAAAAGTTTCCCTCTTTCCTACATACTCTAACTTGAGCCTCACTATCCTTGTAAAAACTCTTCACTGCTTTCAGTAACCTACCTCCTACACCATACACTTGCAACATCTGCCACATTGCCCCCCTATCCACCCTGTCATACGCCTTTTCCAAATCCATAAATGCCACAAAGACCTCTTTAGCCTTATCTAATTACTGTTCACTTATATGTTTCACTGTAAACACCTGGTCCACACACCCCCTACCTTTCCTAAAGCCTCCTTGTTCATCTGCTATCCTATTCTCCGTCTTACTCTTAATTCTTTCAATTATAACTCTACCATACACTTTACCATGTACACTCAACAGACTTCTCCCCCTATAATTTTTGCACTCTCTTTTATCCCCTTTGCCTTTATACAAAGGAACTATGCATGCTCTCTGCCAATCCCTAGGTACCTTACCCTCTTCCATACATTTATTAAATAATTGCACCAACCACTCCAAAACTATATCCCCACCTGCTTTTAACATTTCTATCTTTATCCCATCTATCCCGGCTGCCTTACCCCCTTTCATTTTACCTACTGCCTCACGAACTTCCCCCACACTCACAACTGGCTCTTCCTCACTCCTACAAGATGTTATTCCTCCTTGCCCTATACACGAAATCACAGCTTCCCTATCTTCATCAACATTTAACAATTCCTCAAAATATTCCCTCCATCTTCCCAATACCTCTAACTCTCCATTTAATAACTCTCCTCTCCTATTTTTAACTGACAAATCCATTTGTTCTCTAGGCTTTCTTAACTTGTTAATCTCACTCCAAAACTTTTTCTTATTTTCAACAAAATTTGTTGATAACATCTCACCCACTCTCTCATTTGCTCTCTTTTTACATTGCTTCACCACTCTCTTAACCTCTCTCTTTTTCTCCATATACTCTTCCCTCCTTGCATCACTTCTACTTTGTAAAAACTTCTCATATGCTAACTTTTTCTCCCTTACTACTCTCTTTACATCATCATTCCACCAATCGCTCCTCTTCCCTCCTGCACCCACTTTCCTGTAACCACAAACTTCTGCTGAACACTCTAACACTACATTTTTAAACCTACCCCATACCTCTTCGACCCCATTGCCTATGCTCTCATTAGCCCATCTATCCTCCAATAGCTGTTTATATCTTACCCTAACTGCCTCATCTTTTAGTTTATAAACCTTCACCTCTCTCTTCCCTGATGCTTCTATTCTCCTTGTATCCCATCTACCTTTTACTCTGTGTAGCTACAACTAGAAAGTGATCTGATATATCTGTGGCCCCTCTATAAACATGTACATCCTGAAGTCTACTCAACAGTCTTTTATCTACCAATACATAATCCAACAAACTACTGTCATTTCGCCCTACATCATATCGTGTATACTTATTTATCCTCTTTTTCTTAAAATATGTATTACCTATAACTAAACCCCTTTCTATACAAAGTTCAATCAAAGGGCTCCTATTATCATTTACACCTGGCACCCCAAACTTACCTACCACACCCTCTCTAAAAGTTTCTCCTACTTTAGCATTCAGGTCCCCTACCACAATTACTCTCTCACTTGGTTCAAAGGCTCCTATACATTCACTTAACATCTCCCAAAATCTCTCTCTCTCCTCTGCATTCCTCTCTTCTCCAGGTGCATACACGCTTATTATGACCCACTTCTCGCATCCAACCTTTACTTTAATCCACATAATTCTTGAATTTACACATTCATATTCTCTTTTCTCCTTCCATAATTGATCATTTAACATTACTGCTACCCCTTCCTTTGCTCTAACTCTCTCAGATACTCCAGATTTAATCCCATTTATTTCCCCCCACTGAAACTCTCCTACCCCCTTCAGCTTTGTTTCGCTTAGAGCCAGGACATCCAACTTCTTTTCATTCATAACATCAGCAATCATCTGTTTCTTGTCATCCGCACTACATCCACGCACATTTAAGCATCCCAGTTTTATAAAGTTTTTCTTCTCTTTTTTAGTAAATGTATACAGGAGAAGGGGTTACTAGCCCATTGCTCCCGGCATTTTAGTCGCCTCATACGACACGCATGGCTTACGGAGGAAAGATTCTTTTCCACTTCCCCATGGACAATAGAAGAAATAAAAAAGAACAAGAGCTATTTAGAAAAAGGAGAAAAACCTAGATGTATGTATATATATATATGCATGTGCGTGTCTGTGAAGTGTGACCAAAGTGTAAGTAGGAGTCGCAAGATATCCCTGTTATCTAGCGTGTTTATGAGACAGAAAAAGAAACCAGCAATCCTACCATCATGCAAAACAGTTACAGGTTTTTGTTTCACAGACATCTGGCAGGATGGTAGTATTTCCCTGGGTGGTTGCTGTCTACCAACCTACTACAATATTTGTCGGGGTTTATTTTTTGTGTTTTGGCTGTTTTCTCACTGTTCTCTTGTCAGGCATTTTCTACATGTTCATACAATTCTGTCACTCATTACTACCATTTGCTTATCTTAGCTACATTACAGTACCGTACTTTCCTCAACTTGTGGACTTTGAAGTTAACGTATTTAACCATATAACCTAAACTAAGAATCTGCTGCTTTGATAAGTAGCAGCATTCCCCTACCCACATAGGAAGTTCAAAATCTAGACCAGATGGTTCTCTAAATCTTAACATTAGTATCTCAACTGGGGTAATTGGGTTTCTAATGATTGTGAAATGCTGCTTGGGATGATGTACATGATTGATTTTGCTTACAGTGTGTGTCGTGTGTGTGTGTGTGTGTGTGTGTGTGTGTGTGTGTGTTGTTTGTGGTGTGGTGTTTGTGGTGTGTGTGTTTTGTGGTGTGTGTGTGTGTTTGTGGTGTGTGTGTTTGTGGTGTTGTGTGTGTAATTTTGGGTCTTGGCCCAAAAAAGTTTGAATTACTGAACTGTATAATGTAAATTTGTACAAGAATTGAAATTCCAACAAAGTTGTTTTTCTTTTCATTGTTGTTTTACATTAAGTTTTTAACATTTGTGTTTATGACTACCTGTTGATTGTTACAGGAGCAGAACCATGCTCATAGTGTGTAAATGTAAGAATTTTTTGTTTTATGAGCTTTTTTTTTTTTTTCTCAGAGCGACATTAACATCATTAGAAGACTTTGAGGCTCGGCTGAATTTAGCCATAGAGCGCAATGCCTTTTTGGAGTCTGAGCTGGATGAAAAGGAGGATCTGAAGGTGACAGTACAGCGACTGAAGGATGAAGCAAGAGGTGAGGGCTCCTCTTGCTAATACTTTTTTTTTTTTTAGCTTATAACTAAAATATTAAAAACTACATTAAATTTTTCATGTGGGTGGGGGATGAGGGATTATGTACCAGAAACTTGTAGAATATTTAATTTGTATTTAACCATTTTTAAGCAGGTTATTTCCTACAATTTAAATTGTTAAGGGGCGTTTTGCTTTAACCCCCATCTGTCCTTTGTTAAAATACTTCCCTTCACTAGGAAATTAACCCTTTGACTGTCGCAGGCCCCACTCTGAAACTGTCATTCTATGTTGCAAAATTTAAAAAAAAAAAATTATTTTTTCTTATGAAAATGTTAGGATTATTTTACTGAGTGTTTTAAGTCTAAAAAAAAATTTTTTGCCATCAGTACTTACCGAGATATAGAGGTGCAAAGTTCGCCAAAATTGAGCTGCGTATGGCAACAGTGGCGACTGCCGCCCACCCGGTATTCTTTTATTTACTCTAGTTAGAAAGTTTCTTGAGTTTTCCAATATTTTTCTTTTCCAAGTAACTTACGTGGCCTGTGAGACCAACGTAAGGTGCATTGTTCAAATATACACTTATTGTTTACAACACAATCGCTGAACAAACTTCATCACTATTAGTTTATGAAAGTTGTTTACACAAACAAACAATACAAAACATTGTTTATTACTATTGTTCCATAATATATATACATATGTACAGTCACTGAACACGTTCCTAGAACTGCTGCAGCTTGTGGAACTCTTTGAAACATGGGTATATGCAGAGGGGCACTTAACCCTTTGAGGGTCGACAGGCCCTCTCCGAAACTCGTTCTCAGGGTCGGCCAAATTTAAAAAAAAAAAAAAATTATTTTTTCTTATGAAAAGATAGAGAATCTTTTCCCGATCATAAAGACACCAAAAGTTTGAAATTTGATAGAAAACTTACGGAATTATGCTCTCGCAAAGTTAGCGGTCTCGGCGATGTTTACGCATCGGCGATTTTGCCCACTTTGAGCCCCATTTTCGGCCAATTTCACTGTACTAGTCGACAAAAAACATGAATATTTCGCTAGAACTCCATTTTTTCTATCGAATGGGTGCAAGAAACCACTCATTTATGAAATTCAACTATCCAGTACAGTGGTCAGAATTTAGCAATTTTGCCAATTTCACACAAATTTCAAAAGATGCCAATTTCCAAATAGGGTCCAGAATAAACAAGAAAGACATTCCTGGCACTAAAATGACATATCCTCTAGTCATTAGTCACGTCTCAAGGCCCCTCTTATATTCTTTTGCTTTCCACTTTGAATTTTTATTTTCACAAAAAATATAAGATTTACTGTTATGCAGACTACTGCATTAGTGTAAAAAATGGTATAAATATTATTGGTGCACTTGTGAAAGAATATTAGACTCACCAGTTGACGTGTATTGCACGCTTGGCACGATTCGTTTACTTTTGAAGTTTGGTAAAAATCGAACATTTCTGCTACTTTGAGCTCAATTTCAAGGCACCTTTCTTTGTAAAACCAGTCAAAATCATCTCAATTTCTGTAATATGTCTTCCATTCTATAAAATGAGACCAAGAAAACTAGAATACAACAATAAATACCATACGAAAATACACTGCAAAGTCGCTGATTTATTCAAAAAAAATGGTCAAAGTTTTTTTTTTCTCATTATGCACTGTTTGCTGCAGGATTTTTTTTAGACTGCACACTGACCACATAGACCCATTCTTTCATATGAAGGCCTACCAGCTTTCTCCCACTAGATTTGAGGCCGCTAGAATTTATGAGTACTAGTACGTCAAAAAACCCTACGCGTAAGACGTACTAGTACGACGAAAACCCTCAAAGGGTTAACACTCCTCACACATAAAACGAGTGTCTGCGTGTTTGTGGGCGTTTTGTGGTATGTCCACTTACAAAACACCTCTTCTGAGCATTTTTCTTGGAAGCAGTAGGAGGCAGTAGTATAGGGTAGTGATCACCAGGCCTGAAACGAGATGGCGTGTGTTGGTAATTTCGTGGGTGCTGGTCTATTGCAAGTATTGTTCCCTGGTACTTGGCGATTATTTGTCTGATGACTGACAAACAAAAATCACCATATTTTGGTGTTTTGTTGGTCCTCAACTTTGTTATAAGCATTTAGCATGGAGATATCAACAAAATGGAAAAAAGGTTTTATATACCACTTATAACTCTTGCGTACACAATCTGCAAACCCAATCTGCATGTCACATTTGTCCACTAAGCTCATATTGATGTTGTAGTCCATGACAGCTGCAGGCTTTAGAATGGGTTCATTGGTGTCTCTGTTCTGCCTGCCAGTGTGTGCCATTTCATTTCAGTGAACTGATGTCAACAATGTGACATCACGTTTGTCATGCCACCAAAATGCCATGTCATTGGCAGCAAAGGCTTGCACCTCACCTCTGCGAGTGCCAGCGTTGAACCTTGGCATATGTTTACGATTACCACGCACTGTGCCACACACGTCTGTCAAGTTCACTCGCAAGAAATCACTGAGTAAGGGGCTTGTGTACCAGTCATCAGTAAATAACATGCCCCTTGCCAAGATATGGTTCCATCATTGTTCTAACCACATCACCAGAGATACCCAATAACTTCATGGTATCTCTCGAAGTAGTACTGCCAGTGTACACAATGATATCCAAAACTAGACCACTTCTGCAATCACACAGTACAAATAACTTTATACCAAAGCGTTTCCTCTTGCTTGGTACATATTGCTTGAATGCGAGTCTTCCTTTGAAAAAAATCAGACTCGTCAATAACAAGTTTCCTGAGGGGATAAAAATACATGCAGCACTTTTGTTTCATGTACATGAACACATTTCTGATCTTATATAACCTGTCGCTTTTGTCAGGCCTGGTTTTGTCTGAAAAGTGTAACATGCGTAACAGTATCAAGAAACGATTGACACCTATAATGTCACTAAAACTTGGTGTTGAAATCAGGCGTTCTGTTGTCCAGTATGTGGTGACAGTGTGCTTATAAACATGTGGCATAAGCATTATTGTGGCAAAAAACAAGTACATCTCAGCCACAGTTGTGTCCTTCCACTGGTGTAGCCGTGATCTTGGTGAGAGAATTGCATTTGCCATGGTGTACTCATAGTATGTGTTGGTTTCCCTGACAATGATGTCCACCAGGGGTTCATCAAAGAAAAACTCAAAGCATTCCAGTTCACTAGCATTGTTCCCAAGTGGACATGATGGCTTTATTCCACTTTGTGTTTCATCAAAGCCATGGGGACTGGGAACAAACTTGTCACCTTCCTGCCAATCCCAGATGCGGTCTGCTGGTGGGTTCTGGATATTGTACCGTGGTTGTGGTTGTGCAGGTTGTGGTTGTGTAGGTTGTGGGAGTGTGGGGATGGGTGAGGCTGGTTTTGTTGTGCAGAGTCAGCAGCGTGGGTAGTAGCGTGGCCCGCTGCTGGTGCCACGTGGGTACGTGGGTCATGCCACCATCACTATCACCACCACTACCTGCTGCCTCACTCAAATCATTGATACCCATCGTAACAATATCGTCATCTTCACTATCAGGCCTTGGTGTAGAGCCACGGGATGTGTTCCCAGAGTTACTCCTTCCCCTTGGAACAGCATATGAAACACTACCAGACCGCATGCTACGACGTACATACTGCCGTTTCACTGGGGAATTTTCACCTTCACTGTCACAACTAGAACTGCTGTCAATAACCTTGAAATCACTATCACGTTCACTGCTAACATCTGGGTCTTGTACATGGCCAAATAGTTTCCTCTTTTGCCCTGGTACAGGTGAACATGAACATGAACAAGCCGGCCCAGCACCAGAGGTGGAAGGTTGTGGGTCATCTGGGTTTTCATCACTAATTACGTTATCCCGGGCACTTTTTTCGGTCACACTCACTTGAAAACCCTGGAATTCAGTCACTGATACTTTCATCGCTGTTAGAGCTATCACTTGGGAACAAAAGACCTCCAATCCGCCGAGGAGTGAGGTACTTCCGACCGCGAGGCATGGTGAAAATGGACTAACAAGATGGCGCTCCTGCAATGCACCACTGAGTCCCAGATTTTTTTTCACAGGGTGCACACCCACCACTGAGACACATTCTCTCTCGTGTAGGCGTACCAGGCTTTTCCTGCTTGATTTGAGGCCGCTAGAATTTAAGCGTATAGATACGTCAGAAACAGTGGCACGTAAGATGTATTAATACGGTGTAAACAGTTAAAGGGTTAGTTTATTTTAAGCTTTAGAAAAGTTGTCATGGTATTCAGTATAAGGTGGATAACACAACTACAGTGGACCCCCGGATAACGTAATTAATCCGTTCCAGAGAGAGAGACTTGTACTGAATCTGACGTAATCTGAATTAATTTTCCTCGTGAGAAATAATGGAAATCCAATTAACCCTTTGACTGTCGCGGCCGTATATATACGTCTTACGAGGTACCATGTTTGACGTATATTTCTTTTATTATCACACTGGCCGATTCCCACCAAGGCAGGGTGGCCCAAAAAAGAAAAACTTTCACCTTCATTCACTCCATCACTGTCTTGCCAGAAAGGTGCTTTACACTACAGTTTTTAAACTGCAACATTAACACCCCTCCTTCAGAGTGCAGGCACTGTACTTCCCATCTCCAGGACTCAAGTCCGGCCTGCCGGTTTCCCTGAACCCCTTCATAAATGTTACTTTGCTCACACTCCAACAGCACATCAAGTATTAAAAACCATTTGTCTCCATTCACTCCTATCAAACATGCTCACGCATGCCTGCTGGAAGTCCAAGCCCCTCGCACACAAAACCTCCTTTACCCCCTCCCTCCAAACTTTCCTAGGCCGACCCCTACCCCGCCTTCCTTCCACTACAGACTGATACACTCTTGAAGTCATTCTGTTTCGCTCCATTCTCTCTACATGTCTGAACCACCTCAACAACCCTTCCTCAGCCCTCTGGACAACAGTTTTGGTAATCCCGCACCTCCTCCTAACTTCCAAACTACGAATTCTCTGCATTATATTCACACTACACTTTGCCCTCAGACATGACAGCTCCACTGCCTCCAGCCTTCTCCTTGCTGCAACATTTATCACCCATGCTACACACCCATATAAGAGCGTTGGTAAAACTATACTCTCATACATTCCCCTCTTTGCCTCCAAGGACAAAGTTCTTTGTCTCCACAGACTCCTAAGTGCACCACTCACCCTTTTCCCCTCATCAATTCTATGATTCACCTCATCTTTCATAGACCCATCCGCTGACACGTCCACTCCCAAATATCTGAATACATTCACCTCCTCCATACTCTCTCCCTCCAATCTGATATCCAATCTTTCATCACCTAATCTGTTTGTTATCCTCATAACCTTACTCTTTCCTGTATTCACCTTTAATTTTCTTCTTTTGCACACCCTACCAAATTCATCCACCAATCTCTGCAACTTCTCTTCAGAATCTCCCAAGAGCACAGTGTCATCAGCAAAGAGCAGCTGTGACAACTCCCACTTTGTGTGTGATTCTTTATCTTTTAACTCCACGCCTCTTGCCAAGACCCTCGCATTTACTTCTCTTACAACCCCATCTATAAATATATTAAACAACCACGGTGACATCACACATCCTTGTCTAAGGCCTACTTTTACTAGGAAATAATTTCCCTCTTTCCTACATAATCTAACTTGAGCCTCACTATCCTCGTAAAAACTCTTCACTGCTTTCAAGTAACAACCTCCTACACCATACACCTGCAACATCTGCCACATTGCCCCCCTATCCACCCTGTCATATGCCTTTTCCAAATCCATACATGCCACAAAGACCTCTTTAGCCTTATCTAAATACTGTTCACTTATATGTTTCACAGTAAATATCTGGTCCACACACCCCCTACATTTCCTAAAGCCTCCCTGTTCATCTGCTATCCTATTCTCCGTCTTACTCTTAATTCTTTCAATAATAACTCTACCATACACTTTACCAGGTATACTCAACAGACTTCTCCCCCTATAATTTTTGCACTCTCTTTTATCCCCTTTGCCTTTATACAAAGGAACTATGCATGCTCTCTGCCAATCCCTAGGTACCTTACCCTCTTCCATACATTTATTAAATAATTGCACCAACCACTCCAAAACTATATCCCCACCTGCTTTTAACATTTCTATCTTTATCCCATCTATCCCGGCTGCCTTACCCCCTTTCATTTTACCTACTGCCTCACGAACTTCCCCCACACTCACAACTGGCTCTTCCTCACTCCTACAAGATGTTATTCCTCCTTGCCCTATACACAAAATCACAGCTTCCCTATCTTCATCAACATTTAACAATTCCTCAAAATATTCCCTCCATCTTCCCAATACCTCTAACTCTCCATTTAATAACTCTCCTCTCCTATTTTTAACTGACAAATCCATTTGTTCTCTAGGCTTTCTTAACTTGTTAATCTCACTCCAAAACTTTTTCTTATTTTCAACAAAATTTGTTAACAACTCACCCACTCTCTCATTTGCTCTCTTTTTACATTGCTTCACCACTCTCTTAACCTCTCTCTTTTTCTCCATATACTTTTCCCTCCTTGCATCACTTCTACTTTGTAAAAACTTCTCATATGCTAACTTTTTCTCCTTTACTACTCTTTACATCATCATTCCACCAATCGCTCCTCTTCCCTCCCACACCCACTTTCCTGTAACCACAAACTTCTGCTGAACACACTAACACTACATTTTTAAACCTACCCCATACCTCTTCGACCCCATTGCCTATGCTCTCATTAGCCCATCTATCCTCCAATAGCTGTTTATATCTTACCCTAACTGCCTCCTCTTTTAGTTTATAAACCTTCACCTCTCTCTTCCCTGATGCTTCTATTCTCCTTGTATCCCATCTACCTTTTACTCTCAGTGTAGCTACAACTAGAAAGTGATCTGATATATCTGTGGCCCCTCTATAAACGTGTACATCCTGAAGTCTACTCAACAGTCTTTTATCTACCAATACATAATCCAACAAACTACTGTCATTTCGCCCTGCATCATATCTTGTATACCTATTTATCCTCTTTTTCTTAAAATATATATTACCTTTAACTAAACCCCTTTCTATACAAAGTTCAATCAAAGGGCTCCCATTATCATTTACACCTGGCACCCTAAACTTACCTACCACACCCTCTCTAAAAGTTTCTCCTACTTTAGCATTCAGGTCCCCTACCACAATTACTCTCTCACTTGGTTCAAAGGCTCCTATTCATTCACTCATATATATATATATATACGTATATATACTCATAAATTCTAGTGGCTTCAAATCAAGCAGGAGAAAGCTGGTAGGCCCACATGTGAGAGAATGGGTCTGTGTGGTCAGTGTGCAAGATATAAAAAAAATCCTGGAGCACGCAGTGCATAATGAGAAAAAAAAAACTGACCGTTTTTTTTTAATTAAAATGCCGACTTTGTGGTCTATTTTCGTATAGTATTTATGGTTGTATTCTCGTTTTCTTGGTCTCATTTGATAGAATGGAAAACTTATTATAGAAATAGAGGTGATTTTGATTGATTTTACTATAAAAAGAACCTAGAAATGGAGCTCAAAGTAGGGGAAATGTTTGATTTTTGCCCATGTTCAAAAGTAAACAAATGATGCCATTGTCCAATAAATGTCCAACTAGCCATTCTAATATGCAGTCATGAATGGGTTGATGTTATTTATACAATTATTACAGTATTGCAGTAGTCTGCATAATAGTAAGTCTTCTATTATTTGTTTGAATAAAAATTCAAAATAGAAAGCAAGAGTAATATCAGAGGGGCCTGGAGACATGACTGATGAGCAAAGAAAATTTTATTTTAGAGCCAGGAATGTCTGCATTGTTCATTCTGAACCTTTTTTTGAAATTGTCATATTTTTTAGTGTTCGTGAAATTGGCCAAATTGCAAATTTCTGACCACATTATTAGGTAGTTGAATTCGGTAAATGGGCATTTTCTTGTACTAAATCGATAGAAAAAATGGAGTTCTAAAGAAATAGCTATGAGTTTGGGCGACTGGAACAATGGAATTAGCCGAAAATAGGGCTCAAAGTGGGTGAAATCGCCGATTTGTAAACAGCGCCGAGGTCGCTAACTTCACGAGAGCATAATTCCGTCAGTTTTTCATCAAATTTCGTTTTTTTGGTGTCATTACAATCGGGAAAAGATTCTCTATCATTTCATAAGAAAAAATAATTTTTTTTTTTTAAATTTTGCGACACCAGGAGACACCTCAGGATTGGGGGTTGCGACAGTCAAAGGGTTAATCTGTTCGAGACACCCAAAAGTATTAAACAATATCATTTTTCTATGTGAAATCCACATTTCCTTACACAGAAAACAATGAGACATGCAGAGTAAAACATTACTAAAATGACACTTACCTTTATTGAAGACTTACTGATGATTGATGAGATGGGAGGAGGGGAGAGGATGGAGGTGTACTATTGCTTGGAAGGGGAATCCCAGTCCATGAAGACTTCAGGTACCAAGTCCTTATCTGGGGTTACTTCCCTTCTTTGTTTTTAATGCCACTAGGACCACCTTGAGAGTCACTGGACCCCTGTTGCATAAAATATTTGTCCAGAGAGCTCTGTTTCTGATGTCTCTTTAAGATTTCCCTAAAATGGGACACAACATTATCATTGTAGATGTTGCCAGCATGGCCTGCAACAGCTGTGTCAGGGTGACGTTCATCTATAAATGTTTGCACATAAGAAAGCAGGAACACTGCAGCAGGCCTGTTGGCCCATACTAGGCATGTCCTTCACAAACCATCCCACTAACAGAATCGTATTTGCCCAACCCAATTTTCAGTGCTTCCCTAGCAATAAGCTTTGATAATTCTAGTCACTCATGCACAGTCCCAATCAAATCATGTGTGTGGGGAAGTACCCTGGCTGGTGTGTGTGGGGAAGTACCCTGGCAGGTGTGTGGGGGGGGGGAAGTACCCTGGCTGGTGTGTGGTGGGGAAGTACCCTGGCTGGTGTACATAAGAAAGCAGGAATACTGCAACAGACCTGTTGGCCCATACTACCACCCTCTACCACCATCACTACTGCCATCACTACCACCATCACTACCACCATCACTACCACCATCACTACCACCATCACTACCACCATCACTACCACCCTCTACCATCATCACTACTGCCATTGCTACCACCCTCTACCACCACCACTTTCATATCTTTCTACAAACTTTTTCTTGAGTTCTATAGTGTTTTTCACCCTCTTTACCGAAGGACTGGAACTAGAAGCTTTATTTGGGCCCCTGGTGGCTTATTTTGCAGTTATAAGCACTAAAAACAACAGAATAATACAAAATGTATCGCATGTGCACTGGAATCGTCCTCACTGGCTGGTAAACAATGGCACACTGGCTGTACATGGAGTGTCCGGGCTGCTCATGGCGAGTGGACACGTTCAGGACGAATGACTTTTACCGAGTTCAGTGTCATTAACCGAGCCGATATTTTGACACAAGAATGTTACTTAACCCTTTGACTGTTTCGGCCGTATGTATACGTCTTACGAGCCAGTGTGTTTGATGTATATATACTCAAAAATTCTAATGGCTTCAAATCAAGCAGGAGAAAGCTGGTAGGCCCACATGTGAGAGAATGAGTTTGTGTGGTCAGTGTACACCATATAAAAAAAAAAAATCCTGCAGCACGCAGTGCATAATGAAAAAAAAAACTGACCATGTTATTGGATTAAAACGCTGAATTTTAGATGTATTTTCGTATAGTATTTATGGTTGTATTCTCATTTTCTTGGTGTCATTTGATAGAATGGAAAACATATTATAGAAATAGAGGTGATTTTGATTGGTTTTACTATGAAAAGGACCTTGAAATGGAGCTCAAAGTAGCGGAAATGTTTGATTTTTGCTGATGTTCAAGAGTAAATAAATGTCATTGTCCAATAAATGTCCAACTAGCCATTCTAATATGCAGTCATGAATGGGTTGACATTATTTATACAATTATTACAATATTGCAGTAGTCCGCGTAACAGTAAATCTTTTATTTTTTGTTTGAATAAAAATTCAAAATAGAAAGCAAGAATATCAGAGGGGCCTGGAAACATGACTCATGAACAAAGAAAATGTTATTTTAGAGCCAGGAATGTCCACATTGTTCATTCTGGACCTTATTTTGAAATTGGCATATTTTTTAATTTGTGCAAAATTGGCCAAATTGCCAATTTCTGACCACATTATTGGGTATTTGAAATCAGTAAATGGGCAGTTTCTCGTACTCAATCGATAGAACAAAATGGAGTTCTAAAGAAATAACTGAGTTTGGTCGACTGGAACAATGGAATTAGCTTAAAATAGGGCTCATTGTGCAAAATCGCCTATTCGTAAATATCCCTCGAGGTCATTAACTTCGCGAGAGCGTAATTCGGAAAAGTTTTCCATCAAATTTCATACTTTTGGTATCATTACCATCGAGAAAAGATTCTATCGTTTCATAAGAAAAAATTTTTTTTTTTTTTTCCAAATATTTTGCGACACCAGGAGACACCTCAGGATTTTGGGGTTGTGGCAGTCAAAGGGTTAATCCGATTATTACTTAATCCGACGACAACTTAATCTGGGGTCCACTGTAAATGGAACTCAAAAGTCAAATGGGAAAATAGGTGAACGAGAATCATAAAAATACCATTGGAAGCTGAAATTATTACCTCTGTAGAGTTGGACATTGTTGATGCTGTAGGTAAAAAATACAGGGGCTTGTGACACTTGCTGTATGAAATTATATTTACCTCAGGTGCTTTATTTTTTAAATTTAAATTTTGTCAATCTGATATTTCATACATGGTACAGGTACAGTGGAATCTCGGTATGCGACCTTAATTCATTCCAGAAGGCTGTTCAAGTGCTGCTCCGCGTGAGTATTGAACAAGTTCTTCCCAACCAATTTTCTGTTTGGTTGGCTGTTATCACTGATCTTTGTAGGCCCCATGGTGATTTATTTATAATACAAAAAAAAAACTCCAAAAAAATGCAAAGGAACACGAAATAGTTTACGGCAAAGTTCTCTCAGGTCATATTTGTTTGGTTGGGTGCTGAGCTTTGTTCGAGTAGGGAGCTGGTCGTATACTGAGGTTACACTGTACATTAAACTTTTTTTTATTATTATTATCACACTGGCCGATTCCCACCAAGGCAGGGTTGCCTGAAAAAGAAAAACTTTCACCATCATTCACTCCATCACTGTCTTGCCAGAAGGGTGCTTTACACTACAGTTTTTAAACTGCAACATTAACACCCCTCCTTCAGAGTGCAGGCACTGTACTTCCCATCTCCAGGACTCAAGTCCGGCCTGCCGGTTTCCCTGAACCCCTTCATAAATGTTACTTTGCTCACACTCCAACAGCATGTCAAGTATTAAAAACCATTTGTCTCCATTCACTCCTATCAAACACGCTCACGCATGCCTGCTGTAAGTCCAAGCCCCTCGCACACAAAACCTCCTTTACCCCCTCCCTCCAACCTTTCCTAGGCCGACCCCTACCCCGCCTTCCTTCCACTACAGACTGATACACTCTTGAAGTCACTCTGTTTTGCTCCATTCTCTCTACATGTCCAAACCACCTCAACACCCCTTCCTCAGCCCTCTGGACAACAGTTTTGGTAATGCCGCACCTCCTCCTAACTTCCAAACTACGAATTCTCTGCATTATATTCACACCACACATTGCCCTCAGACATGACATCTCCACTGCCTCCAGCCTTCTCCTTTCTGCAACATTCATCACCCATGCTTCACACCCATATAAGAGCGTTGGTAAAACTATACTCTCATACATTCCCCTCTTTGCCTCCAAGGACGAAGTTCTTTGCCTCCACAGACTCCTAAGTGCACCACTCACCCTTTTCCCCTCATCAATTCTATGATTCACCTCATCTTTCATAGACCCATCTGCTGACACGTCCACTCCCAAATATCTGAATACATGCATCTCCTCCATACTCTCTCCCTCCAATCTGGTATCCAATCTTTCATCACCTAATCTTTGTTATCCTCATTACCTTACTCTTTCCTGTATTCATTTTTAATTTTCTTCTTTTGCACACCCTACCAAATTCATCCACCAATCTCTGCAACTTCTCTTCAGAATCTCCCAAGAGCACAGTGTCATCAGCAAAGAGCAACTGTGACAACTCCCACTTTGTGTGATTCTTTATCTTTTAACTCCACGCCTCTTGCCAAGACTCGCGCATTTACTTCTCTTACAACCCCATCTATAAATATATTAAACAACCACGGTGACATCACACATCCTTGTCTAAGGCCTACTTTTACTGGGAAATAATTTCCTTTTTTCCTATATACTCTTAGAGTATGTAGAATATATTAAACTTGCTATTTTAAAAACTTTTAGCTTATTAACTTGATTGATCTCCATTTTTAATTTATTAATTTTTCTCCAGCAGAGTGATTTGTTTTTAATCTATTGATTATTTTTATTGTGTTGGTTGATATACATAATATAATTGTTACAAACAATCTTTCTTAATGCTGAAAGTCCATGGAGAAGCACAGTATAATATTCATTGTAAAGTGGCACCACCTGAGAATAGCTTTGAAATGTTCTCAAAAGGTTAATAAAAAAAAATAATCAGTTGAATCATGAGTTTGAGCTATTTATGTTGTGGAGCAGAGAAATGATCACTGATAGACCGCTTACAATGTAAGACCTTGTCAAACTATTTGAAAGCCTCTGTAGTGTGCACTCAAAAATGATTAATTTCTTTGCAAATTCCTATTTTGTCAAAAGTTAGTTTTGAGAGAATTTGGTAAAATATTGTACAGATCATTGCATTTTTAAGTTAAATAATTGTTAATACTGTAAACAAAATTGGAAACTTTAAGACTGGAAGTTAAAATTGAGTTTAGTATTGCTATTTATATACTATTTCAAATGATTCCCATACCTTCCTCTTTTTCTTCTGAACTGTCGTTGAGTGCCTCTGCAAAGATAATTACTTATGAGTGAAGTGAAAGTGTTGAATGATGATGAAAGTATTTTCTTTTTTGGGGGGTTTTCTTTCTTTCTGGGTCACCCTGCCTCGGTGGGAGACGACCGACGTGTTTAAAAAAAAAAAAAGCACAAAGATGAAATTAAAATTGTGGTAGGAAATGAAGACACTACCTTTATTTTTTCCAGCTGAACATTTCTGATGGAATTGCAGTATCTACATTTTATTTGGTTTTAAAAAATAATAGAAGGTTTTGTGGATGTCAAACCAAACTGTTTTCTTTTCAGATCTTCGGCAGGAGCTGAGTGTCAAGGAAAAAGAGGAACCAGGGCCAGACAATGATAAAGCATTGCAACAGCAGCAGCAACAACAACACAAGTTGCATCTCCATCCTCCTCCAAAACTAGAGCCATTACCTACTTCCGAGGAAATGATTGATTCCAATAAACTTTTATCAAACACACAGCTCCCAGAGTCTGTGCCGAGCACAACTGTAATAAGTAAGCTACAGTATCTCTCGCTACCATGTGTCATTGAAAAATTCCAAAACTAATATACAAGTTGTGTAAATATTTTGGGTTACAAAAATTGAAAGGCATTTCTGCATGTAACTACAGTCTTGCAAGAATAGATACAGCATATTGAGGGACCAATTTATGAGATGCTTTCAGATATTGTACTAATAATGCATATTAATATTGCAACACCTTTATTTTATGCATTGCTGTATATTAAATTCTGGAAAATTTTGATCACCACTATTGATTCAATGATACTAAACATTATTGCTAACTTGACTTGTTTGCAGCAAGTGATTGTATAATGGTAAAGAAAAAAGGACAGTGTATGTGCATAGTGAGGAGGGGGGGATATTCTTTTGATTCATCTGCCTTCTCTTCCTTCCACTCATTCCTTGTTCAGAATACTTCTGCCACAGGCTAATCTTAAGATGCCATCTTTTGGCAACAAGCACTAATCATGGTTGCCTTATGTGCATTCTGTCTTCAGTCTCTAACTCTAAGCTAAAACTATAGACTTGAGTATAGATAAACATGTTTGCTGTGCAAATAAGGTATATTACATGACTCCTTTATAGTTGAAAGGACAGTTAGGTAGCACTTAAGAGGTGAGTGAGTTACCTTTAAGCCATCCTGCCAAAAATCGAACTATAATGTGCTCTTATCCTGTACATTGCTGAAATATTACCTGAATTTCCAGTATTAGTTTGACTTTCACATAGTACACACATGTAACAGATATTTCACCTAGATAAGACAGATCAGTGCAAAATATTCTCATTTAGCAAATGAGTTTAAATGGAAAAAAGTGAGTAAAAAACAAAATAACAAAAAAAGTAAATGAAAACTCTTGATAATACTCAAGCTTATCACATGTGTGCAGATTAATTTTTTTTTGTAAATTTTGGGACAGGATTTAGTAAAATGTAAAAAGTTTTTATATTTTTTATATAATTTATAGCTATGTTTACAGAATTTTTTGTACTTTGTGAAAACTGACTTAAAAAAATACGTCATTCTGATGGGTGAGCAAGGACGAGCATATTCTGTTTAATGTTCAGTATGTATACTGCCTTGTTATTGCACATATGGGCAATGTCTTTTCAAAATATATTAGGGATTGGTGTTGTATTTGTGTTGTATGCAGAAACATGCAAGGATTGTGAAGATTAAATTGTATTAAAAGCAGACGTACAGATATTTCTTTATTCAAATTTGACTTGTAGCAATATGTATAACATAGGGAAAATTAGAACAAATGTATCCTTGCCACCCATGACATACTAATAAATTGTTCAAGGGAGAAAGGAACGAACATCCTCGTTGTTCCCATTTCCTCATCAAACTTGGAAACTACGAATACTTGATCTTGGTGTCATGCATTACAATGAAGCTTCACTGTACAGTACTCTGTGTAATGTACAATAATGACATTGATGCGGACGCTGTGGTGATACTGGTGTTGATGAGCAAGACACAAGGATCACACACTGATAGGTTCATTCCAGTTCATTCATAACATTGTCCCCCAACAGCCATCACTGTCATAATTAACCCTTTGACTGTTGAGACCCCAAATCCTGAACTGTGTCTGTGTTGCAAAATATTCAAGGAAAAAAAAAAAATTTTTTCTTACAGAATTAGAAAATCTTTTCTCGATGGTAATGACACCAAACGTACGAAATTTAATGGAAAACTTACGGAATTACACTCTTGCGAAGTTAATGATCTCAGCAATACATACGCATCAGCGATTTTTCCCACTTTGAGCCCTATTTTGGGCCAATTCCATTGTTCCATTCGACCAAGAATGAGTACAAGAAACCTCCTATTTACTGATTTCAGCTACCCAATAATGTGGTCAGAAATTGGCAATTTGGCCAATTTCAGGCAAATTAATAAAGATGCCAGTTTCAAAATAGGGTCCAAAATAAACAATGCAGACATTCCTGGCACTAAAATAACATTTTCTCTGTTCATTGGTCATGTCTCCAGGCCCCTCTTATATTACTCTTGCTTTCTGTTTTGAATTTTTATTCACACACAATCTTAGTAGTATCAGTTCCCAGTAGTACCAGTTACCAGTAGTATGACTCACTACCAACCGTCTGCGTGAATCACTGACTGTTATTCACGTTGCAGCTGACCATAGCATGTTTTTGAACTCGTCTCACCCCTAGGCATCACTGGTGAGTCAGTCTTAGAGAACAGAGAGGCAGGGCGGGCCTGTGCCAGCCTACGTGAGTGTTCTTGCCCAGTCCACGTTTCGAACCCCCGCATAACAATAATATAGATTTACTGTTATGCAGACTACTGCATTGTTGTAATAATTGTATAAATAATGTCATCTCATTTATGATTGCATAATAGAATGGCTAGTTGGATACTTATTGGACGGTGACGTCATTTATTTACTCTTAAACATCAGCAAAAATCAAACATTTCTGCTAATTTGAGCTCAATTTCAAAGTCTTTTTCATTGTGAAATGCATCAAAAACATCTTTATTTCTGCAGTATATCTTCCATTCTATCAAATAAAACCAAGAAAACGAGAATACAACTATAAATATTATACGAAAATACACCTCAAATTCGGCGTTATAATCCTAAAACACGGTCAGTTTTTTTTTTTCTCATGCACTACATGCTGCAGGAATTTTTTATACTGTGCACACTGACCACACAGACCCATTCTCTCGTATGTGAGCCTATCAGCTTTCTCCCGCTTGATTTGAAGCCGCTAGAATTTTGGCGTATTAATACGTCACTGACACTGGCTCGTAAGACTTGTATATACGACACCGACAGTCAGTGGGTTAACCTGAGAAAGTTATCCAATAATTCTACTTTACTACTATTAATTTCATCATTACCGTTTTAAGATTAAGACTATTCATTTACTTAAGAAATTTGTCTTTCAGTAGTATACCATGGTACACAAATATAAACTAGCTCACTACAGTAAGGCCCACTATTAGAGCACTGCAGCATGTATGCATACCCACAATGTATAGGTGTACCTTGTTTGTCGTTCACATTTGATTTGAAGATCTTGCAGGAGTATTAAGCTAATTTTGAAATACTGAGATGAAAATGAAGGGTTTAGTAAGGAAAATATTGGTCCCAAATTATGCATAAAAAATGTTCAAAAGTAATATAACATTTGCCAAATAGCCACCAGTACTGTTAACATTTCCTGTATGTAGGTCATCATATTTAACATTAAGGTTTGTAAGGAAGGTGGGTTATTTTGGCAACTGGCCAGTGGTTTGTCTTTCAAAACTTGAAATACACCAGTCAACCTTGTGTACATAATACACATGGTATGTCACCATCTTCAACATATTTAAGCAAAATAGACTGCTGGCATATGAAGAGGAATGTGTGGGGTGCTGAGCACCAAGAGGATATCTCTGCTACCATACTTACTTCAGCTCATCACCACTAGCTTATCCCTCCTCTCCCACTATTTTATCAGTACAAAAAGAAAATAACTTTGGCAGTAAACATTTGCTTTTGTGTGTAACCAGCATCTTCAATTATTTCCAGCAAAATCGCACGCTGAATGTCTTGGCATGAGAGAAGTGTGTACATCATGTTCTTGCAACATCCAATAGACTAAACATCTTACTGCTAGAGGCCACTTACATAGCAGGTACCCTCTCAGCTCCCACACATTGTTTTTCTTAGAATGCTAATGAAAACTGTCAAGTTTATCCATTTTCTGCTCTGTGTAGCTATCATCACTTTTAGCAAGTGTAAGAGACATGTAAGAATGTAGACATGTATACATTTAGTGAGCAGTTGAGCAATACCACGTGATAAAAGATGTATACTGTAATCCTCAACAATGAATATGAGGCAGTCATATATAAAACATTAATAATATAATAAAGCAAAAATCATAGGTATGATAAAAAGGAGGTATGTAATAAATGGTTTAGAAAACACAGGTTGAAGAATGTGAGACTTGTGTAAAATTTTGGAATCTTTATTGAAGAAACTTTTTTGCCACACAGTGGCTTCATCAGTCCACTACCATTCTTTGTATTGGACTGATGAAGCCAATGTGTGGCAAAACATTTCTTCAGATTCCCAAATGTTGCAGAAGTCTCTCATTCTTCAAAAGAGGTATGTTTGGCTAGAGCTCTTATTACGAAAAAATAAGTGAATGAAATCTCGTTAGTGTTGTTACACTTTTGTAAGAGAGTGGAGAAGGGAGGCATATGGAAGGCTTAAGCAAGCACACCTTTCAAAACTGAAAACTTACTGACTCATGTTTCTCAGTGTCCTTTTATAGTTTGTTTACTGCTTGCTTGGTATTACATGACCTATACAGGTTAAGTACTTTCTTGTCAGTACGATAATCTGGCTTGTCATGAAAACATGTTGCCTTTAGTAAAATCCATTTACTAGAGATTTTTGTATGATGAGTGGCTCTTGATTCAGTTGGAATTTCCTTTGATTGAACCTTTGAGAGTCAAGACCCCTGCTTGCAAACTTGCTTCCAGGGTCGAATAATTTTCTTATGAAATGATAGCGAATCTTTTTCTGAAGGTAATGAAACCAAAAGCTTGAAATTTGATGGAAAACTTGAAGGAATTACACTCTCCCTAAGTTAACGGTCTTCGCGATATTTATGCACCTGCGATTTTGCCCAGTTTGAGCCCTATTTTGGGCCAATTCCCTTGTTTTGTTTGACCAAACTCGGCTATTAAGCTAGAATTCCTTTTATTCTATCGATTGAGTACAAGAAACTGCCCATTTACCTATTTCAACTATCCAATAAAGTGATCAGAAATTACTAATTTGGCCAATTTCACACAAAATTATTCAAGAAAGGCCATTTTCAAAGTAGGGTCTAGAATAAATGTAGACATTCCTGGCACTAAAATGACATTTTCTCTGTTCATTAGCCACCTCTCCAGGCCTCTTATATTATCCTTGCTTTCCATTTTGAATTTTTATTCACACAAGAAATGGAAGCTTTACTGTTATTCAGACTACTGCATAATGGTAATTGTATAAATGTCAGTGCATTCGTCAGTGCATATTAGACCGGCCAATTGACACATAAGCGTGGCGTGTTTTGTTTACTTGTGGGCATCGGCAAAATTTGAACATTTCTGCTACTTTGAGCTCAATTTCAAGCTATTTTTAGTTTGTAAACCATTCAAAATTATCTTCATTTCTGTAATATATCTCCAATTCTATTAACTGAGACCAAGAAACTGAGAATACAACCGTAAAAACCACATGAAAATACACTGCAAAGTCACTGTTTTACACCAGTCAGGTTTTTTCTTCATTATACACTGTGTGCTGAAGATTTTTTTTTTTTTTTATACTTCGCACACTAATCACACACTCATTCTCTCATGTGTCGACCTACCAGCTTTGTCCCGCAAGATTGGAAGCCGCTAGAATTTTGGTGTAGTTTTATGGGAGTGACCCTGGCTTCAAAGCCGTAATTTTATGGGACTGACCCCGAAAGGGTTAAGAAGGAACTGAACAACACTTGGCAAACATAGGATTCAAATTGAAATAAACTACTTCTTGATGTTTATTCACCAACTATATCAGGTCAACCTGTTTATGATTAACTGCTCTTGTTAATAACAGTGGTAGAGGTAGCAGTGGCATGCATTTACCTGCATTAGTGTCTAGAAATAGAAGTAGTAACGAAGTAGACCAACTAGCACACACGGCTCTGTTGGGTTGCAGTAGAGTAACACCAGTAGATGTGGTAGGAGCAGAATTGAATTGTAGAGGTGGTTGTAGCCTTTGCTTTTTATTCACTTCTGTGTAGCCTGTAAATTACTTTTTTTTGTATTGTATACATATCTCATTTCATGATGGCTATTGTTGGCATGAAATGTAGAGTTGAGGGTGAGGCCTTCTGCTTTATTAGTCTTTTATCATGCTCATATATAATACATGATAGATCTTAATGTAGATAGAAGCATATAATCTTAGCAAATAGCTTCAGTGTGGACTTGAAAATCCTCTTTATTTTTTTTTTTTTTTTTTTATATGTGGGGTTTTACAAGGTTAGGTTAAGGGTTGCTAATTTTATTGACAAGCTAAGAGCTGTTACCTACATCAACTCATTTGAAAGTATTTTTATTGTTATGAAACATACAAGTAGGAAACAGGATGAAGTTGGAGCCATCTGTAGGCCAGGATTTTCATTTGATCAACTGACTTTATCTCGTTGACATCATTATGCTGTACGAATGTGTTCCATACTCGAGTCATCCTTGGGATAAATGATCTCAGATGAAGTGATGTTCTGGGGAAGGGTACAGCCAGAGTGAAGTTGCTGCTTTCTGCCCGTCTTGTGGTATAGAAGCTTGCTTCATGCTGTCCTCGAAGTGAATCCAAGTGTGGTACTTTGACAATATTGGCCTTGTACATAACAGTAAGGCCACCCACATCCCTCCTGCATTGAAGGCTCTGCTGAAATGACAGATCTATCCAGGATTGGTCCAGGCGAGAGATGAGATGTCTTTCTTTGTTCTCTACTCTGTCAAGCAGTTGCATATGAAAGGGGGGGGGGGCAGGCAAACCAAGAAAGTGGAGCATACTCAAGGTGTGAGTGTACTTGTGCCTCATACAGAATCTTGCAACCCCTACTGTCAAGCAGATGCGAGATACGGCGAAGTGCAGTAAGCTTCCTGGCTGCCTTATTTGCAAGATTTGTGTGGTTCTTCATGGTCAGTTTGGAGTCGAATTTCACCCCAAGGATATCAGCTTCTTTCCCAGGTGCCAACACCCTCCCATTCATCCTTAGTACTGCACTGGCATTACCATCATGGTAATGCCAGTGCAGTAGTGCAGTGTAATGCATTTGTGTTTTCTTAGGTGCAAGTGATACTTGCCATCTATTTCCTCAAGCTGATGTAGCTCTTAGCTGGTGATTGATGTAACTTAGAGCAGCTGGTATTTCTTTTCTTGGATAAGTGAATGTCAGTGTACAGTTGTCTGCATATGCATGGTATTCTGGGATGAGATGAAGGTCATTGAAGTAGACATTCCACAACAATGGTCCCAGCACACTACCTTGTGGAACACTTGCCCCAATAGGATGTCTTGCTGATACTGTTCCATTGAGAACTACCCTTAGAGATCTACCCTGAAGGTAATCACTGAGGAGACATAGGGTAGAGCCTGTAATTCCCAGAGCTTGCAGTTTTGCTAAGAGGCCCTGGTGCCACACCCGGTCAAAAGCACCAGCAATGTCCAGTGCTACCACACAGCTGACTTTGGATTCATTCAGTGACTGGTGCTACTTAGTGGAGAGGTTTAACAACAGATCAGTAGCAGAGTAACCTTTCCTGAAGCCATATTGATGGTCACAAAGTAGTGAGTGGTAGTCAAGAAACAGTCATTTGTCTTGAAATTATTGTCTCGAGGATCTTGCCAGTGATTGACAGGAGTGACACTGGTCTGTAGTTGCTGATTTCTGCTCTGCTCTTCTTTTTGTGAACAGGGACTACATTTGCCTCTTTCCACAGAGGAGGACATTTACACTGTACTAGGCAGTGCTGAAATATGTGAGTTAGAAGTGCTGCTAGCTGGTCTGCACATCTTCTCAGCAATCTTGGGCTCAGCTTGTCTGGACCCACAGCCTTTCCTTGGTCAAGAGATTTAAGAAGGAAATGCACCTCCTCCTGACTAATTGTCACCACTAACAGTTTTGATACAGTTCTTGCAGCTGGCCAAGGAGGGTCCCTTGCTGGATCAGGAACTTGCATTTTGGTAGCAAAGTGTTCAGCAAAGAGGTCCGCTTTCTCTTGACTACTAGTAGAGGTGGTCCCATCCTGTCAGTTTAGAGATGGAATGAGTGCATCAGGCAGATGACCTTGTCTGTCCTTGACCAGGGACCACCAGGTTTTGGAACCTACTCTACCTGATGCTTGCATTCTTTTTGTCCACCTCCCACTTAGTGATGGCCCACTTTTGAACGTCGCCTATATGCCTACAGGCTTGCCTGTGCAAGTTCCTGTTATAGGTGGTAGGATGTCTTATACCTTCGCCATGCCTTGTACTTAGCAGTAGCAGCCTTTCTATAACGGAAGCCAAACCAAGGCTGATCTGTAGGCTTCGTCACATATTGCCGGTGAAGACTGTGTTCTTGTTGTAGATTAAGGATGTGTCCAATGAAGGCTTTCACTTGGTTGTCAATATCCCCTTGAAGAGCATTCCAATCAGTGGTGGCAAGCTCAGAGCAAAGGGCTGGCCAATTACCTCTTTCCTATAGCCAGGTTGTGCGTGTGGACTCGCCTCATTCTGTTGGGATCTTAAGTGTCATAGAAACAGCTTTGTGGTCAGATGATCCAACGTAGCCGAGGGGTTGACAAGTGACTATACCTTCTACCAGATCACTTACTACTGGGTCAAGGGAGGAGCCAGAGATATGAGTAGGGAAATCAACAAAGTTTCTCATGTCAAACACTGCAAGAAGGTCATCAAAGTCTCTCTGTATAAGGTGTTGGTTGAGGTCACCAACAATTATATGTTGACAGTTGTATTGTAGCAGAAGGGAGTCCACATTTTCCATTAGGAAGTTGATGGGGTCTGCATGTTGCCACTGAGGTCTGTACATTGCACATGCTAGTACGGAGGTACTAGTGTTTGTGCGTAGCTTGAAGAACATCATTTCAAGATGAGTAGGGATGACAACATCAATGTGCTGGGCATGTACACTTTTAGAGAAGCACGCAGCAACACCACCTCCTTGCCCTTGCCTGTCTCTTCTCACCTATGAGGTATAGCCAGCAGTTCTTGCAAAATTTTCTGGAGTCCTGTTGTCCAAAAATGTTTCAACAACAGCTATCATGTTCGGACATCGAGTGTTCACAAAACTGTGTGCGAGAGCTCTACAACATTAGTAATGAAACCTCTAGTGTTGGCCGACAGGATGCTGATAGAGTAGCTCCTCATGATGTGGTCTTCTCTTCTTTTCTCTCTCTCTCTCCTCTCTCTCCCATCCCCCTCAATGTATCCCCTCATGAGCAATGCTTCCCCCTAAATACAATAATCTTTCTGGGGATTGAGTTTGTCTGGGGGCTATTTTGTCATGCCCATTGGATAGCCAATATGCAAAGAAATATTCTTTGTGAGATCATTAGCATTTTGTATGGTCTTAATGATCACATGCTCTGTAATCATTGCAGACTTCAATGGAGCTAACAGATTTTATTTTCATTGTTTCCTTTAGGTTTATGCTTGCTTATCTTTGTAGATTAATTGTTGTACTTACCTCTAGTCTTCCATGTCATCGCCCTCCTGCCTTGAAAAATCTGACCCTCCAAGTCTGCCTTTATTCCCTTTCATCCCAGACTCATGCTTCCTCTTAATCATTTTCAGTAATACTAATGTTACGGATGGCTTTGTATAGATGAGCCATAACACCACTGCAGTTAGGCTGATCTAGGTGGCTAAACTATAAACCAACAATGATATTCTATTTAGAAGTTCTCTTCAAGGTAGTTTGCCTTGGTAGTGGTCAAGGGTTTTGTACTTGGTGAGTTTGAGCTACCCTCTGATAAAGCCTGATTACCTCTCTTTCTCCAGAGTACTGCAGGGCTTTTATGATTTCACCACCTTTTCCTAATGATCTACATAGTGGACTTTTGACTCTAGGATTCCTGGTCATAGCAAACATTGAAATGGTGTGCATAAAACTTCCTAAGGCAATGATGACAGTTCCATTATACTCGCTGCAATGTGTACTTAGCAAGATATAAGTACAAACCCACTTATATTCAACTATGGGAAGAACAAGAGAGGCAAAAGACCATTTCCCTGCCTGTCATGACTAATTACTACCTATTTGCGATACGGGAGAAGAGTTATGCTCATGGTTTACCATCTTAGGTACAGTAATACATTTTTTACATAATTTGTTTTTCCAGTGGTCAAGCACTCGCTACTCCTGAAGAAGTTTCTAGCAACTTTTAGGGGCATTTCCTTCTTAGTTTATAGTTATGACCTTAAGTTTGACATGTACGTGTCCTACTGATGACCTAAGTCTACTAAGACATTTTTACCTTGTATAACTGGTCTTATTTTCCTTTCAAACGGGAAAGCTCTTTTCTTGTAATACAGTGGTACCCCGAGTTTCGAACTGCTCCCAACTTAAACAGTTATGTAAGTGTATTTGTGTAAGTGCATATGTAAGTGTATTTTTGGGGATCTGAAACGGACTAATCTAATTTACATTATTCCTTATGGGAACAAATTCATTCGGTGTTGGCATTCGAACAGCATTCTGGAATGAAATATGTTCAAAACTTGGGGTACCACTGTAGTTTATTATTCAGTCTGATATCTAATAGGTTAATATATTTGGAATAACAGGAATTTGCTGATCGATAACAGTAGTTTTTTATTTTTTTTCTTCACTTTTCTATAAGAGTTTTTTTCAGTAATTTCTGAAAATCTCTTGTTAGTGAGATTCTTCAATGGATGGTGGGGGAGGGGGCCTTTGACTCTGAAAAGCTCTTGATCCAACATATTGGAGCTACCCTTTTCCTTGGATCAAACCTGATTACCTTTCATTCCCAATCTTCTCCATGAATATGATAATGATTTGTCAGTGAGAGAGAGCTGTATAGCCCTTGTGGCTTAGCGCTTCTTTTTGATTATAATAATGTCAGTGAGAGAGCCTTATAGTAAAGTATTTTTTCTTGTCTTGCCAGTTTGCTCCTGTAGTGAAAATCCAGATATCATTCACAGATTAACTTATAACCCTTGTTACTATCGTTTATTCCTTACATAGACAATGTGCATCACTAATAAATTAGGGAAAATTGCAGTTTTCATGTTATTCTTTTAAAAACAGACTTTCATGCTCATTCCTTTTCTTAGCCCTTCTAGTATTACTAGTGTATAGCCCTTGTGGCTTAGCGCTTCTTTTTGATAATAGTATTACTAGTATTCCTTTTATGTGCCATGATTAATATCCAGAGACAAAACAGGGTCTTCCTAACTGGAGGGAGTTTCAGGGGTCAATGCCCCTGCAGCCTGGTCCATGGCTGGGTCTCATGATGGATCAGGGCCTGATCAACCAGGCTGTTACTGCTGGCCACACGCAGTAGTAGCCCGGCTGGTCAGGTACTGACTTTAGGTCTCTGTCCAGCTCCCTCTTGAAGACAGATAGGGGTCTATTTGTAATTCCCCTTATTTATGATGAGAGGCTGTTAAACAGCTTTTGGACCTGGCACTTATTTTATTTTTGTACTCACAGCACCTGTGCTTTTCATTTGGGAATGTTGCGCCATTTGCCGAGTCTTATGCTTTCATAGTGAGTGATTGACATGTGTAGATTTCGGACCAGTTCCTCTTTGATTTTTCAGGTGTAAATTATGATGCACAGCAGGTTCTCGAATAACATCATTGAGTTCAACATTTTCATTATAATGTTGATCAGAAAAAATGAATGAATACAAATTATTGTAAAAGAAAAATTCATAAAGTATACAATAATCATACAAATGCACGACAATAAACAAGGTGGTATGAAAGCGCTCAGTGAGCCCACCATATTTGTTATTGTTTGTTTTTGAACTGTGTGGTGGCAGGTGATCGTTGCAGTTTTTGTTTTGCAGACATTTATTCCTTTATTTAACCCTGTTGCAATAAGTGTTAAGGTGTACTGTGCACCCCTGATGTACGTGGTCACAGAAAACAGAAGTGTGACGTTAGAAACAAGACTAGAAGTTTTAAAGAGGTTTGACGATGGGAAGCGAGATGTGGCTTCATTATACAGTAGGACCCCACTTATACAGCAGGTTAGGTTCCAGGCTACAGCTGGAAAGCGGATATCACCGGAAAGCAGAACACCATTTTTTCCATTTATAAATGATGTAAATCCCAGATAACGAATTTACATTAACATATATTTAGTTAGCAATAGAACTAGGCATTAAAAACGATAAAAAGTAAAATACACATGCAGTACACTCATTACTTACCTTAAAATATTTGTAGTCCTAATGTAGGGTGAGAGGTGAGTAGTATTTATTGTAAGAGGTCAGGTGTGGTAGGTATGGCCACCCCTCCTACACATAATATACAGTGCAACCTCAGTTTTCGTTTGCCCTGGTTTTTGTCGAATTTGGCTTTCAATGACTTTTCGTCAAAATTTTGTCCCATCTTCCCATGCCAACACAAAGCATCCCACACATTTTGAGTCAGTCTGACTTTTTCTCTGAGTGGGCATTACCCTGCATGTTCATCCGAAACATTTCGTGATAATCCATTGTTTTTTGTGCTTATTTATTGAATGCGACTGCTAAATAAGTCACCATGGGGCCAAAGAAAGTTCCGAGTGCTAGCCCTTTGATAAAGAAGGCGAGAAACACAATAGAATTCAAGAAAGAACTCATAGCAAAGTAGGGGGTTGGATGTGAGTGGCCAGGATGTGGAAGAGTTGGTGGACAATCACAGGGAAGAGCTAACCACTGAAGAGCTTCAACACTTTCAACTGGAACAGCAACAGATTGCAGCTGAGGAAATTGCTTCAGAGGAGGAGGAAGAGAAAGGGGAGAATGTGCCTTCTTCAGTGATTAAGGACATGTGTGGAAAGTGGAGTGAGTTGCAAAGTTTTGTGGAGAAATATCACCCTAACAAAGCTGTTGCAAGCCGTGTCTGCAACATGTTCAATGACAGTGTCTTGTCGCATTTTAGGCAAATCTTAGAGACGCCAGAAACAGACCTCTCTGGACAGATTTGTTTTGTGCGACGGGGGTCCAGTGCCATTAAAAGACAAAGAAGGGAAGTAACCCTGGATAAGGACTTGATACCTGAATTCCTTATAGAGGGCGATTCCACTTCCAACCAATAACCTCTCCTCCTCCCTCTCCCCTCCTTGCGTCTTACATACGCCAACAAGTCTTTAATAAAGGTAAAAGGGATATTAAAGGTTCATTTATCTATTTTGTTAGTCCTTTATATTTATTTCTCATTGTTTTCAGTATGTAAAGCTATAGTTATTCTCTATAAAATGTATTTTTTGTTAATACTTTTGGGTGTCTGGAACAGAGTAATTGGATTTACAATATCTCTTGTGGGAATTTTGGTTTTTGTCACTTTCTGGAATGAATTCATGGTAAAAACTGAGTTCCACTGTACACTTAAAGTGCCTTAGAGCAATATAATGTACATACTACAGTACAGTGAGTTGCATTTATTGTAAGAGGTCAGGTGTGGTAGGTATGGTCACCCCTCCCCCACGTAATATACACTTAGTGCCCTAGAACAATAAAATGTATATACAGTACACTCATTGCTTACCTTAAAATATCTGTAGTCTTAATGTAGGGTGAGAAGTGAGTTAACAAGATAAAACGATTAAAAATGAGAGAGGACGAGTAAACGAGAGAAGAGAGACACGCGGAGTATGTAAACAGACAATCACATCTGGTTATGGTTTATACACATTCATTTCCATGTTTGTGAGTAAGTTTTTATTCAGGTACACATACACTTAGTTACGTAGATTATCATACATAGCAGCATATGCATAGATTACCTAGGATAACCAAAAAAAAAGTTGGTGACTTATTTCCATGTTTTGTAAAGCTTATACCATAATACAAACACCTTACATTGTGTACAAGTTGTCTCCACATTGGTACAGAAGAATAAATAAAGATCTATACAGTGGAACCTCTGTTTTTATGATTAATTCGTTCCAGAAAGTCTGACAAAAACTAAACTGTATGAAAACTGAAGCAATATTTCCCATAAGAAATAACGTAAATCCAATCAATCCGTTCCAGACACCCAAAAATATTAACCAAAAAAATACATTTTATAGAGAATAACTATAGTTTTACATACAGAAAACAAAGAAATAAATATAAATGACTAATGAAATGGATAAATGAACATCACTTTTACCTGCTGAAGACTCTTCTTGGCATATGGAAGACAACAAGGAAGGAATAGGGGGGAGGAGAGGTTAGTGTCTGGAAGGGGAATCCCCCTCCATAAGGACTTAATGTATCAAGGCCCTATCTTGGGTTACTTCCCTGCCTTAAATTTTACTGGCACTAGGACCAGCTCGAGATGTCACTGGACCTCTGTCGCACAAAAAATCTGTCCAGAGAGGTCTGTTTCTGGCGTCTCTTTAAGATTTGCCTAAAATGGGACAAGGCATTTTCATTGAAGATGTTGCAGACACAGCTTGCAACAGCCTTGTTAGGGTGATATTTCTCCACAACGCATTCCACTTTGCACACATGTCCTTAATCACTGAAGAAGGCACATTCTCACAATGTTCACTCAACAAGAAATAAAGCCAGACCGAGTCAGAACACGTGGAATGCTTTGTGTGGGCGTGGGCAGGCGGACACATTTGGTACGGCAGACCATTGTCACTTCTACAAAAAACAAGTGGATGTACGAAAACTGGGACAAAATTTCGATGAAAAAAGTCGTTGAAAACTGAATCCTATGAAAACCAGAGCATACGAAAACCAAGGTTCCACTGTATTCCCATTCTCATGTAAAACACCATTTTTAAAAAAAGACGCTCTGAGTGAAGGCATACAAAAGGAATAATTTTCTACACTTACTCCCAGTAATACTATTGCTTACACATTTTCTTTGGTGCTGAACTACAGAAAACATTATTCTTTCCATCACTCTGGCAAGATGCCTGGAAAACTTCTCATATTTGTTAATTTATTCTACTATGGGTGTATTTATCATACTTATTTGTTATGTAGCTTTTTTTTTTTTTTTTTTTTCCCCCCAACAAGTCTGCCATCTCCCACCGAGGCAGGGTGACCCAAAAAACGAAAGAAAATCCCCAAAAAGAAAATACTTTCATCGTCATTCAACACTTTCACCACACTCACACATTATCACTGATTTTGCAGAGGTGCTCAGAATACAACAGTTTAGAAGCATATACATATAAAGATACACAACATATCCCTCCAAACTGCCAATATCCCAAACCCCTCCTGTAAAGTGCAGGCATTGTACTTCCCATTTCCAGGACTCAAGTCCGACTATATGAAAATAACCGATTTCCCTGAATCCCTTAACTAAATATTACCCTGCTCACACTCCAACAGATCGTCAGGTCCCAAGTATCATTCGTCTCCATTCACTCCTATCTAACACGCTCGTGCACGCTTGCTGGAAGTCCAAGCCCCTCGCCCACAAATCCTCCTTTACCCCCTCTTTCCAACCCTTTCGAGGACAACCCCTACCCCTCCCTCCTTCCCCTATAGATTTATATGCTTTCCATGTCATTCTACTTTCATCCATTCTCTCTAAATGACCAAACCACCTCAACAACCCCTCTTCTGCCCTCTGACTAATGCTTTTATTAACTCCGCTCCTTCTCCTAATTTCCACACTCTGAATTTTCTGCATAATATTTACACCACACATTGCCCTTAGACAGGACATCTCCACTGCCTCCAACCGTCTCCTCGCTGCTGCATTTACCACCCAAGCTTCACATCCATATAAGAGTGTTGGTACTACTATACTTTCATACATTCCCTTCTTTGCCTCCATAGATAACGTTTTTTGACTCCACATATACCTCAACGCACCACTCGCCTTTTTTCCCTCATCAATTCTATGATTAACCTCATCCTTCATACATCCATCCGCCGACATGTCAACTCCCAAGTATCTGAAAACATTCACTTCTTCCATACTCCTCCTCCCCAATTTGATATCCAATTTTTCTTTATCTAAATCATTTGATACTCTCATCACCTTACTCTTTTCTATGTTCACTTTCAACTTTCTACCTTTACACACATTCTCAAACTCATCCACTAACCTTTGCAGTTTTTCTTTAGAATCTCCCATAAGCACAGTATTATCAGCAAAAAGTAACTGTGTCAATTCCCATTTTGAATTTGATTCCCCATAATTTAATCCCACCCCTCTCCGAAACACCCTAGCATTTACTTTTTACAACCCCATCTATAAATATATTAAACAACCATGGTGACATTACACATCCCTGTCTAAGACCTACTTTTACCGGGAAGTATTTTCCCTCTCTTCTACACACCCTAACCTGAGCCTCACTATCCTCATAAAAACTCTTAACAGCATTTAGTAACTTACCACCTATTCCATATACTTGTAACATCTGCCACATTGCTTCTCTATCCACTCTGTCATATGCCTTTTCTAAATCCATAAATGCAATAAAAACTTCCCTACCTTTATCTAAATACTGTTCACATATATGCTTCAATGTAAACATTTGATCTACACATCCCCTACCCACTCTGAAGCCTCCCTGCTCATCCGCAATCCTACATTCTGTCTTGCCTCTAATTCTTTCAATTATAACCCTACCATATACTTTTCCTGGTATACTCAGTAAACTTATTCCTCTATAATTTTTACAATCTCATTTGTCCCCTTTCCCTTTATATAAAGGGACTATACATGCTCTCTGCCAATCCCTAGGTACCTTCCCCTCTTTCATACATTTATTAAACAAAAGTACCAACCACTCCAACACTATATCCCCCCCTGCTTTTAACATTTGTCATGATCCCATCAGTTCCAGCTGCTTTACCCCCTTTCATTCTACGTAATGCCTAACGTACCTCCACCACACTTACATTCTGCTCTTCTTCACTCCTAAAAGATGGTATACCTCCCTGGCCAGTGCATGAAATTACCGCCTCCCTTTCTTCCTCAACATTTAAAAGTTCCTCAAAATATTCTCGCCATCTACCTAACACCTCCCTCTCCCCATCTACTAACTCCCCTACTCTGTTTTTAACTGACAAATCCATACTTTCCCTAGGCTTTCTTAACTTGTTTAACTCACTCCAAATTTTTTTCTTATTTTCATTAAAATTTCTTGACAGTGCCTCTCCCACTCTATCATCTGCTCTCCTTTTGCACTTTCTCACCACTCTCTTCACCTTTCTTTTACTCTCCATATACTCTGCTCTTCTTATAACACTTCTGCTTTGTAAAAACCTCTCATAAGCTACCTTTTTCTCTTTTATCACACCCTTTAGTTCATCATTCCACCAATCACTCCTCTTTCCTCCTGCCCCCACCCTCCTAGAACCACAAACTTCTGCCCCACATTCTAATACTGCATTTTTAAATCTATTCCAACCCTCTTCAACCCCCTCCCCCACTACTCATCTTTGCACTAGCCCACCTTTCTGCCAATAGTCACTTATATCTCACCCAAACTTCCTCCTCCCTTAGTTTATACACTTTCACCTCCCTCCCTCTTTTTGTTGCCACCTTCCTCTTTTCCCATCTACCTCTTACTCTAACTGTAGCTACAACTAAATAATGATCCGATATATCAGTTGCCCCTCTATAAACATGTACATCCTGGAGCCTACCCATCAACCTTTTATCCACCAATACATAATCTAACAAACTACTTTCATTACGTGCTACATCATACCTTGTATATTTATTTATCCTCTTTTTCATAAAATATGTATTACTTATTGCCAAATTTCTTTCTACACATAGCTCAATTAAAGGCTCCCCATTTACATTTACCCCTGGCACCCCAAATTTACCTACTACTCCCTCCATAACATTTTTACCCACTTTAACACTGAAATCCCCAACCACCATTACTCTCACACTTGATTCAAAACTTCCCACACATTCACTCAACATATCCCAGAATCTCTCTCTCTCCTCTACACTTCTCTCTTCTCCAGGTGCATACACGCTTACTATAACCCACTTTTCACATCCAATCTTTATTTTACTTCACATAATCCTTGAATTTATACATTTGTAGTCCCTCTTTTCCTGCCATGGCTTATCCTTCAACATTATTGCTACTACTCCTTTAGCTCTAACTCTATTTGAAACCCCTGACCTAATCCCATTTATTCCTCTCCATTGAAACTCTCCCACCCCCTTCAGCTTTGTTTCACTTAAAGCCAGGACATCCAGTTTCTTCTCATTCATAACATCCACAATCATCTCTTTCTTATCATTTGCACAACATCCACGCACATTCAGACTTCCCACTTTGACAATTTTCTTCTTCTTATTCTTTATAGTAATCTTTACAGGAAAAGGGGTTACTAGCCCATTGTTCCCGGCATTTTAGTTGACTTTTACAACACGCATGGCTTACGGAGGAAAGATGCTTATTCCACTTCCCCATGGATATAAACGGAAAAGTAATAAGACCAAGAACTATTAAGATAAAATCAAAGAAAACTCAGATGAGTGTGTATAAATAAACGTGTACATGTATGTGTAGTGTGACCTAAGTGTAAGTATAAGTAGCAAGACATACCTGTAATCTTGCATATTTATGAGACAGACAAAAGACACCAGCAATCCTACCATCATGTAAAACAATTACAGGCTTTTGTTTTACACTCACTTGGCAGGATGGTAGTACCTCCCTGGGTGGTTGCTGTCTACCAACCTACTATTTATTATATATTATTATATTTTATTATATATTATTATTATATATTATTATTATATATTATTATATTTATTATATTTATTATTATTATTTATTTTTTTTTTTTATTATCACACTGGCCGATTCCCACCAAGGCAGGGTGGCCCGAAAAAGAAAAACTTTCACCATCATTCACTCCATCACTGTCTTGCCAGAAGGGTGCTTTACACTACAGTTTTTAAACTGCAACATTAACACCCCTCCTTCAGAGTGCAGGCACTGTACTTCCCATCTCCAGGACTCAAGTCCGGCCTGCCGGTTTCCCTGAATCCCTTCATAAATGTTACTTTGCTCACACTCCAACAGCACGTCAAGTATTAAAAACCATTTGTCTCCATTCACTCCTATCAAACACGCTCACGCATGCCTGCTGGAAGTCCAAGCCCCTCGCACACAAAACCTCCTTTACCCCCTCCCTCCAACCCTTCCTAGGCCGACCCCTACCCCGCCTTCCTTCCACTACAGACTGATACACTCTTGAAGTCATTCTGTTTCGCTCCATTCTCTCTACATGTCTGAACCACCTCAACAACCCTTCCTCAGCCCTCTGGACAACAGTTTTGGTAATCCCGCACCTCCTCCTGACTTCCAAACTACGAATTCTCTGCATTATATTCACACCACACATTGCCCTCAGACATGACATCTCCTCTGCCTCCAGCCTTCTCCTCGCTGCAACATTCATCACCCATGCTTCACACCCATATAAGAGCGTTGGTAAAACTATACTCTCATACATTCCCCTCTTTGCCTCCAAGGACAAAGTTCTCTGTCTCCACAGACTCCTAAGTGCACCACTCACTCTTTTTCCCTCATCAATTCTATGATTCACCTCATCTTTCATAGACCCATCCGCTGACACGTCCACTCCCAAATATCTGAATACGTTCACCTCCTCCATACTCTCTCCCTCCAATCTGATATTCAATCTTTCATCACCTAATCTTTTTGTTATCCTCATAACCTTACTCTTTCCTGTATTCACCTTTAATTTTCTTCTTTTGCACACCCTACCAAATTCATCCACCAATCTCTGCAGCTTCTCTTCAGAATCTCCCAAGAGCACAGTGTCATCAGCAAAGAGCAGCTGTGACAACTCCCACCCTGTGTGTGATTCTTTATCTTTTAACTCCACGCCTCTTGCCAAGACCCTCGCATTTACTTCTCTTACAACCCCATCTATAAATATATTAAACAACCACGGTGACATCACACATCCTTGTCTAAGGCCTACTTTTACTGGGAAAAAATTTCCCTCTTTTCTACATACTCTAACTTGAGCCTCGCTATCCTCGTAAAAACTCTTCACTGCTTTCAGTAACCTACCTCCTACACCATACACTTGCAACATCTGCCACATTGCCCCCCTATCCACCCTGTCATACGCCTTTTCCAAATCCATAAATGCCACAAAGACCTCTTTAGCCTTATCTAAATACTGTTCACTTATATGTTTCACTGTAAACACCTGGTCCACACACCCCCTACCTTTCCTAAAGCCTCCTTGTTCATCTGCTATCCTATTCTCCGTCTTACTCTTAATTCTTTCAATTATAACTCTACCATACACTTTACCAGGTACACTCAACAGACTTATCCCCCTATAATTTTTGCACTCTCTTTTATCCCCTTTGCCTTTATACAAAGGAACTATGCATGCTCTCTGCCAATCCCTAGGTACCTTACCCTCTTCCATACATTTATTAAATAATTGCACCAACCACTCCAAAACTATATCCCCACCTGCTTTTAACATTTCTATCTTTATCCCATCAATCCCGGCTGCCTTACCCCCTTTCATTTTACCTACTGCCTCACGAACTTCCCCCACACTCACAACTGGCTCTTCCTCACTCCTACAAGATGTTATTCCTCCTTGCCCTATACACAAAATCACAGCTTCCCTATCTTCATCAACATTTAACAATTCCTCAAAATATTCCCTCCATCTTCCCAATACCTCTAACTCTCCACTTAATAACTCTCCTCTCCTATTTTTAACTGACAAATCCATTGAAAAAAAGTCACAGGTGGATTTTTGAAAATGTTTATATTAACATAATTTACGACATTTAATGCACCTCGGTGATTATTACAGCCTCTTCTCACATAAGAGTTTCGTTCCTAAGACCACGTCAGTAAACGAATTCATCACTAAGTGAGGAGCATACTATAATGGTAATGGCTTTGTGTCAACCATCTTTGATATTGTTTTGATGTCGCCTTTGCAACATTTATAACATTTCTGGTATATATTTAAATGTTTATACGGTATTTTATTATTTATTAACGCATTGGCCGTCTCCCACCAAGGCAGGGTGGCTCGAAAAAGAAAAACTTTCATCATCATTCACTCCATCACTGTTTTGCCAGAGGCACACTTACACTACAGTTATAAAACTGCAACATTAACACTCCTCAAGAGTGCAGACACAGTACTTGCCATCTCCAGGACTCGAGCCTGACCTGCCGGTTTCCCTGAATCCCTTCATAAATGTTATGCTGCTAACACTTCAGCACGTCAAGTCCTAAAAACCACTTGTCTCCATTTGCTCCTCTTTAACACACTCCTGCATATTTGCTGGAAGTTCAAACCCCTCACACTCAAAACCTCCTTTACCCCCTCCCTCCAGCCTTTTCTAGGCTGACCTTTACTCCACCTTCCTTCCACTACAGATTTATACACTTGAAGTCATTCTATTTTGTTCCAGCCTCTCTACATGTCAAAACTACCTCAGCAACCCCTTGTCAGTCCTCTGGACAATAGTTTTGGTAATCCCGCACCTCCTCCTAATTTCCAAATTACAAATATTCTGCATTATATTCACACAACACATTTCCCTCAGACATGACATCTCCACTGCCTCCAGCCTTCTCCTTGTTGCAACATTCACCACCCATGCTTCACATCCATATAAGAGTGTTAGTGTAACTATATTCTCGTACATTCCCCTCTTTGCTTCCATGGACAAAGTTCTTCGTCTCCACAGACTCCTAAGTGCACCACTCACGTTTTTACCTTCATCAGTTCTATGATTCACCTCATCTTTCACAGACCCATCTGCTGACGTGTCCATTCCTAAATATCTGAATACATTCACCTCCATACTCTCTCCCTCCAGTCTGATATCCAGTCTTGTTACCTAGGTTTATTATTATTATTATTATTATTATCACCACCACCTTTCTCTTTCCTATATTTACTTTTAATTTTCTTCTTTTACATACCTATCCTACCAAACTCGTCCACCATCCTCTGCAACTTCTCTTCAGAATTTCCCAGAAGCACAGTGTCATCAGCAAAGAGCAACTGTGACAACTCCCACTTTGTGTTAGATTCTTTCTCTTTTAACCTCAAACCTTTTACCAACCCCTGAGCATTCACTTCTCTTACAACCCCATCTATAAATATATTGAACAACCATGGTGACATCACACATCCTTGTCTAAGGCCTACTTTTACTGGGAAATAATCTCCCTCTCTCCTACATACTCTAACCTGAGCCTCACTATCCTTGTAAAAACTCTTCACTGCTTTCAGTAACCTACCGCCTATTCCAACATCTGCCACATTGCCCCTACCCCCTACCCACCTATCCACTTGTCGTATGCTTTTTCCAAATCCATAAATGCCACGAAAACCTCTTTACCCTTATCTAAATGCTGTTCACCTGTGTGTTTCACTGTAAACGCTTGATCTACACACCCCGTACATTTCCTAAAGCCTCCTTGTTCATTTGCTATCATACTCTCCATCTTACTCTTCTTTCAATAATAACTACTATACACTTTACCAGGTGTACTCAACAGACTTATTCCCCTATAATTTTTGCACTCTTTTATTCCCTTTGCCTTTATACAAAGGAACTATGCATGCTCTCTGCCACTCCATAGGTACCTTATGCTCTTCTATACATTTATTAAATACATAATAGCACCAACCTCTCCAAAACTATATCTGAACCTGCTTTTAACACTTCTATCTTTATCCCATCAATCCCAGCTGCCTTACCCCCTTTCATTCTACCCTCTGCCTCACGAACTTTCGTCACACTCACAACTGGCGGCTCCTCACTCCTACGAGATGTTATTCCTCCTTGCCCTATACACAAAATCACAGCTTCCCTATCTTCATCAACATTTAACAATTCCTCAAAATATTCCCTCTATCTTCCTGATACCTCTAACTCTCCATTTAACCCCTAAACGGTCTAAACATATACAGTGGACATCCGGTATACGATGGCATCGGTATACGTTAAATCTGGTATACGATACATTTTAACGCAAAAATTTTGCCTCGCCACTCATTAAAAAACCCGCCACACGCGATTCGTCCGGGACGTGTCCACGTGTGGCCTGAACTGCCCTGTACGTGCCAATGTTTACAAGCCAGCCAGTGTGCTCGCATCTAAGCATACATTCGGTACATTCCATATTATCAGTGATTTTGGTGCTTGTTTCTGCAAAATAAGTCACCATGGGCCCCAAGAAAGCTTCTAGTGCCAACCCTGTGGTAAAAAGGGTGAGAATTAGTATGGAAATTAAGAAAGATTTTGAAGGGTTTGGGGCTAAGCCTGTGCCAGTTGTGGAATCCATTGTGCCTACTTCAAAAATTAAGGAAATGTGTGCAAAGTGGGTTGAACTTCAAACCTTTATGGATGAAAATCACCCTAACACAGCTATTGCAAGCTGTGCTGGTGACTATTACAATGACAATGTTGTGGCCCAATTAAGACAAATCTTAACCCTTTGAGGGTTTCGGCCGTACTAGTACGGCTTACGACCCAGGGTTTTTGACGTACTAGTACTCCTAAATTCTAGCGCCCTCAAATCTAGTGGGAGAAAGCTGGTAGGCCTACATATGAAAGAATGGGTCTATGTGGTCAGTGTGCACAGTATAAAAAAAATCCTGCAGCACAGTGCATGAGAAAAAAAAAAACTTTGACCGTTGTTTTTTTTTTTTTTTTTTTTTTTTTTTTTGGAATAAAACAGCGACTTTGCACTGTATTTTCGTATGGTATTCATTGTTGTATTATAGTTTTCTTGGTCTCATTTTATAAAATGGAAGATATATTACAGAAATTGAGATGATTTTGACTGGTTTTACAATGAAAAGTACCTTGAAATTGAGCTCAAAGTAGCAGAAATGTTCGATTTTTAAAACCAAAGTTCAAAAGTAAACAAATCATGCCAAGCATCCAATACATGTCAACTGATGAGTCTAATATTCTTTCGCAAGTGCGCCAATATTATTTATACCATTTTTTACACTAATGAAGTAGTCTGCATAACAGTAAATCTTCTATTTTTTTGTGAGAATAAAAATTCGAAGTGGGAAGCAAAAGAATGTAAGAGGGGCCTTGAGACGTGACTAATGAATGGAGGAAATGTCATTTTAGTGCCAGGAATCTCTTTCTTGTTTATTCTGGACCCTATTCGGAAATTGGCATCTTTTGAAATTTGTGTGAAATTGACAAAATTGCTAAATTCTGACCACTGTACTGGATAGTTGAAATTGGTAAATGGGTGGTTTCTTGCACTCATTCGATAGAAAAAATGGAGTTCTAACTAAATACTCATGTTTTTTGTAGACTAGTACAGTGGAATTGGCCGAAAATGGGCTCAAAATGGGCAAAATCGCCCATGCATAAACATCGCAGAGACCGCTAACTTCGCGAGAGCATAATTCTATAAGTTTTCCATCAAATTTCATACTTTTGGTGTCATTATGATTGGGAAAAGATTCTCTATCTTTTCATAAGAAAAAATTTTTTTTTTTTTTTTTTTTAACCCTTTGACTGTTTACGCCGTATAAATACGTCTTACGAGCCACTGTTTCTGACGTATATATACTCAATGATTCTAGCGGCTTCAAATCAAGCGGGAGAAAGCTGGTAGGCCCACATGTGAGAGAAAGGGTCTGTGTGGTCAGTGTGCACCACATAAAAAAAATCCTGCAGCACACAGTGCATAGTGAGAAAAAAAAAACGGATCATTTTTTTGGATTAAAGCGCCGACTTTGAGGTGTATTTTCGTATAGTATTTATCATTGTATTCGCATTTTCATGGTCTTAGGTGATAAAATGGAAAACATATTACAGAAATAGAGACGATTTTCGTTACTTTGACGATGAAAACGACCTTGAAACTGAGCTCAAAGTAGCGGAAATGTTCGATTTTTACCAATGTTCAGGAGTAAACAAATAACACCACATGTCCAATACATGTCAACTGGGGAGTCTCATATTCTTTCACTAGTGCACTGATATTATTTATACCATTTTTACAATAATGCAGTTGTCTGCATACCAGTAAATTTTGTATTTTTTTGTATGAATAGAAAATCAAAATAGAAAGCAATAATATAAGAGGGGCCTAGAGATGTGACTTATGAACAGAGGATGTGTTATTTTAGTGCCAAGAATGTCTACCTTGTTTATTCTGGACCCTATTTTGAAATTGGCATCTTTTTTAATTTGCATGAAATTGGCCAAATTGCCAAATTCTGACCACTTTATTGGGTAGTTCAAATTGGTAAATGGGCAGTTTCTTGTACTCAGCTGATAGATAAAATGGAGTTCTAAAGAAATAGCTATGAATTTGGTCAACTGCAACAACGGAATTGGCTGAAAACTGCTCAAAGTCGGCGAAATCGCCGATACGCATATGTTGCCAAGACCGCTAATTTCACGGGAGTGTAATTCCCTGAGTTTTCGACCAAATTTCGACCTTTTGGTGTCATTACCATCGGGAAAAGATTCTCTGTCATTTCATAAGATTTTTTTTTTTTTCAAAAATTTATCGACATAGAATGACAGTTTCAGAAAGGGGCCTGCGACAGTCAAAGGGTTAAATTTGGCCGACCCTGAGAACGAGTCTCGGAGAGGGCCTGTCGGCCCTCAAAGGGTTAAAGGAACGGGAGGTACAGACCTCTATGGACAGATTTGTTGTGCGACAGAGGTCCATTGACTCTCAAGCTGGCCCTAGTGGCATTAAAAGAAGAAGGGAAGTAACCCCGGAAAAGGACTTGCTACCTCAAGTCCTAATGGAAGGGGATTCCTCTTATAAACATTAACAACTTCGACACACTCCCCTCCTCCCATCCCATCAATCATCACCAGATCTTAATTGAAGCTAAGTGTCATGTTTTCTCTTGTTAGTAGAGTACTACTAACTGTGCATGTCTTCTTCAGTTTGTGTGCATTAAACTTAATATTTCATGTGGCAAAACTTTTTTTTTTCATAGTACTTTTGGGTGTCTTGCACAGATTAATTTGATTTCCATTATTTCTCATTGGGAAAATTAATTCGCCTTCCGATAATTTTGGCATACAATGAGCTCTCAGGAACAGATTAATATTGTATACCGGGGGTCCACTGTATATACTTTCTCTCTCCCAGCGCCCCGAATATTTTGATATTTTTTTTAGAAGTAGAGCACATTTTTTTAAGCGTTTTAGGATAAAAAACATTAGGGTCAGTACCTCCCGAGATATGAGGCCGTGAAGTTGGCACTTGGCAATCACCTGACGGCAGCATGAAGAGCTGCCTCTTGCAGAAATTCTACATATGTACTTTTTTTTTTTTTATTAAGTTTCTTGGTTTTTATATATGATAATTATGTTTTATAGTAAATCTTTTGATTTCAATGCCAATTGTTGTTTATACACCGATATTATATACGAAATTATCATCATACTGTCATAAACACACATGTACGCACTTGACAGATGATTTTGCACACCCCGCTGAATCACATTCTATTATCTACAAGTATTTACATGTCTCACTTATGTTTCTAGAATTCCACGATTGTATGATACTCCATGAAGCATGGATTCATACAGTGCCACCCCACACTGGTGACACATGAATCGTGTGTCCTTCCGCTTTTGGGGTCGTTTTGTGGTGGTAGGACACACAACACACTTTTTCTGGGAATTCTTCTTTGGAGTAGGTGGTATTGGTACCAGGTAGTGACAGTTAAGGATGGTTTGGTCTGGCACTTTCCCCACTGGCTGTGATTGTGGGACAAGTTGCTGTTTGAGGGTCAGGTACAGGTGTGGTACCATACTTTCTTGCTATCTGTTTTACGACATTCAGGGAGAATTCTCCAAAACGCTGTCATTTTCCAGTCTTTATTTCATACATATTGAATGCATTGAGCACTGCAATGTCTACAAGGTTAAAAAAGTTTTATATACCACTTGTGACTCCTGGATGGTTGACAGCAATGTCACATTCTGTTTGTCATGGCACGTCAGTGCCATGATGTCATTGGCATGAAACACTTGCACTGCACCTTCAACACTGCTTCCACTGAACCTTGGCATATGTTTTCTGTTCCTTCTCACTATTCCACATATATCAGTATTGTTCACACGTAGGAAATCAGTGAGCATAGGTCTTGTATACCAGTTATCTGTGTACAGTGTATAGCCATTGCCAAGGTATTGTTCCATCATCCTGCGAACATCACCGGAAATGCCCAACATCCGTCTGTCATCATAGTGTTTCTCTCCCGGTGTATACAATGACATCCAACACAAGACCACTCTCAGTCACACACAACAAAAAGTTTTATACCAAAGCAATTACATTTGCTCGGTACATATTGCTTGAATGACAGGCATCCCTTGAACAGAATCAAGGACTAAACATTGTTCTTGAAGAGATAAAAGTATGCACTGAATTTCTGCTTCAAATGCATAAACACTTCTCGGATTTTGTATAGAAGGTCATTTCTGTTTTGGCGTATTCCTGTCTGAGAAGTGCAACATTCGTAGCAACAGAGTGAATCTGTTGCAGGGAAAGCCATGGAAGACTGGAGTACTGATGAAGTGGTCTGTGGACCAGTAGTTATGTATATTGTTCTTATAGGTATGTGGCATAAGCATGACAGTGGCACGGAATAAATACATTTCAGCCACTGTTGTCTTTCCACCTGCACAGCCGTGATGATTCTCCAACCTCTGCTGTGTTGTCCATGACATATCGGTAATAATTGTTTGTCTGGGTCACTGTCAAGTTCATTATGGGCTCGTCAAGGTATAACTGGAGAAAGTCCAACTCTGTAGACTCATTCGTTAGGGGACATTCTGGCAGGATGCCAATACCACTCACATCAAAATCACAAGGCTGTGGCACGAATGTACTTTGTGTCCAGTTCCACTGACGATCACATGGTGCAGGGTGGACCTGTGGCATGGGGCGAGGGGAAGCAGGAGGGACAGGAGTGGAGGCAGCACATGGTTGAGGGAGTGTGGGCAGTCCTTTGTCTGTCCACCCACTGTGCCATGTGGTCCAGGCACAGTTCCACCCACCACTACTTCCTCCATCCCCACATATTCACCTTCATGATCACTATCAGTGGCCAGGGTTTTGGATTGTGACCTGCCACGACCCTTGGAGACTGCATATGGCACACTGCCTGAACGTAGACGACGATGACGCCTAAAAGTATGCTTCACTGGTGAACAATGACCTTCACTATCACTAGATGAATCCTCGACTGGCATAAAATCAATCTCATCGTCACTTACATCACTTTCACTATCACTAAAACACCGGGAAAATGATAGTTTCCTCTTGTGAAGTTGCTTATGGGTAACACTCGCCACTCCAAAGGTGCTTGGCCCAGGGTCTGGTGTGGCCATACTGGCTACCCCAGAGGTGCTTGGCCCAGGTGATAGGCTGAGGGTCATCTGGGTTATCATCAATATTTTCACTAATTCCTTGAATATTAGTGGCCCCATTGATGTCAAACCCACTAAACTCGTGTTCTGTCACTTTCCTCGAATAGTAGTGTTAACCCTTTCAGGGTCCGTCCCGTAGATCTACGGCTTTACGGTGAGTGTCCAAACCGTAGATCTACGCCATGAGCTCAGCTCACTCTGATAAACTGTGAGTGGTACATTTGGGCCTAGATATGAGAGAATACATCTATGTGGTATGTGTGCACCACATAAAACAGATCCTGCAGCACGCTGTGTATAATGAAAGAAAAAAACTGAAATCATGATTTTTCGATTAAAACAGCAACTTTGCAGTGTTTTTTCGTATGTTTTTTATAGTTGTATTTGCGATTTCTTGTTCTCATTTGATAGAATGGAAGACATATTACAGAAATAGAGATGATTTTGATTGGTTTTAGCACTGGAAATGGCTTGAAACTGAGCTCAAAGTAGCGGAAATGTTAAATTTTTGCCGATATTCAAGAGTAAACAAACGACCTCACACGTCTAATACACGTCAGCTGGTGGGTCTAATATACATTCACAAATATGGTGATGATATTTATACAATTATTACAGTATTGCATAACAGTAAATCTTCTATTTTTTGGTGTGAATAAAAATTCATTATGTGAATAAAAAATCAAAATGGAATTTATTTGTAAAGCCTCAAAACATAACTAATGAACAGAGGAAATGTTAGTTTAGTGCCAGGAATGCCTACATTGTTTATTCTGGACCCTATTTTGAAATTGGAATATTTTGAACTTTGTGTTAAATTGGCCAAATTAACAATTTCCGATCACTTTATTTTGTAGTTGAAACAGTTGACTTGGCGATTTCTTGTGCTCAATCGATAGAATAGAAGTAATACTAGTGAAATAGCTAAGAATTTGGTTGATTGGAATAATGTAATTGGCCTAAAATGGGAGTCAAAGTCAGCAAAATCGCCGATTCGTAAATATCGCTGACACATCAAAATTCGCGAGAGCATAATTTCGTAAATTTTCCACCAAATTTCGTACTTTTTGTTTTATTACCTTCACAAAAAGATTCTCTACGATTTCATAAGAAAAAATAACAATTTTTTTTTTTTTGAAAATTCTTGGACACTGGTGCGTGACTCCAGATTTGGGCCTTGGACCCTGAAAGGGTTAATACGACGAGGCGTGAGTGAATCGTGAGGATGTGCCATGATGTTGACCCAAGATGGAACTGAATGTAACTGGTCCTACCATACGGTACCCAGGCGTCCACAATTTTTTTCATATGGTGCACACTGAGTGCGCAGACCCATTCTCTCATGTCCAGGCGACTCAGGCCTGTCGTGCCAATTTTGAAGGAATGAAAAATAAAATGTATATATACATTCGGGGCGCTAGCAGTAGGAACGTATATATACGTTTGGACCTTTTAGGGGTTAATAATTCTCCTATTTTTAACAATCAAATCCATTCTTTCCCTCTGCTTCCTCAACTTATTAATCTCACTCCAAAACTTTCTTATTTTCCACAAAATTTGCTGATAACATCTCACTCACTCTCTCATTTGCTTTCTTTTTAACCCCTTGACTGTCGCAACCCCAAATCTTGAGGTGTCTGTTGTTGTCGCAAAATTTCCACAAGAAAAAAAAAATTCTTATGAAATGATAGAGAATCTGTTCCCAATTGTAATTACACCAAAAGAACGAAATTTGATGGAAAACTGATGGAATTATGCTCTCGCAAAGTTAGCGACCTCGGCGATATTTACAAATCAGGGATTTCACCCAATTTGAGCCCTATTTTCGGCTAATTCCATTGTTCCAGTCGACCAAACTCATAGCTGTTTCTTTAGAACTCCATTTTTTTCTATCGACTGAGTACAAGAAACTGCCAATTTATCGATTTCAAATACCCAATAATGTGGTCAGAAATTTGCAATTTGGCTAATTTCACAAAAATTAAAAAATATGACAATTTCAAAACAGGGTCCAAAATAAACAATGCAAACATTCCTGGCTCCAAAATAACATTTTCTTTGTTCATCAGTCACCTCTCCTGGCCCCTCTGGTATTACTCTTGCTTTCTATTTTGAATTTTTATTCAAACAAACAAAAAAGATGATTTACTGTTATGCAGACTACTGCAATATTGTAATAATTGTATAAATAATGTCAACTCATTCATGACTGCATATTAGAATGGATACTTGGACACTTATTGGAAAATGACATTATTTGTTTACTTTTGAACATCGGCAAAAATCAAACATTTTCCCTAATTTGAGCTCCATTTCAAGGTTCCTTTTTTTGTAAAACTGATCAAAATCATCTCTGTTTCTATAATATGTTTTCCATTCTATCAAATGAGACCAAGAAAACGAGAATACAACCATAAATACTATACGAAAATAGACCACAAACTCAGCATTTTAATTAAAAAAACGGTCGGAGTTTTTTTTTTTTCATGCACTGCATGCTGCAGGATTTTTTTATATGGTGCACACTGACCCCACAGACCCATTCTCACATGTGGGCCTACCAACTTTCCCCTGCTTCATTTGAAGCCGCTAGAATTTACGAGTATGTATACGTCAAAAATGGTGGCTCATAAGACGTATATATATGACCGAAACAGTCAAAGGGTTAAATTGCTTCACCACTCTTAACCTTTCTTGTTCTCCCCATATACTCCTCCCTCCTTGCATCACTTCTTCATATTTTGTAAAAACCTCTCATATACTAACTTTTTCTCCCTTACTACTGTTTACATCATCATTCCATCTTCCCTCCTGCACCCACTTTCCTGTAACTGCAAACATCTGCTGAACACTAACACTACATTCTTAAATCTAACCCATACATCTTCGACGCCAGTGCCTATATTCTCACTAGCCCATCTATCCTCCAATAGTTGTTTATATCTTACCCTAACTACCTCCTCCTTTAGTTTATAAACCTTCACCTCTCTCTTACTTGCTGCTTCTGTTTTCCTTGTATCCCATCTACCTTTTACTCTCATTGTAGCTGCAACTAGAAAGTGATGCGATATATCTGTGGCCCCTCAATAAACATGTACTTCCTGAAGTCTACCCAACAGTCTTTTATCTACCAATACATAGTCCAACATGTTACTGTCATTACACCCTACATCATATCTTGTATATTTATTTATCCTCTTTTTCTTAAAATATGTATTATTTTTTTTTTTTTTTCAACAAGTCGGCCGTCTCCCACCGAGGCAGGGTGACCCAAAAAAGAAATAAAATCCCCAAGAAATAAAATCCCCAAGCTTCACATCCATATAAGAGTGTTGGTACTACTATACTTTCATACATTCCCTTCTTTGCCTCCATAGATAATGTTTTTTGACTCCTCATATACCTCAATGCACCACTCACCTTTTTTCCCTCATCAATTCTATGATTAACCTCATCCTTCATAAATCCATCCGCCGACATGTCAACTCCCGAGTATCTGAAAACATTCACTTCTTCCATACTCCTCCTCCCCAATTTGATATCCAATTTTTCTTTAAATCATTTGATACCCTCATCACCTTACTCTTTTCTATGTTCACTTTCAACTTTCTACCTTTACACACATTCTCAAACTCATCCACTAACCTTTGCAATTTTTCTTCAGAATCTCCCATAAGCACAGTATCATCAGCAAAAAGTAACTGTGTCAATTCCCATTTTGAATTTGATTCCCCATAATTTAACCCCACCCCTCTCCCGAACAACCTAGCATTTACTTCTTTTACAACCCCATCTATAAATATATTAAACAACCATGGTGACATTACACATCCCTGTCTAAGACCTACTTTTACCGGGAAGTATTTTCTCTCTCTTCTACATACCCTAACCTGAGCCTCGCTATACTCATAAAAACTCTTAACAGCATTTAGTAACTTAACACCTAATCCATATACTTGCAACATCTGCCACATTGCTCCTCTATCCACTATCATATGCCTTTCCTAAATCCATAAATGCAATAAAAACTTCCCTACCTTTATCTAAATACTGTTCACATATATGCTTCAATGTAAACACTTGATCTACACATCCCCTACCCACTCTGAAGCCTCCCTGCTCATCCGCAATCCTACATTCTGTCTTACCTCTAATTCTTTCAATTATAACCCTACCATATACTTTTCCTGGTATACTCAGTAAACTTATTCCTCTATAATATTTACAATCTCTTTTGTCCCCTTTCCCTTTATATAAAGGGACTATACATGCTCTCCACCAATCCCTAGGTACCTTCCCCTCTTTCATACATTTATTAAACAAAAGTGCCAACCACTCCAACACTTTATCCCCCCCCTGCTTTTAACATTTCTGTCATGATCCCATCAGTTCCAGCTGCTTTACCCCCTTTCATTCTACGTAATGCCTCACGTACCTCCACCACACTTACATTCTGCTCTTCTTCATTCCTAAAAGATGGTATACCTCCCTGGCCAGTGCATGAAATTACCGCCTCCCTTTCTTCCTCAATATTTAAAAGTTCCTCAAAATATTCTCGCCATCTACCTAATACCTCCCTCTCCCCATCTACTAATTCCCCTACTCTGTTTTTAACTGACAAATCCATACTTTCCCTAGGCTTTCTTAACTTGTTTAACTCACTCCAAAATTTTTTATTTTCATTAAAATTTCTTGACAGTGCCTCTCCCACTCTATCATCTGCTCTCCTTTTGCACTCTCTCACCACTCTCTTCACCTTTCTTTTACTCTCCATATACTCTGCTCTTCTTATAACACTTCTGCTTTGTAAAAACCTCTCATAAGCTACCTTTTTCTCTTTTATCACACCCTTTAGTTCATCATTCCACCAGTCACTCCTCTTTCCTCCTGCCCCCATCCTCCTATAACCACAAACTTCTGCCCCACATTCTAATACTGCATTTTTAAAACTATTCCAACCCTCTTCAACCCCCCCCCCCCCACTACTCATCTTTGCACTTGCCCACCTTTCTGCCAATAGTCGCTTATATCTCACCCGAACTTCCTCCTCCCTTAGTTTATACACTTTCACCTCCCTCTTACTTGTTGTTGCCACCTTCCTCTTTTCCCATCTACCTCTTACTCTAACTGTAGCTACAACTAAATAATGATCCAATATATCAGTTGCCCCTCTATAAACATGTACATCCTGGAGCCTACCCATCAACCTTTTATCCACCAATACATAATCTAACAAAATACTTTTATTACGTGTTACATCATACCTTGTATATTTATTTATCCTCTTTTTCATAAAATATGTATTACTTATTACCAAATTTCTTTCTACACATAGCTCAATTAAAGGCTCCCCATTTACATTTACCCCTGGCACCCTAAATTTAGCTACTACTCCCTCCATAACATTTTTACCCACTTTAGCATTGAAATCCCCAACCACCATTACTCTCACACTTGATTCAAAACTCCCCACGCATTCACTCAACATTTCCCAGAATCTCTCTCTCTCCTCTACACTTCTCTCTTCTCCAGGTGCATACACACTTACTATAACCCACTTTTCACATCCAATCTTTATTTTACTCCACATAATCCTTGAATTTATACATTTGTAGTCCCTCTTTTCCTGCCATGGCTTATCCTTCAACATTATTGCTACTCCTTCTTTAGCTCTAACTCTATTTGAAACCCCTGACCTAATCCCATTTATTCCTCTCCATTGAAACTCTCCCACCCCCTTCAGCTTTGTTTCACTTAAAGCCAGGACATCCTGTCTAAGGGCAATGTGTGATGTAAATATTATGCAGAAAATTCGGAGTGTGGAAATTAGGAAAAGGTGTGGAGTTAATAAAAGTATTAATCAGAGGGCAGAAGAGGGGTTGTTGAGGTGGTTTGGTCATTTAGAGAGAATGGATCAAAGTAGAATGACATGGAAAGCATATAAATCTATAGGGGAAGGAAGGCGAGGTAGGGGTCGTCCTCAAAAGGGTTGGAGAGAGGGGGTAAAGGAGGTTTTGTGGGCAAGGGGCTTGGACTTCCAGCAAGCATGTGTGAGCGTGTTAGATAGGAGTGAATGGGGACGAATGGTACTTGGGACCTGACGATCTGTTGGAGTGTGAGCAGGGTAATATTTAGTGAAGGGATTCAGGGAAACCGGTTATTTTCATATAGTCGGACCTGAGTCCTGGAAATGGGAAGTACAATGCCTGCACTTTAAAGGAGGGGTTTGGGATATTGGCAGTTTGGAGGGATATGTTGTGTATCTTTATACGTATATGCTTCTAAACTGTTGTATTCTGAGCACCTCTGCAAAAACAGTGATTATGTGTGAGTGTGGTGAAAGTGTTGAATGATGATGAAAGCATTTTCTTTTTGGGGATTTTCTTTCTTTTTTGGGTCACCCTGCCTCGGTGGGAGACGGCCAACTTGTTGGTAAAAAAAAAAAAAAAAAAAAAAAAAAATCTCCAATCAAACCAGCAGCAATCAATCAAAGTGCCCCCATTATCATTTACACCTGGCACTCCAAACTTACCTACCACACCCTCTCTAAATGTTTCTCCTACTTTAACATTTAGGTCTTCTACCACGGTTACTCTCTCACTTGGTTCAAAAGTTCCTACACACTTGCTTAACATCTCCCAAAATTCTCTTTCTCTCTCTCTCTCTCTGTCTGTCTGTCTCTGTCTGTCTCTGTCTCTGTCTCTTTTCCAAGTGCATACATGCTTATTATGACACTTTTCACATCTGACCCTTCCCATACCCCGGCCGGGATTGAACCCGCGGTCAGAGAGTCTCAAAACTCTGGTTTGTTTGCAATCGTGTCATTACGATTTCGTGAGTCATCTGACCCTTATTTTAATCCATGTAATCCTTGAATTTATACATTTATATTCCCTTTTCTCCCTCCATAACTGATCCTTCAACATTGCTACCCCTTCCTTAGCTTTAACGCTCTCAGATACTCCTGACTTAATCCCATTTATTTCTCCCCACTGAAACTTGCCTACCCCCTTCATCTTTGTTTTGCTTAGAGCTAGGACATCCAACTTCTTTTCATTCATAACATTAGCAATCATCTCTTTCTTATCATCTGCACTACATCCACTCACATTCAAACATCCTAGTTTTATGAAGTTTTTCTTCTCTTTTTTAGTATTTTCTACAGGAGAAGGGGTTACTAGCCCATTGCTCCCAGCATTTTAGTTGCCTCAGAAGATATACATGACTATACCATAGTATACTGTATATTGTGATAAACAAAATATCAGAAATCAGCTCTAATATACATTAGGTATGCATACTTATCAGGTAGCTCATTGTAAGTCCGAGTCATGAGTAAACGAGTACATCGCTAAGTGAGAAGAGGCTGTATTGCATTTTATTATTATTATTATTATTATTATTATTATTATTATTATTATTATTATTATTATTAATATGGTGATTTTAATGTCTACCTGCATGCCAGCACAGTGTGTAAGTTTACTTAGGTACAGGTACACACAAGTATAAAAGTCAGGTGGGGGAGCCATATAGCAAGTTTTGGTCACAATTTGAAATGTCCATATTAGCGGAACGCCGTAAGGCGGGGCCCTACTGTACTTCATTTTTATTGAAGTCAGTTTCCAAAAACATATCGACAACATTGAGGACTTGCTGTACTTTTCTCAACTGCATTCCAAGGAGTGCAGGTCTAGAGCTTACAGATGTTCCTAGTAATTGAGGTGCTTTATTGAACTTGTACATACCGTGAAGGTTCTCTGTACATTCTCCAGATCTGCAGTTTAACAGCCCTTTTCAAGGTATGCGAAGGTACAGCAGTGTTCCAGTCTAGACAGAACAAGTGACTTAAAGAGGATCATTAATGACTTGGAATTCTTTGTTTTGAAGGTTCTCATAAACCATTTGTATCATTTTTGTTGCTGTTGTGATAATGAGACTTTTGTGGTCCTTGGTGAGATCCTCTGACATTATCACTCCTGAGATCTTCACATTAGGTTTTCATTCTCTTGTGTGGCTAGAATTCTTTTGATATTTCATTCTAGCTTTTACTTCTTAAAGTTTTCCATAACAGAGTAGCTGGAATTTGTCCTTATTGAACATCATATTGTTTTCTGTGGCCCATTGGAAGACTTTACTTATATCCACTTGATTGTGTCCTCAGTGGGTGACAGTCATGGAAATTCTAGTATCGTCTGCAAAGGAAGAATGGTTACCTGTAGTTTACCTGGAGAGGGTAAACCAGGCTTCGTGGTGGATCAGGGTCTGATCAACCAGGCTGTTACTGTTGGCCGCACACAAGCTGACATACAAACCACAGCCCGGTTGGTCAGGTACTGACTTCAGGTGCCTGTCTAGTGCCTTCTTGAAGACAGCCAGGGGTCTGTTGGTAATCCCCCTTATGTATGCTGGGAGGCAATTGAACAGTCTTGGGCCCCAGACACACATTATGTTGTCTCTGTGTACTCGTGGCGCCCCTGCTTTTCATCAGGGGAATGTTGCATCTCTTGCCGAGTCTTTTGCTTTCATAAGGAGTGATTTTCGTGTGCAGGTTTGGTACCAATCCCTCCAGGACCTTCCAAGTGTATATTATCATGTATCTCTCTCGCTTGCATTCGAGGGAATACAGATCAAGGACCTTCATCCGTTCCCAGTAGTTTAGGTGCCTTATTATACTTACGTGTGCCATGAAAGTTCTTTGTACACTCTCCAGGTCTGCAATGTCGCCAGCCTTGAAGGGGGCCATTAGTGTACAGCAGTATTCCAGCCTAGAGAGCACAAGCGATTTGAAGAGAATCATCATGGGCTTGGCGTCCCTAGTTTTGAAGGTTCTCATTATCCCTCCTATCATTTTCCTAGCAGATGAGGTAGATACATTGTTGTGGTCTTTGAAAGTAAGATCCTCTGATGTTATCACTCCCAGATACTTCACATTACTTTTTCGCTCAATTGTATGGTTAGAATTTGTTGTATACCCGGACACACATTTAATTTCTTCAAGTTTCCCATATCTGAGTAGTTGAAATTTCTCCTCGTTGAACTTCATATTGTTTTGAGTGGCCCATTCGAAGATTTGGTTGATGCCCGCTTGGACTCTCGCGGTGTGTTCAATGGAGGTCACTGCCATGGTAATCGAGGTGTCATCCACAAAGGAAGACAGAGCTATGGCTTACATCTCTGTCAGAAATGAGGAATAGAATGGGAGCAACTACTGTGCCTTGTGGAACAGAGCCTTTTACCATGGCTGCCTGGGACTTTACTCTGTTTACTATTACTCTTTGCGTTCTATTTGTCAGGAAGTTGTAGATCCATCTACCAACTTTTCCCGTTATACCTTTATCCCTCATTTTGTGTGCTATTACACCATGGTCACACTTGTCGAAAGTTTTTGCAAAGTCTGTGCATACTACACATATATTTTGTTTATCCTCTACAGCATCTACATCTCTGTCCATCAGATATGAGGACAAGGAAAAGGATAGGGAGCGAGTACTGTGCCTTGTGGAACAGTTTTTCATTGTGGCAGCCTCTGATTGAATTCTGTTTAATATTACTCTTTAGATAGAAGGTTAACCCTTTGACTGTCGAGACCCCAAATCCTGAAGTGTTTGTGTGTGTTGCAAAATATTCGGAAAAAAAAAATTCTTATGAAATGATAGAGAATCTTTTCCCAATGGTAATGACACCAAAAGTACGAAATTTGATAAAACTTATGGAATTACATATTCTCTCGCCAAGTTAGTGATCTCGGCAATATATGTGCATTGGCAGTTTTGCCCCCTTTGAGCCCTATTTTCAGCCAATTCCATTGTTCCAGTAAACCAAACTCATAGCTATTTCTTTAGAACTCTATTTGTTCTATCGATTGAGTACAAGAAACCGCTCATTTACTGATTTCAACTACACAATAAAGTGGTCAGAAATTGGCAATTTGGCCAATTTCATGCAAATTAAAAAAGATGCCAATTTCAAAATAGGGTCTCAGAATAAACAGTGCAGACATTCCTGGCACTAAAATAATATTTTCTCTGTTCATTAGTCAAGTCTCCAGGCCCCTCTTATACTACTCTTGCTTTCTATTTTGAATTTTTATTCACACACAAAAAAATAGAAGATTTACTGTTATGCAGACTACAGCATTATTGTAATAATTGTATAAATAATGTGAACCCATTCATGACTGTGTATTAGAATGGCTAGTTGGACACTTATTAGACGGTGACATCATTTGTTTACTCTTGAACGTTGGCAAAAATCGAACATTTCCACTACTTGGAGCTCATTTTCAAGGTCCTTTTCATCATGAAACCAATCAAAATCATCTCTATTTCTGTAATGTCTACCATTCTATCAAATGAGACCAAGAAAATGAGACTGCAACCATGAATATTATATGAAAATACACCTCAAAGTTGGCATTTTAATCTAAAAACAGTTTTTTTTTCTCATTATGCACTGCGTGCTGCAGGATTTTTTTTTATACTGCGCACACTGACCACACAGACCCATTCTCACATGTGGGCCTACCAGCTTTCTCCCACTTGATTTGTAGCCGTTAGAATTTTGGCGTATGTCAAAAACACTGGCTCGTAGGATGTATTTATATGACACCAACAGTCAAAGGGTTAAAGATCTATCTCCCCACTTTTTCAGTTATTCCTTTAGCATTCATTTTGTGCTATTACACCAGGATCTTGTTTGTTGAAGGATTTTGCAAAGTCTGTGTAACACACTTTATTACCTTATGTAAACATGTTGGTGCCTAGGGGTAAAAGCTTTGTCCAAGGGCATTTAAGATATTAAACAAAATACACAAACCTAGGACCAAACTTCTTTCTTCACAAAACTAGATAGTCAATACTTGCATTAATTATCAGGAAGGACAATTAAATTCACTTTAATAAAATATAACTAATATTAATATTAGCTTCAATTGTACAACACACAACCTACCCTCTACATATTACATAAAACACACCAGTATTCTTGTACCAGTTACTCACTTTAGGCCACCTAGAAAATATTACCTAAACCCACTAGTACAGTGGTACTAGTTACTAAAAACATATATAGGTAGTGGGGCTCCATGACACCCCATCCCCTAACTTCTGCTGGCCTTCTAGCCTGCTGGCAAAAACACTTGACTTGTTCTCTCAAAAACAGGCCCTCCATATATTAGGGCCTTACAGGTAAAATCATAAGAGTACAAAAACAATAAAATAACCTATGGCCTAAGCTTGCCCAAAATACCATCTCCTACTCAAATGCCAAACATCATATCTTATGACGTCTTGCTCCGTCCACCGCTCTTCAGGTACTGACACATGCCTCTCCTCTCCTGTCTTGGCTACTCTGGCCAGGTCTAATGTGCCCATTTTCAGAACAAATCCTCTCCACTGACATTATTAATGGAGGGGTGTTTATACACACATTTTCTACAATGCCCTGTATTATAGTCCACTGCATCCAAAATCCTATAATGGTCCAGTAGTAAAGAGGCAGGAGTAACCTGCTTGCAATCCATGCTGCCCTGGGTTGTGCAATTTTTTGAGGATTCAAGTGGTTGGCAATCTTGCATCTTAGAACCCTTCAAAGACTTTTATGATGTGGGACATTAGAGCTATTGATTTATAGTTCTTTGTTATTGCTTTACTGCCATTTTTGTGGAGTGGGGCAGTATCCATTGTTTTTAGTGACTGTGGGATAACCTGTGGCAAGGCTTCCTCTGCATAGCATACATAAAGCACCTGATAGGAGTTTCTTGCAGTTCTTGATGAACACAAAGTTCCATGAGACTGGGCATGGGACAGTGTGAGGACATGTTGTCAGTGGCTTTTTCAAAATCCAGTAGAATTTGGGTTGTCAGAAATTCTGGAGATATTGACAAAACTTTGGGTCTCGTTCATAAATTCATTTGGGTTGTCTATCTTGAGTCTGATTAATGACTTACTAATTAGTCATACTGAGACTTCAGAATTTTTCTTCTTTGTTGTCATTAGTGCAAGGGCCCAATACTGGATGTGGTTTTTGCCTTGTTTCTGGCATGCAAAAAATCTGGATTTCTTTGTTTCACTTAAGGCTTTTAACTCCCATCTCTCCTGGATTGTTCTGCATTTCAGGTGGTTTAGCCATCTTTAGAAACTGATTCTTTGTCTTCACCTGCAGAAGGAGCATCTTTCTAGTTTACAACTCTTCTTTTTCCTTAGGCAAATGTGCATTGAGCATACTTCAACTGCCATCCAGTCTATTCTTTCTAGATATTGGTTTGGCTCCAGGTCATTTAAGATATCTTGCCAGCATGTTTCAGTAAGATTATTATTCATTTGATCCCAATTGATGTTCTTGTTGAAGTTAAATTTGGAGAAGGCACCCTCATAACTGCTTGCATTTTGCTAGTCAGGGGCCCCTCTGCATACAAGTCTGAACTTCAATTAGATTGTGATCTGCATTAACAGTCTTTGGTACTGCTATATTTTATACCAGGTCATCATTTTTTGTGAAAATAAGGTCGATTTCAGTGTCTTGTTGGCTCCACTATTTACTGGGTCCTGGGAACATCTTTCATTTTTAAATGGCTTAAATTGAAATTGCTAAGCAGCAAGATGTTTGGGGCTGGGGTTGTAAGATTTTTCCAGACAGTTTTCAATTTTTAATAGCTGTTACTTAAACTGTTGGGATGTGGTGTCTGGCAGCTTATGTACAACCATGATGACTGAATTATTTGTAGTGTTTAGTAACTGTGGAACTTGTTGATGTACAGGCCAACTCTCCCTTGTTGCCTGCTCTTCCTGTCGCATCTACATAAGTTATATCCTAATACCCGTATTTTATTGTCAGTAATATTTTGTGTGGGCCTCTGTGAAAGCCGGTGAACATCGCATATGGCTCATGAGGATTTCACTGACGAAAGGGATTTTGTTGTTGATGGATGTCTTAAGGCCCTGTATATTTGTAAATACAAATGTAGCATTGTTGGCTTATTGAGGTGATTTTTGTTGTTGTTGCTGGCACTTGTATCTGTGGTTTTGGATTTGGGGTTGCTGATGGTGCCTCCCAGCCAATAACACTCCAGGGTGGTGGAATATTTGTCATTGCTGATTTTTCTGCTTCCTGGCACTAAAAATTTGCCATTAAATCATTACTACCATGGTTAGTTTCTCAAGATTTGTGGAGTTGGACCTCCTGGTCCATTTCAAGTGGTATGCATGGCAGTTTGTGCTGTAGTATTGTATTTTCATGTTCTGATGTATAACACATTTTAGGTTGACACCTTTTGTCAGGTCATGACTTTTTTTTTTTTTTTTTTTTTTTTTTTTTTTTTTTTTTTTTTTTTTTTTTTTTTTTTTTTTTTTGGACGGTCAAAATTGCTCGTCCATTCATTGTTCCAGATATTCCATGCCTGCAGATTCCCTGAGCATAGAATTTGCAGTTCTGTTTTTTTGTTGGTTAGAAATTTTAGTGACTAGCTTTTTAACTTGTGCAAATTCTTGATCTACACCAGCTCTGTCTTCAGTAACCATACCAGGATCACCATTGCCAACTGTCTCCTAGAACTGTACTAACACCATCCCAAAAAAACAGGAATAGAACCAGTAACAATACCAGCTGAGGCACTTTGGTATTTCTAGATCTGTTCTAGATTCTTTAGTAACACGAGAACCATCATCACCAGCTAATGCACTGTCACATTAATAGATCTGTAAAGGCACCATATGAGGGTTTCTGATTCCCCTGCTTGGTTTTGCCTCTGTGCTCTGTCTAATATTTGTTTTATTTCTTTACTCTCCCAACTCATATACGACAGGCAGTTTCTCCAAGGACATTTTGTATTATCACTTACCACAAATGTAATACTCTTCCACCTATTCCTGTCTCTTGAATCCAAAAACGCTTTGCCTTTCTTACAGCATCGCTAGTGGTGTTAATGTCCATACACAAGACATGACACCATCCATAACAGACAGCACTGTACACCATATTCAGTTGAAGATTGAGACACTTATGCAGCATATGAGAATCTTTATTCAGGAAACGTTTCGCCACACAGTGGCTTCATCAGTCCAATACAAAGAGGAAGGCGTAAGGAGAGGAGGAGTATGAGGTAATCAGTCCCTCAGCCTGGAGTCGATGTGTTCAGTCCATCAATCTTGTAGAATGTACAGCAAAGGGCCGTAGACATGGCTTATATACTGTATTGAAGTGAGGTGAAGCAGGCGGAGACGGGGTCATAGTGGTACCATCCACTAGTCGAAGTAGGTCTTCGTCCAAAGGTTGAACAAGTGTTGAATTCTTTGTAACAAGATCCCATGATGCTGCGGTGTCTCAATCTTCAACTTGTCGGTTTTTCAAACCATTCATCACACCATATTCAGTGCACTTGAAAACTGTTACACTGTAGACAGGGTGATGGAAAAAAAAAATGGAATGAACAGAGGGGTATGTGTGTAGGTAGAGGGTGTGAGGCAGTATGGTACTGAGTGAGCTGGCCGGCCAACTCACTCTATCTTCAGACATTGAGCAGTCATCATCTACTTGTCATTCGTGCTCTTCGCTTGATAATGTGTTTTCTTGACTAATCTTCAAATAAACGTGACTGCATTATAAATATGTAATAGACTGGTCCAAAAATACACATTAATTTTAAAACTTCAAAGGAAGTGCACTCTACAAGGTTATTTTTATTCCACTATATGAGCCTGCACTGTGCACCAAAATTTTGACCATTTCATGCATATTTAAAGGTTGCACAAAACTTCATCTGGTTTCTCTCTATCACAGATGGCATTCTCAGCACCGAGTACATGAAGTGCATCAGAATAGTGGTTAGTAGGGTGTCCCTTCGAGTTTTTTTTCAACTGCCTGGTTTCCGACACAAGATGACATACTTTGCATGTCACAGTTCTTTCACCTGAAGCAGAACCTACCTTTCCCAAAAAGCTTCAAGAAGTCATGCAAAGCCTGCTGTGCCATATGGACAAGGGCAAGGATCCCTACCCAGTGGTTAGATTCCTGTATGCAGAAGTTGGAGAAGTTTATGTGGGAATACCAGAACCTCAAGAAGAGTCGAAAGCAAGGTGTTAAGCAAGTGAGGATTTTCCAGGACTCCCTCGGCGACCTCTTTGACATCGGAGCCAGTGATGCCCTGGCACAGATGACAGTCGAAGAGGATAGCATGTTTTACCAAATGCAACGCAAGGATGTCACCACCTGCAGCATGTCTGGCCCTGATCTCATGACAGCGGGAAGGGAGAGTGGCAGTGACTTCGGAAAGAACAAAAGAAAGCGAGAAGAGCGAAGGCAGAGGCTGAGGCAGCTTCATCCTCGGTGGCAGCACCTCAACCGTCTTCCATGTCCTCCTCCAGTCTCGAGTTCGAGGGTGGTGAAGTCTTTGCTTCTACTCCCAGTTGCTTGACAGCACTTATGGCGCCTCCCAAGTGACCGAAGAACATCTTCGCCTCTCCTGCTGTCGCGTCAGCCCTCGATTGAGTCGACCTCCTGGACCGTGGAGCTGTGTTCGTGGCAGGCGTCATGGCAGGGGCTCTTGGCTCCTGCCAAGGAGAGACTGATGAAGGAGGGTGATTGCTGAATTTGAGAAGGACAGAATGAAGTCCCACCTTATTTCGTCGTTCAAGTAGGCATGAGGAAGCATTATTTCGAGCGAGCTCAGCGATGTCTCACTGGCATTTGGTGTGACAAATGAGCGACCCGACACAACTTTTTCCCTTTATAAGATAGACCTAATTACTTTTGACTCTGATAGTCTCATGAAATAAATTGTTATTAACCGCTTGTTTCGCTGAAATTCCATGGGAACCCCTCAGAGAACTAAGGTATTTGAGGTGTGTGTGGCCAAATTTTGATGTTAAAGTTGAGAAGTGAATTGCGTGAGATTTTCTGCTGTGACATTTTTCTTTACTGAATTTGAAAGAGAAAAGATGGGAGAAAACGATTAAGAATTTACATTAACATTTTTTTTTTTTTAACTTTTAGTGGGAGAAATCAGCTGGGGAAAACACTCATTTTCAGTGATTTTCAGTTGAATACAAAGTCCAGTGGTTGGCAAAGGTCAATCAAAACCAACAATTTCTCATCCTAGAATTCATGACATACATGGTTTATTTAAATTGAGTGGTATCTCCTCTTTAACCCTTTCAGGGTTTCCGACGTACTAGTATGGCTTACGCACCAGGGTTATTGACGTACTAGTACGCCTAAATTCTAGCACCTTCAGATCTAGCGAGAGAAAGCTGGTAGGCCTACATATGAAAGAATAGGTCTATGTGGTCAGGGTGCAAAGCATAAAATCCTGCAGCACAGTGTGTAATGAGAAAAAAAAACTTTGACCGTGTTTTTGGTTTAAAACTGCGACTTTGCACTATATTTTCGTATGGTATTTATCGTTGTATTCTAGTTTTCCTGGTCTCATTTTATAGAATGGAAGACATATTACAGAAATTGAGATGATTTTGATTGGTTTCACAATGAAAAGTACCTCGAAATTGAGTTTAAAATAGCAGAAATGTTTGATTTTTGCCAAAGTTCAAAAGTAAACAAATCATGCCACGTGTCCAATACACATCAACGGGCGAGTCTAATATTCTTTCATAAGTGCGTTGATATTATTTATACTATTTCTACACTAATGCAGTAGTCTGCATAACAGTAAATCTATTTTTTGAGAATAAAAATTCAAAGTGGAAAGCAAAAGAAATGTAAGAGGGGCCTGGGGACATGACAGATGAAGAGAGGAAATGTTATTTTAGTGCCAGGAGTGTGTGTCTTGTTTATTCTGGACCCTATTTGGAAATTGGCATCTTTTGAAATTTGTGTGAAATTGGCAGAATTGCTAATTTTGACCACTTTATTGGATAGTTGAAATCAATAAATGGGTGGTTTCTTGTACTCATTCGATAGAAAAAATGGAGTTCTAGCTAAATAGTTATTATTTTTGTCGACTAGTACATAGGAATTGGCTGAAAATAAGGCTCAAAGTGGGCGAAATTGCCGATGCGTAAACATCGTCGAGACCGCTAACTTTGCGAGAGCATAATTCCATATGTTTTCCATCAAAGTTCACACTTTTGGTGTCATTATGATTGGGAAAAGATTCTCTATCTTTTCATAAGAAAAGATAACTTTTTTTTTTTTTTTTTTTCCGAAAAATTTTCGACCCTGAGAACAAGTTTAGGAGAGGGCCTCTCGACCCTGAAAGGATTAATGCACACGTAATCTCTCGCTTATTTCGCACTCAACAAAGCGCTAAAAACTGGTTATTGATTCAGTCATTCTGCTTTCAGAGAAAATTGGAGCTATGCTATATGAAAGAGGAATGAAAATTAAAATTTCTTTAGTTTCTCCTGTCGGCGAGAGACGCCTTTTTACACGACCCCTAAAATTGAATGAAATTTCCTGAAAATTGGTCTGAATGTTATTTAGGAATAGTGTAACAAAATAAAACTTGTGGAATGAGCAATTTCACAGCTTTATTTTTTTGGACTGGTCTAATATAGTGATCATACACAAAGTATGAATGGGTTTGGTTAAAAACAGAGGAAAAGTTGATAATTGAACCTTAACAATGTTAATCTTAAATTTTGGGTCTGACTCCTATGGTTTTAGCACTCCTCATGAATGTAATGATAAATCTAGGTTCTTGACAAACCCATATAAAACAAATGTGAGCTTTCTATATATGCATAAAATGACCACACACATGGTATGAATGCATTTCATAAAAAAATAATTTAGACAAAAAATTATAATTCACTGATAGAAACTGTACCGATGAAAAAAAAAAAAAAAGTTAGAACTATTGTGATAGATGGGGAACCTTAGGAGCCAAAGGAGGAAACTGATAGACTGAATTGCAAACAGGTAGAAATGCAGTAGGTGGAAACACTGAAGTTGATGGGCTGCTGTAATAATTATGGGGAACTACTAAACCCATATGTGTAATAGAGCACTTAGGACTGAGGAATGGGAGGCAATCAGGTCTGATCCAAGAAAGTGGAAGATAGTAACAATTCTCTGGATCATGAGCCCCTCACTGGCATAAAGGCACCATTGTTGAAGGATGTAATAAAAAAAAATCTTTCAACGCACCAGCCGTATCCCACTGAGGCAGGTTGGCCCAAAAAGAAAAACAAAAGGTTCTCTTTTTAACTTTATTAATACATACAGGAGAAGGGGTTACTAGCCCCTTGCTCCCAGCACGTTAGTTGCCTCTTACAATATGCATGGCTTACGGAGGAAGAATTCTGTTCCACTTCCCCATGGAGATAAGAGGAAATAAACAAGGACAAGAACTAGTAAGAAAAATAGAAGGAAACAGAGGGGTGTGTGTGTGTGTGTATATGCTTGTACATGCATGTGTAGTGTGACCTAAGTGTAAGTAGAAGTAGCAAGACATACCTGAAACCTTGCATGTTTGAGACAAAAAATACACCAGCAATCCTTCCATCATGTAAAACAATTACAGCTTCCATTTTACACTTGCTTGGCAGGACGGTAGTACCTTCCTGGGGGATTGCTGTCTACCAACCTACTACCTTGGAATAAAAAAATATAGCAATTCTATTAATGAAAAGTTTGAGGGGAAACTTTTCCACAGAAGTTATTATGCCCAGTAAAAGTTGCCAAGAACTTCTCATGGTAGGTGCCTTGCTGCTAGTGATAGCTCTTGATCCTAGGAACTGAACATATAATCCCTTTCCTTGGACTGAATGTGATTGACTCCAATTCCTCCTGTCCCTCCCCACCCTTCATAAATGTAATGAAATAGAGAGAGAATTTTGTTTCTTACTAGCTGCTGCTGCTGCATACCTGTCAGCACATAGGACTGTTCATCACTTATACCTCTGGTCTCACTCAGCACAGTTTTTTTTTATTTTTTTTATTATCACACCGGCCGATTCCCACCAAGGCAGGGTGGCCCGAAAAAGAAAAACTTTCACCATCATTCACTCCATCACTGTCTTGCCAGAAGGGTGCTTTACACTACAGTTTTTAAACTGCAACATTAACACCCCTCCTTCAGAGTGCAGGCACTGTACTTCCCATCTCCAGAACTCAAGTCCGGCCTGCCGGTTTCCCTGAATCCCTTCATAAATGTTACTTTGCTCACACTCCAACAGCACGTCAAGTATTAAAAACCATTTGTCTCCATTCACTCCTATCAAACACGCTCACGCATGCCTGCTGGAAGTCCAAGCCCCTCGCACACAAAACCTCCTTTACCCCCTCCCTCCAACCCTTCCTAGGCCGACCCCTACCCCGCCTTCCTTCCACTACAGACTGATACACTCTTGAAGTCATTCTGTTTCGCTCCATTCTCTCTACATGTCCGAACCACCTCAACAACCCTTCCTCAGCCCTCTGGACAACAGTTTTGGTAATCCCGCACCTCCTCCTAACTTCCAAACTACGAATTCTCTGCATTATATTCACACCACACATTGCCCTCAGACATGACATCTCCACTGCCTCCAGCCTTCTCCTCGCTGCAACATTCATCACCCACGCTTCACACCCATATAAGAGCGTTGGTAAAACTATACTCTCATACATTCCCCTCTTTGCCTCCAAGGACAAAGTTCTTTGTCTCCACAGACTCCTAAGTGCACCACTCACTCTTTTTCCCTCATCAATTCTATGATTCACCTCATCTTTCATAGACCCATCCGCTGACACGTCCACTCCCAAATATCTGAATACGTTCACCTCCTCCATACTCTCTCCCTCCAATCTGATATTCAATCTTTCATCACCTAATCTTTTTGTTATCCTCATAACCTTACTCTTTCCTGTATTCACCTTTAATTTTCTTCTTTTGCACACCCTACCAAATTCATCCACCAATCTCTGCAACTTCTCTTCAGAATCTCCCAAGAGCACAGTGTCATCAGCAAAGAGCAGCTGTGACAACTCCCACTTTGTGTGTGATTCTTTATCTTTTAACTCCACGCCTCTTGCCAAGACCCTCGCATTTACTTCTCTTACAACCCCATCTATAAATATATTAAACAACCACGGTGACATCACACATCCTTGTCTAAGGCCTACTTTTACTGGGAAAAAATTTCCCTCTTTCCTACATACTCTAACTTGAGCCTCACTATCCTCGTAAAAACTCTTCACTGCTTTCAGTAACCTACCTCCTACACCATACACTTGCAACATCTGCCACATTGCCCCCCTATCCACCCTGTCATACGCCTTTTCCAAATCCATAAATGCCACAAAGACCTCTTTAGCCTTATCTAAATACTGTTCACTTATATGTTTCACTGTAAACACCTGGTCCACACACCCCCTACCTTTCCTAAAGCCTCCTTGTTCATCTGCTATCCTATTCTCCGTCTTACTCTTAATTCTTTCAATTATAACTCTACCATACACTTTACCAGGTACACTCAACAGACACAGCACAGTTATTGTAGAATTTTAGATCCTTCAGGATTAATTTCAGTGTTATTCTTGAAGTATCTTTATGCCTAGGAAGGGCTCTCTGTCCAAGGAATTTGAGCCACCCTTCCCTGTTTTTTTAATTGCCTGCTTACTTTCCAGTTCTAAGGCACTGTATGAGCTACAGGTTCACCACTTCATGATTATCTTTCACTATTTTGACCAGTGACCCATTCATTATTCTCAAAATTTTAAAGGTTCTGTGATGCTGGTGAAGGGCTCTTGATCCAAAAGAATTGGGCCCACCCTTCCTTGGATCAAACCTGATTATCTCCTGTTCTTTAGAGCTTTGATCCCTGTGGGTTTAGCTCTTGCCTTTGTTGCGGTGCACCAGAACTATTCAGCTGGATTAGGAAACTTGGCATCTCTGTTTTAATCTAGGCCTAAGATCTTTCAAGTCTGGTATTAACAGCATGCTGTTAAAGACCATGGAGAGGACTTGATTTGCATGTAAAGTGCAGTACCAACACTGCATTATGCTTGTAGTCTGATGTTAGAGTTTGTGGCTCACTACAGTACAGTAAACAAGAATTATAATTTACGGTGGTACTTCTACCTCACTGTTGACAGTTCCAAGTGTCTTGACCCTCAGGACCTGGTCCTGGATCAGCTACCTTGGTTGTAGATGTAATCAGTCCAGCTGCTGGTGCTAGCAACACTTAGTCCCATGTAATCACTGCAACCCAGCTTATCAGGAACTGTCCTCCAGACAGTTTTTAATGTTAGAAACTGTGATAACTATGCTTTGTTGGGCCCATCAAGGATAACGTGAGTAGTTTTCTTAAAAGGATACTTTCCTATGTTTCATGTGCCATTGTTGGGAAATGGTGATCCCAGCTTTTCTCCTTTAAATGTCTGGGAATCTGTTATTGGCTGAGCAGCATTGAGTGTCCAACCCATTGTGACCTGGACTATAAAAGCAATAGGTGAAACCAGGATTCTTTACTGCAGAGAAAAAATTTAATGGTATGAAAAGGCCCGTACTAGTAAATATACACAATACATGTATTGTACCGAGATGAAAACAGGCTTTCATTAGTCTAGGTTCAGATGGTTCTTGAAGCTCTAGTATCGCTAGATTTACTTGCATTTGTTTATCAATAACAACAATCAGATTGGTTACATTTGAAAATATTCTTGCTGTGAATAGAAAAAAAATAATTACCAAGACTGTCAGATAGTCATATCAAAAAATTTAATCATTCTAGCCCTTCAAGTGTGGTGAAAGGCTCTTGATTTGAACAGCTGGACCTGTTTGCCAGTTCCTCAGATCAAACCCGATTATCTCTTCCCCAGCCATTTAATGGTTTAGTGCTTTCCATGAAGATGATAATCTCCATCCATGGAATTGGAGCTGCCCTTCCCTGTATCACATGTGTTTACCTCCCAGTCATAAGTATTCTGACTACTAGGGGTTTAATACTTACCTCATGATTATAATAATGCAACATGTTTTAATTGGGGTGTTCATCAGAACAATCCTGTGAAGAAAAACTTTACCTTGCAGAGGAAGCTTTTATTGGAACAGTTGTAAGACATAATTTCACTGTATAAAGTTCTATACATAACGAACCTTAATCCCAGTCAAGGCTTTTTCTACACCTTGTCATTTCTTCATTTGTTGCCAGTTTGACATTTGGACTGAGAGAGCAAACATTATTCTAGACACCTTCTGTGGTGCTTAAGCATGCTAAACTTTTACTACAGTGGTTCATTTACCTCACTCCTTTTACCTTTATCCCCTCGGTACCTTTACCTCTCTTCCTCTACCTTTCATTGAGAGAAGTGCCTTGATGCCAGTGAAGGGCTCTTTATCCCAGGAATTGGAGCTACCTTTTTTTTTTTCTCTCTCCATCAAACCTGATTGCCTTCCTATTTAAACAAGAAAATTATGATTTTTTCACTGCTTCTTCGCCACCATGTATCACAGCCTCTTCGCCACCATGTATCACAGCCTCTTCCCCACCATGTATCACAGCCTCTTCCTCACCATGTATCACAGCCTCTTCCTCACCATGTATCACAGCCTCTTCCTCACCATGTATCACAGCCTCTTCCTCACCATGTATCACAGCCTCTTCCTCACCATGTATCACAGCCTCTTCCTCACCATGTATCACAGCCTCTTCCTCACCATGTATCACAGCCTCTTCCTCACCATGTATCACAGCCTCTTCCTCACCATGTATCACAGCCTCTTCCCCACCATGTATCACAGCCTCTTCCCCACCATGTATCACAGCCTCTTCCTCACCATGTATCTGTCCGTCTCTTCCCTGCCTTGTATCACTGCCTGCCTCTTCCCCACCATGTATCACTGCATGATTCATATTGGCTTACCACCTTCCAACAAGTGCTGCTCTTATGTTGAATAATGCAGCAAAAATTATGAAGTGCTATGTTTCATAAAAAATAAAGCTAATTTTCTGCACTTGTTCTTGACAGCTCGTCCAATGCACAACATGAGTAATGGAAGTGTGCCTATGACTCCATCTGCCAGGATATCTGCTCTTAACATTGTTGGTGACCTTTTAAGAAAAGTTGGGGTAAGTTATCTGTTTATTACAGCGCATGTGGTGTAGTATTGATTCATGCACAGTAACTCCCATAGGGGTTTAGCACTATATTGTGAATGCAGTATTAACTAATTAGGTAAGAAAGTTCTCAGTGTTAGAAAAATATCTCAAACAAGTAATATACATACAGGAAGTACTTTCAAGCCTTTATAATCACACCAATACTGTTATGGGCTTGTTCACTTGTTGATTTTTACCAGGGATAAGTCCTTCAATGGGAGGGGGGATGTTAGTGCATTGATAATAGGAAAAGACTCTTTGATTTAAAGAATTTGAGGTACCCTTCACTTACATTGTTTCCCATGCACAGTATGACTTCCACACATGTAGCATTTTGCCATGAATATGAATGTAATAAGTGTCAGCATAGAATTTTTTTTTTTTAAGTTGTGTAGTTAGGGACAATTCTTGTCTCGTTGCTTTTATGTGACTACAGTACCTTAATCTGTGTACCTTAATGTGTGGTTAATTTTTTAGTAATAGCTGTCAAATATAAAAGGCTAACTTTTCTATCTTTAGTAAAATATAAAATGTGTTTTATTCCTTCAAAATTTGTGTTATGTTGACAGACAAATTTTGAGTATGCTTAAATAGCTACACTGGAACCCTGGATTTCGTCCACACCAGATATCTCACGATTTGGATTTCGACCACTTTTTTCGGCAAAATTTTGCTCCGGATTTTGTACCTCGTCCCAGATATTGTCAATATCAAACACGTCCACCCACCCAGGACACTGCCACTAATGTGTATGTGTCTGTCTGTCTCTGTCACAGGTTGAGTGAGCATTCATCTGAAGCATTTCATAATAATCCATTGTTTTTTGTGCTTGTTTATTGAGTGCTTGGAGAAAATTGTGGCCAGGATGTGTCCTCGACAAAGATTTTGAAGGGTTTGAGGCTGACCCTATCGACCCTATGCCTGCTGTGGAATCTGTCGTGGGTTTGGGGAAGTCCGTAGGGTTGGATGTGAGTGGCCAGGATGTGGAAGAGTTGGTGGAGGACCACAGGGAAGAGCTAACCACTAAAGAGGTGGAAGACCTTCATCTGGAACAGCAATAGGCCACAGCTGAGGAAATTGCTTCAGAGGAGGAGGAAGAGAGAGAGGGGAGAAGGTGCCTTCTTCAGTGATTAAGGACATTTGTGCAAAGTGGAATGAGTTGCAAACTTTTGTGGAAAAATATCACCCTGACCAAGCCAATATAAGCTGTATCTGCAACATGTTCACTGACAATACCTTGTCCCATTTTAGGCAAATCTTAGACGCCAGAAACAGAGCTCTCTGGACAGATTTTTAGTGCGACAATGGTCCGGTGCCAGTAAAAGACAAGGGAAGTAACCCTGGATAGGGCTTTGATATTGAAGTCCTTAGGGAGGGGGATTCTCCTTCCAAACAGTAACCTCTGCTCCTCCTCCCTCTCCCCTCCTCACCATCCATACCCCAACAAGAGCCTTCAATAAAGGCTTAGATGAGAGATCACTGAATTAGACCAAAAAACTTAGGATGTCATGCCTAACAGAAGAAGTACAAAGGGCCATACAAGATATTGCAAGAAACCCAAAATATTTCTATTCCTATGCAAAATCCAAGCTAAGAACTACTTGTAGAATTGGACCACTATTGAGAGGAGATCGTATACTGATGATGAACAGGAAATGAGTGAAATCCTAAAAGAACAGTACGAGTCAGTGTTCAGCAACCCACTAAATGACAGCAGGGTAGAAAATGCAGAAATATTTTTCACTCCAGAAGAAGGCCGCGCAGACCAACTAACTTATATTGGTACACATCCCATAGATTTCGAAAAAGAAATGGACAACATACCCACTCACTCAGTACCTGGATCAGAGTCATGGAATGCTCTATTTCTAAAGAAGAGTAAAGTACTATTAGCACGAGCACTCGGCATTCTTTGGAGAAAGAGCTTAAATCTAGGTGAAATACCAGAGGCCTTAAAGAGTGCAGACATAACTCTATTGCATAAGGGAGGTAGTAGAGCAGTAGCTAAAAATTACAGACCAGTAGCCCTAACTTGTCACATAATGAAAATATTCGAAAGAGTAGTGAGATGGCAGATTACAAATTTCATGGACCAGCATAACCTGAACCAGCATGGTTTTAGAGCAGGACGATCATGCCTGTCACAGTTACTGAACCATTATGACAGAATTACAGAGGCATTGGAAGACGACCAAAACGCAGATGTGATTTGTACACAGATTTTGCAAAGGAGTTTGACAGATGTGATCGTGGAGTGATAATGCACAAAATGAGGGCCATGGGCATTATGGGGAAGGTAGGCAGATGGATTTTCAAGTTCCTAACACACAGAACACAAGTACTGTAGTAGTATTGAACAAGGCAAGATCCAGCATCAGTGAGGTTAAAAGCTCAGTGCCCCAAGGCACTGTCTTGGCACCTCTGCTGTTTCTCATCCTCATAGCAGACATAGATAAAAACACTCGGCACACTCTTGTATCATCATTTGCAGATAACTCTAAAGCATGAAAGTCACTACAGTAGAGGACACTGAAAAATTACAGGAAGACATAAGCAGGGTTTTTCAGTGGGCAGTGGAGAACATGATGTTCAATAGTGATAAGTTCCAGCTGCTTAAGTATGGAAAGAATGAAGAACTCAAAGGGAACACTATATACAAAACTCAAGAGGGCCACCAAATAGAATGTAAGGAACACACAAAAGATCTGGGAATAATTATGTCAGCTGACCTTACTTTTAAAAACCATAACAAGACAAAGATCATGACAGCCAGGAAGATGATGGGGTGGGTATTGAGAACTTTCGAAACAAGGGAAATAATGCCGATGGTGACACACTTCAAATCACTAGTGCTTCCTCACTTAGAATATTTCTCAGTGCTGATGGCCCCATTCAAAGCAGGAGAAATATCAAAGCTGGAACAAATACAGAGATTGTTTACAGCTCACATTGAGCCAGTAAAGCACCTAAACTACTGGGAACACCTTTAGGTCTTGAGCATGTACTCAGTGGAGCGGAGGAGAGATGCATGATAATATATGTATACCTGGAAAGTAATCGAGGGCCTGGTCCCAAATCTGCACACTGCCATAACAACATACTGGAGTGAGATATATGGGAGGAAGTGTAAAATAAATCTAATGACTGTGCGGTGGGGACAATAAAGGAACACTGTATCAACATCCAGGGTCCCAGACTATTCAACATCGTACCAGAAGATATCAGAAACACTTTTGGAGCAAGTGTAGAAGTAGAAGCCTTAAAGAGGAAACTGGACAAATAGCTTCACCAGGTACCAGATCAACCAAGCTGTGATGGATATGTGGGGCAGCAGGCCTCCAGCAGCAACAGCCTAATTGACCAAGCAAGCACCAGACGAGCCTGGCCCATGACCGGGTTCAGGGAGTAGAGAAACTCTCAAAACTCTTCAAAGGTATAAGGTATCCATTTCATTAGTCACTTATATTTCTTACTCATTGTTTTCTGTAAGTAAAACTACGTATAGTTATTGTTTAAAAAATGTATTTTTTTTTTTTTTTTTTTTTTTTTTTTTTTTTTTTTTTTTTTTAATATTTTTGGGTGTCTGTAATGGATTAATTGCATTTACATTATTTCTTATGGGAAATGTTGCTATGGTGTTCGTCTGTTTCTGATTTAGATTGACCTTCTGGAACGGATTAAGTATGAAATTTGGGGTTCCACTGTACTTGCTTATTTTTTCATTTATTTTACTCTACCATTCAGTGCTGGAATGAATGTCTATATTGTTCTATTTTTTTAATTGTACATTTGAAATGTATTGTGCATTGCTTGGTGTGATTTGTTTTGGTGATATTGAAACAACAGAATTACTGGCTAGGTATTGAGCTGTTTCTCAGGTGTAATGGAAATTTGAAATCTGTGATTACCAAGTAGTGATACACTCAAGGTGGACCTCTGGCTATAGTTTAGTTAAGAGAATGTATTAAAATTTGTATACAGTATCATCTTTGGAACTCTATAAAGCAAAAAATATGGTCTTTGAATTTTACAATATACTATCATGATTTTTTTTAGATTGTTCCAAATTTATCGATCAAAATATAAATACTGTAGCTGAAAACTATACCTTTGTATTTTTAAAGCTAAACTTGAGGCTGGAGATGCTTTACAGGTAGAAGACTAAGTAATAGTTATGTAATGACATCAGCATTCCTAGATGACATCTTGGTTGTGGTATTAACCCTTAAATGGTCCAAACGTATATATACGTTTTTTCAACATCTGAAAGTATGTAAAAAATGTAGATCTTTTTTGTTTTACATTTGAAAACGTGTAAAAGAAACTTTTATCTACTTTTTTTTTTGTTATATTTGAAAATATGTAAAAAAAGGTAGATCTACTTTTGTAGCACTACGAATTTGAACGTGGATCTGTTTGGACCGTTTAAGGGTTAAAGAAGGCTCAATTCACAATATCCTGAACACTATTAATAGTCTAGAACTTACCAGCAAATTCACAGTAAAAGTAGAGAGAGATAACTGTTAATCATTTCTTGATTCCTCATGGGTGAAGGGCTCTTGATCCAGGGAATTGGATCTGTATTTCTTCCTTCAGTTGAATCCAATTGCCATCCATTACTCCACGTACTACACTACCAAGGCTGGTGTACAAATCCCTTGAGGAGGTTAATGAAAAGTACATAGGATAAACATGTAGAAGATGCAAACTCAGACTTCGAGAATGTTAATACACTTGCAGATAGGACAACCAAAATGTCTGCATACAACATAGAATGTCACTGGGGAACATCTTAGTTACATGAAGTCAAACTAATAAATTATGAGGATTATTTATGCATATGGAAGTCCTTGGAAGCAGCCATGATTAGTCAGGGTGTACACAAAAGCACTGCTTGATTTCAAACAGGTATACCATGTAACTTTATTGTAATAGTCTTTCACAGTTAGTAGCTTCAGGTGCAGGATTTCATTCAGTTTCATGTGGTATAGGGTAGCATTAAAGGTACTCAATGTGCTCCCCTCTGGTTGCTCGGCAAACATCGATGCGATAGTCCAGTTTGGTCCAGATGCTCTGCAGCATATCTGGTGTTATCATGCGAACTGCTTCAGTGATCGAAATTTTCAGCTCTGCCAGGGTTGCAGGTAATGGTGGTATGTAAACTGTGCTCTTCACGTACCCCCAAAGAAAGAAGTCGCAAACAGTTAGGTCTGGCGACCTCACAGGCCACTTGCAGAGGTTACCGGACCTAACCTAACTTGTTAGCACTCCTTCTATTCTGTAACAAGGATTATGGTTTAAAGATTTCATCCCTTACCAATATTACCCATAAGTTGATCCCCCTACATTTGGCCCCAAGAAAAAGATTGGCCACATAACTTCGACCTGTACTCGAGTATATACAGGAGTATTGAAATAACTAAAGAAGTGATGAGACTCCTGAGAGAACTTGATACATCAGTTGCAGCAGGACCAAATGGAATAAATATCACAACAAATATTAAGAGGAGCTAAAATACTGTTCACACCACTTCCTTATGGTACCTCTTAACAGATTATTACCGACATGAAGTGTCGGATAACTGAAAGATGGTAAAAATGATAATGTTCAAATGTGACAAGGAGGAATCCCTGAACTAAAGACCAGGGTTTGTAGTGAGTGTAATGTGCAATTTTCTGGAAAAGACGATGAGGAAGAGACATGTTTAACATTTCACAAATAACCCACTTTTGGAGGAAAATTTCCTCTTTGATACTCCCCCACTCTACCAGTACTCCCCCACCCATCAATTACTGATATATTAATACAGTGTACATATGTACAGTGCTAAATCTACAGTTCTTGGCTTAACTTTTCCCAAGAAAATGAGTTCTTTATCTTCTTTCAACAAACTGGATGTATCCCACCGAGGCAGAGTGGCCCAAAAAGAAAAAGAAAAGTTTCTCTTTCTAAATTTAGTAATGTATACAGAAGGAGGAGTTACTAGTCCCTTGATCCTGGCATTTTAGTCGCCTCTTATGATACACATATCTTCTAGAGGAAGAATTCTGTTCCCCTTTCCCATGGAGATAAGTGGAAATAAAAAAGAACAAGAACTAGGAAGAAAATAGAAAACCCAGAGGGGTTTGTATATGTATGCTTGTACAAGCATGTGTAGTGTGACCTAAATGTAAGTAGAAGTAGCAAGGTGTACCTAAAACCTTGCATGTTTGAGACAGAAAAAAGACAACAGCAAATCCTACCATCATATAAAACAATTAGAGGTTTCCATTTCATACTTGACAGGACAGTAGTACCTCCCTGGGTGGTTCCTGTCTACCAGCCTACTACCTAGGAGAGTTCTTTATACATACATGAAATGAGCATACACAGCTTGAATGCATTTTGAAAATAATGAAAAATATATTTATATTTTTTTTTTCAACAAACTGGCTGTATCCCACCAAGGCAGGGTGTGCCCTCCCAAACAAAAAAAATGAAAGTTTTTCTTTTTAAATTTAGTAATTTGTACAGGAGAAGGGGTTACTAGTCCCTTGCTCCTGGCATTTTAGTCGCCTCTTAAAACACGCATGGCTTACGGAGGAAGAATTCTGTTCCACTTCCCCATGAAGATAAGAGTAAATAAACAAGAACAAGAACTACAAAGAAAATAGAAGAAAACCCAGAGGGGTGTGTATATATATGCTTGTATGTGTAGTGTGACCTAAGTGTAAGAAGTAGCAAGACATACCTGAAGTCTTGCATGTTTATGAGACAGAAAAAAGACACCAGCAATCCTACCATCATGTAAAACAAATACAGGCTTTCATTTTACACTCACTTGGCAGGATGGTAGTACCTCCCTGGGTGGTTGCTGTCTACCAACCTACTACCTACAATATTTATAATTCATCCTTATAAAAATATAGTTGTCTTGATGTCAGAAGGGCGAATCATTAATTGATTCCAAAGTGCTTATGTCATAAGTATGAAACCTTGTAACTTGGAACCTTGAAAGTTGTGGGCCCTACTGTGTTTTGTATGCATGAAAGAAGCTTATGAGTGAAGGATGAGAGTTTCCTTGTAGATGTTTAACTGAAGTAAATATAATCTGCAGGTATTGTAAAATATTTTAAGTTTTCAAATGTATTTTCTTTTATGGTGTTAAACAAAATTCTAAATAATTATAATACTTCAAATACAGTACCAAAATAGGTAATGATGATGATAATCAAATATTTAATATGCTTTGTAGGTGATTATTCCATGGTGATTAGACATTATACTGATTATGACATTTTGTAATTCAGAATTTCAGAAGAATGGGTTGCCTAGGTGCAGTATTAAACCTTGGTGTTGCTAGTTGTTTAGGACGAGAAGAAATTGTATCGTGCTTATAACTCCTGTGTTCAACACCTGACTCAAAATGATTCTAAGCAAGCAAATGGTGAAATGTAATGATGGTATGAGACTTCTGTTAACTGTATAGTTCCAAAGCAACTTTTCCTAAACATTCACTAATTTGTGCTGTTGTCCTGTGGAGCTATTCTGTTTTGCATTGGCTGTTGCTCGAATTGGATTTGTCAGTGTGGTTTGACCTGTTGTGATAATATATTTTAACTTTTATTCTAAATGTAATTAACATTGTACTGCACGAAGTTGAGATGACTGACAAAAGCCCATAGTAGTAGTAGTACTACTACTACTGAGTAGTAACTAGGAAAACTAGTCATATTTTTGTATGCCCATGAGACCTACAGTGCTATAGGTGCAGTATAATTTTAACCCCTTAACTGTCCAAACATAGATCTCTGTTGTTACCGCTAACACTCCAAACATAGATCAACGTTTTATTTTTCCTGCCTCCAAATTTGGCATGATTGACCTGAGATGCTTGGTCGGTATGGTGTGCACAGTATTAAAAAAATCTGGGACTACTTAGTACCTTGTGGGAGCACCAGTTCAAGTGAGTGCCAGCTAGAGCAAACAGCATGGCAAACACCATGGGATTCACTGATGTCGTGTTGTATTAACACTCCCCTTTTAAGAGGAAAGTGACGCTGATCCTGAGTGTAGTAGCTTTGAGATGGATGTGGCCACAAGTGATCGAGGAAATATCAAAAACCTCGATAATAACCCATATGCAACATTTTTGCAACATCCTTTCAATTTTGATATCACTGGTAGTGTCATCCTGCCAGAATGTCCCATAACCTATGCCCTAAGTAAAGAGAAACAATTCTGGAACATGTAATACGTGTTCGGCAGGCTGGGTGGCTGATTTTGGCTGTCTCTATCTCCGTCTGTCTGTATCTATCTGTGTCTCTGTTTCACAGGTACACATAAATACAATTATTCATAGTGTAAATTACCTAGGATAACCCCCATACAATCCAGACAATGTACTCTACTGTGCTTGTAGATATAAGGCATAATAGGCATGACTGGCAAGTAATACGCATTTTCACTTGTTCAGGAATAAGATGTGACAACTCTGCATCGTGTGTAATGCGTGTTGGTTCATGAGCGGCTCTCTCTCTTTGAGACAGAGAGACAGGAAGACAGACAGAGCTAAACAGACACACACAGCTAGACAGACAGAGAGAGCTAGACAGACACAGCGACACCAACACAGACATGTTTATATGTACACCTACCATCTGACTTACGACCACTCGACTTACGACCGTGTTTTTTATGCCAAATTTCTGGGAAATAAACAAGTATTTGTGTTGTACACAGTGTTTATCCTAAACCTTACAGTATAAAATACAGTACTAACAACATAAAAAGTAAAGTAAAACATGAAATACCAAATTAAAACAATAAAATAGTCATTACAAAAATATTTTGTTGATATTCAGCAGTAAAGTTCGACTTACGACCATTTCAACTTATGACCGGTTTCTCAGAACCGAACTCGGCCGTAAGTCGGATGGTAGGTGTAATTGTGAAAAATAAAGCCAAGTGTCAATCTACTTCTTCACTGTCACTAGTCTTACACCGTGCTTCAAGGAGTTTCATAAATAATCCAGCATGTCTAAAACATTGCTGGGACCTATAAACACTTTCTATATATTTCGAGACAATAGTATGTGACTAAGATGAGTGAAAATATTCACCTGTGAGTTTGTGACTACAGTGGTACCTCAGTATACATCCACTTTGGAATAAGTCTAATTTGGTATATGTCCTGTTTGGACGGGAAAATTTTGGCTTGGTATATGACCTTTGTTTGGAATACAACTTGCATGCCAGAACTTATTTTTTATTGTATTAACACATCAGCAGATTCCCACCAAGGCAGGGTGGCCTGAAAAAGAAAAACCTTCATAATTCACACCATCACTGTCTTGCCAGATGGGTGCATTACACTACAGTTATAAAACTGCAACATTAACACCCCTCCTTCAGAGTGCAGACACTGTGCTTCCCATCTCCAGGACTCAAGTCTGGCCTGCCTGTTTCCCTGAATCCCTTCATAAATGTTACTTTGCTCACACCCCAACAACACATCAAGTATTAAAAACCATTTGTCTCCATTTACTCCTATCAAATACGCTCATGCATACTTGCTGGAAGTCCAAGCCCCTCGCACACAAAACCTCCTTTACCTCCTCCCTCCAACACTTCCTATGCTGACCCCTACCCCGCCTTCCCTCCACTACAGATTTATACACTCGATGTCATTCCGTTTTGTTCCATTCTCTACATGTCCGAACCACATCAACAACCCCTCCTCAGCCCTCTGGATAATAGTTTTGGTAATCCCACACCTTCTCCTAATTTCCAAACTACGAATTCTCTGCATTATATTCACACCACACATTGCCCTCAGACATGACATCTCCACCGCCTCCAGCCGCCTCCTTATTGCAACATTCATCACCCATGCTTCACACCCATACAAGAGTGTTGGTACAACTATACTCTCATACATTCCCCTCTTTGCTTCCACGGACAAAGTTCTTTGTCGCCACAGATTCCTAAGTGAACCACTCACCCTTTTCCCCTCATCAATTCTGAGATTCCCCTCATCCTTCATAGACTCATCTGCTCACACGTCCACTCCTAAATTTTTTATTTATTATCACACTGGCCGATTCCCACCAAGGCAGGGTGGCCCGAAAAAGAAAAACTTTCACCATCATTCACTCCATCACTGTCTTGCCAGAAGGGTGCTTTACACTACAGTTTTTAAACTGCAACATTAACACCTCTCCTTCAGAGTGCAGGCACTGTACTTCCCATCTCCAGGACTCAAGTCCGGCCTGCCGGTTTCCCTGAACCCCTTCATAAATGTTACTTTGCTCACACTCCAACAGCACATCAAGTATTAAAAACCATTTGTCTCCATTAACTCCTATCAAACACGCTCACGCATGCCTGCTGGAAGTCCATGCCCCTCGCACACAAAACCTCCTTTACCCCCTCCCTCCACCCTTTCCTAGGCCGACCCATACCCCGCCTTCCTTCCACTACAGACTGATACACTCTTGAAGTCATTCTGTTTCGCTCCATTCTCTCTACATGTCCGAACCACCTCAACAACCCTTCCTCAGCCCTCTGGACGACAGTTTTGGTAATCCCGCACCTCCTCCTAACTTCCAAACTATGAATTCTCTGCATTATATTCACACCACACATTGCCCTCAGACATGACATCTCCACTGCCTCCAGCCTTCTCCTCGCTGCAACATTCATCACCCATGCTTCACACCCATATAAGAGCGTTGGTAAAACTATACTCTCGTACATTCCCCTCTTTGCCTCCAAGGACAAAGTTCTTTGTCTCCACAGACTCCTAAGTGCACCACTCACCCTTTTCCCCTCATCAATTCTATGATTCACCTCATCTTTCATAGACCCATCCGCTGACACGTCCACTCCCAAATATCTGAATACATTCACCTCCTCCATACTCTCTCCCTCCAATCTGATATCCAATCTTTCATCACCTAATCTTTTTGTTATCCTCATAACCTTACTCTTTCCTGTATTCACTTTTAATTTTCTTTTGCACACCCTACCAGATTCATCCACCAATCTCTGCAACTTCTCTTCAGAATCTCCCAAGAGCACAGTGTCATCAGCAAAGAGCAACTGTGACAGCTCCCACTTTGTGTGATTCTTTATCTTTTGACTCCACGCATCTTGCCAAGACCCTCGCATTTACTTCTCTTACAACCCCATCTATAAATATATTAAATATCTGAATAAATTCACCTCCTCCATACTCTTCCCCTCCAGTCTGATATCCAATCTTTCATCACCTAATCTTTTTGTTATCTTCACCACCTTACTCTTTCCTATATTCACTTTTAATTTTCTTCTTTTACATCCCTTACAAAATTCATCCACCAACTTCTGCAACTTCTCTTCAGAATTTCCAAAAAAGCACAGTGTCATCAGCAAAGAGCAACTGTGACAATTCCCACTTTGTGTTTGATTCTTTATCTTTTAACTACACACCTCTTGCCAAGACCCTCACATTCACTTCTCTTACAACCCAATCTATAGATACATTGAACAACCACGGTGACATCACACATCCTTGTCTAAGGCCTACTTTTACTGGGAAATAATCTCCCTCTTTCCTACATACTCTAACTTGAGCCTCACTATCCTTGTAAAAACTCTTCACTGCTTTCAGTAACCTACCTCATATACCATACATCTGCAACATCTGCCACATTGCCCCCCTATCCACCCTGTCATATGCCTTTTCCAAATCCATAAATGCCACAAAAACCTCTTTAGCCTTATCTAAATACTGTTCACTTATATGTTTCACTGTAAACACCTGGTCCACACACCCCCTACCTTTCCTAAAGCCGCCTTGTTCATCTGCTATCCTATTCTCCGTCTTACTCTTAATTCTTTCAATAATAACTCTACCATACACTTTACCAGGTATACTCAACAGACTTATACCCCTATAATTTTTGCACACTCTTTTGTCCCCTTTGCCTTTATACAAAGGAACTATGTATGCTCTCTGCCAATCCCTAGGTACCTTACCCTCTTCCATACATTTATTAAATAATTGCACCAACCACTTCAAAACTATATCCCCACCTGATTTTAACATTTCTATCTTTATCCCATCAATCCCAGCTGCCTTACCCCCTTTCATCTTACCTACTGCCTCACGAACTTCCCCCACACTCACAACTGGCTCTTCCTCACTCCTACAAGATGTTATTCCTCCTTGCCCTATACACGAAATCACAGCTTCCCTATCTTCATCAACATTCAACAATTCCTCAAAATATTCCCTCCATCTTCCCAATACCTCTAACTCTCCATTTAATAACTTTCCTCTCCTATTTTTAACTGACAAATCCATTTGTTCTCTAGGCTTCCTGAACTTGTTAATCTCATTCCAAAACTTTTTCTTATTTTCAACAAAATTTGTTGATAACATCTCACCCACTCTCTCATTTGCTCTCTTTTTACATTGCTTCACCACTCTCTTAACCTCTCTCCTTTTCTCCACATACTCTTTCCTCCTTGCATCACTTCTACTTCGTGAAAACTTCTCATATGCTAACTTTTTCTCCCTTACTACTCTCTTTACATCATCATTCCACCAATCGCTCCTCTTCCCTCCTGCACCCACTTTCCTGTAACCACAAACTTCTGCTGAACACTCTAACACTACATTTTTAAACCTACCCCATACCTCTTCGACCCAATTGCCTATGCTCTCATTAGCCCATCTATCCTCCAATAGCTGTTTATATCTTACCCTATCTGCCTCCTCTTTTAGTTTATAAACCTTCACCTCTCTCTTCCCTGATGCTTCTATTCTCCTTGTATCCCATCTACCTTTTACTCTGTGTAGCTACAACTAAAAAGTGATCTGATATATCTGTGGCCCCTCTATAAACATGTACATCCTGAAGTCTACTCAACAGTCTTTTATTTACCAATACATAATCCAACAAACTACTGTAATTTCGCCCTACATCATATCTTGTAGACTTATTTATCCTCTTCTTCTTAAAATATGTATTACCTATAACTAAACCCCTTTCTATACAAAGTTCAATCAAAGGGCTCCCATTATCATTTACACCTGGCACCCCAAACTTACCTACCACACCCTCTCTAAAAGTTTCTCCTACTTTAGCATTCAGGTCCCCTACCACAATTACTCTCACTTGGTTCAAAGGTTCCTATACATTCACTTAACATCTCCCAAAATCTCTCTCTCTCTCTCTCTCTCTACATTCCTCTCTTCTCCAGGTGCATACACGCTTATTATGACCCACTTTTCGCATCCAACCTTTACTTTAATCCACATTATCCTTGAATTTACACATTCATATTCTCTCTTCTCCTTCCATAACTGATCCTTCAACATTACTGCTACCCCTTCCTTAGCTCTAACTCTCTCAGATACTCCAGATTTAATCCCATTTATTTCCCCCCACCGAAACTCCCCTACCCACTTCAGCTTTGTTTCGCTTAGGGCCAGGACATCCAGCTTCTTTTCATTCATAACATCAGCAATCATCTGTTTCTTGTCATCCACACTACATCCACGCACATTCAAACATCATTATCATTCAAGCATTATTATTATAATTAATTTAAGGAACTGAAGCTCTATCGTTATTAAAATAATACAGTAGACCGCCATTGAAGAATTGCGGCACCATTTTATGTAACGCGTCATATAATTAATTTAACATGGTTCAGTTTGTGGAAATGAAAAAAAAATTCTCTTTTGCTCAAGCGGCCGCCTTGTTTTGTAGCAGCCGGGGAGCCCTCCGGCCATCCCCTACCACTCCCCGACACCACCCCTCCATCCCAGCGTTCATAATTCATACGTGTCCAGTCCAGTCTTTCTCTGCTACAAGGCAGCTGTCTTTGTAAATTGTGTTATGGTATTTTAATTACTATATCTTGTATCTGCCAAGCAATCATGACATCCAATAGCCATACCAGTATTGCTGAAAGTGGCATGAAGAGGTATAAGCACTTAAGTCTTAGAATTAACAAAGAAACAAAGATTTTAGACAAGAGATAACCTGTAACCATAATGAAGTGTTACTTTGTGCACTGAAAAAGAGGTAAACATGAGTTTGTGTGACAGACTTACTGAATGACTGACTGACAGAACTGATTGACTGACTGAGTGACTTTACTGACTTACTGAAGGACTTGACTAATATTATATTATTATTATTATTAATTTAGGGAACTGGAGCACAGATCCAGTTCCCTAGATCAAGAGCCCCTAACCAGCATCAAGGAACCTTGACACTGGTGAGGGGCTCTTGATCTAGGGAATTGGATCTGTGCTCTAGTTACTTAAATTAATAATAATAACAATAATAATAATAATTATTTTTATTATAATAAACGCTGGCAACTCTGTGCACTGTTTACCTCGCTGTGGGAGCAGTTCTCTCCTGCTTTGCTTACATTTTTAAGTCATTTGGCCAAATTTCATTTTTCTAAGCATGGGTCCTAAGAAAGTAAGTGTAAAGGACAGTGGTGAGAAGAAAAAGAGAATGATTTCCACGGAATTAAAGCATGAAATCATATTATGCAGAGAATTCAGAGTTCGGAGATTAGGAGATGGTGTGAAGTTAGTAGAAGATTATTCAGTGGGTTGAGAAAGGATTGTTGAGGGGGTTTAGACATTTAGAGATGAAGGAGAAAAAGAGGATGACTAGGAGGGTGTGTAAATCTGGGGTGGAGGGAAGGAGGGGTAAGGGACATCCAAGGAAAGGCTGGGGGAAGAGATAAAGAATGTTTCAAGTGCTAGGGACTGGAACATCCAACAAGCTTGTGCAAGTGTGTTAATAGGAGCGAGTGGAGGTGAATGCTTTTTCGGACTTGACGAGCTGTTGAGGTGTGAGCAAAGTAACATTTATGAAGGGATTCAGGGAATCTGGTTAGCCAGTTCTTATCTGCGAGTCCCTTCTGTTCTTCTGAGGTGGGAAGTAGAAGGCCTGCATTCTCAAGGAGGGGTGGGATGTTGCAGTTTGGAGGGTCATCTAAACTGTGATGTCGGCACCCTCTGGCATGACAGGGATTGAATGAGTGATAGTGAAAAGGTTTTTTCCTTTGTCAGGTCACCCTACCTTGGTGGGAGATAGCCAGAGCATTGAAAGAAGAAAATTTTAAATATACATTTATACTCTCAGCTTAAGTGGACATTTAATTAAACTAACAAACATATACAGTGGACCCCCGGTTAACGATATTTTTTCACTCCAGAAGTATGTCCAGGTGCCAGTACTGACTGAATTTGTTCCCATAAGGAATATTGTGAAGTAGATTAGTCCATTTCAGACCCCCAAACATACACGTACAAACGCACTTGCATAAATACACTTACATAATTGGTCGCATTTGGAGGTGATCGTTATGCGGGGGTCCACTGTATGTGGACTTCTCTGTAGAAAGCCCCCTCTTATGCAAAGTTTTTTGGGCTGCCTTAAAATTATCACTACTAGTATATGAGAATAAGAATGCATACTTTGTTATATTAGAGGTATTTAGTAATTAAATTATGGGGAATCAAATACAAAATTGGAGTTCACACTTTGCTGATGATACTGTGCTTTTGGGAAATTCGAAAGAAAACTTGCAAAGGTTAGTGGATGAGTTTGGGAAGGTGTGTAAAGATAAAAAGTTGAAAGTGAACATAGATAAGAGTAAAGTGATGAGGGCATCAAACGATTTAGATAAAGAAAAATTGGATATCACATTGGAGGGAAGGAGTATGGAAGATAATGTTTTCAGATAGTATGTATTTGGGAATTTATTTGTCAGCGGATGGGATTATGAAGGATGAGGTTAACCATAGAATTGATGAAGGAAAAAAGGCGAGTGGTGCGTTGAGGTATCTGTGGAGACAAAAAACGGTATCCATCGAGGTAAAGAAGGTAGTGTACAAGATTATAGTGGTATCAACACTTATATGGGTGTGAAGTATGGGTTGTAAATGCTGCAGCGAGGAGGCAGCTGGAGGCAGTGGAGATGTCCTGTCTAAGGGCAATGTGTGGTGTAAATATTATGCAGAGAATTCTTTGTGTGGAAATTAGGAGGTGTGGAGTTACTAAAAGTATTAGCCAGAGGGGTGAAGAGGGGTTGTTGAAGTGGTTTGGTCTTTTAGAGAGAATAAAACAAAGTAGAATGACTTGGAGAGCTTATAAATCTGTAGGGGAAGGAAGGCAGGGTAGGGATCGTCCTTGAAAAGGTTGGAGTGGAGGGGGGTAAAGGAGGTTTTGTGGACAAGAGCCTTGGACTTCCAGCAAGTGTGAGTGAACATGTAAGATAGAAGTGAATGGAGACGCATGGTTTTTGGGACCTGGCGAGCTCTTGGAGTGTGAGCAGTGTAATATTTTGTGAAGGGATTCAGGGGAAACTTGTTAGATGGACTCAGAGTCCTGGAAATGGGAATTACATACAATGCCTGCACTTTAACCCTTAAACTGTCCAAACGTAGATCTACATATGCATGCATAGCGCTCTAAACGTAGATCGTTTTTTTTTTCATTCCTTCAAATTTGGCACAATAGGCTTGAGTCGCCTAGACATGAAAGAATGGGTCTGTGCACTCATTGTGTGCACTATTAAAAAAATCTGGGAGCACTTAGTACCTTGTGGGAGTACCAGTTCAATTGAGCGCCAGCTAGAGCAAATAGCGTGGCAAACACCATGGATTCACTGATGCCATGTCTCATTAACACTCCCATTTTAAGAGAAAAGTAAAAACAGGTTAGATAAATACATGAGTGTGGGTGGGTGTGAGTTGGACCTGACTAGCTTGTGCTACTAGGTCTGATGTCATGCTCCTACCTTCAATGGATGTGACCTGACTAGGTAGGTCATTGGTCTAAGCTGGGGGGGAGGGGGTGACATCTACCTGCCTTGCATGGGCCAGTAGGCCTGCTGCAGTGTTCGTTCTTTCTTATGTTCTCATGTATTCGGCAGGCTGGCCGGCTGGCTTGCTTTGGCTCTCTCTGTCTATCTATATCTCTGTCTCACATGTACACATAAGTACAGTTATTATACATAGTGTAAATTACCTAGGATAACCCAAAAATTCCAGGCAAAAATAGACAGACAGACACAGACAGATATAGAAACAAGTTTGTATGTATCAGTGAAAACAAATAAAGCCAGGGTTCCCCGAGCACCCATTTATCAAATGTTACCGAGCTGATAACAGATGTCATAACACAATTCTTCAAGGAGTGTGATATACATATACTCCAGGGAGACAAAGACAGATAAGCAGAGACAGAGAGATAGACAGGCAGATAGATAAATACAGACAAGGCATGTTTGTGTGTAACAGTGATAAATACAGCGAGGGTTAGCTGGAGCAGTGTTCATTTATCAAATGTCACTGGGCTGTCAACAGTATAGGGATGTCTTTCATAACAACATGCTTTGAGGTATATGCCAGGGTATCTAAAACATTGCTGGGACCTATAAATACTTTGTATATATTTCTAGACAATAGTAAATAACCCAAGCAGGTGTAAATGTTCACCTGTCAATGTGATTGTGACTATTTGAGCACTATTTCAGTACCTAATATTAGTGTCAGAACAAAGATTGGCTATTACAAGAATTATTATAAATTGTAATTATCAGAACATAAAAAAATATATAAATTAAAATAAAAATGAGAAAAAAAAAGGTATATCGGCAACACTTCTGCAAGAGGCAGGAGTCGATATTGCTGACAGGTGAGCATCCAGAGCCAACTTCACAGTCTTATATCTCAGTAATTACTGACTTACTGAGAAAAGTGTGCTCTTCATTTTAAAAGAAAAAAATATAATTTTTTCATTTTTCAAAATATTCAGAGCGCCACATGAGTGAACACAGATCTATGTTTGGACAGTTTAAGGGTTAAAGGGGGAAGGTTTGGGATATTGGCAGTTTGAAGGGACATCTTAACCGTTATATTTGAGCGCCTCTGCAAAGGCAGTGATTGTGTATGAGTGATGGTGAAAGTGTTGAATGACTATGAAAGTTTTTTTTTTCTTTCTTTTTGAGTTACCCTGCCTTGGTGGGAAACAGCCAACGTGTTAAAACAAAAATAGTAATTCAATAAAAACAATACAATTAGTGATATACGTATTAAGGATGAAGCTAGGTACACGAGTTGAAGGAATGATGGAATAAATGAAGCAACATGAGTTGAATTCTGTCACTGTCATGACCCCTGAAACTAAAAGAGTACACTAAAATTTAGTGTATTCTTTTAGTTTCAATATTTAAAAAAAAAATTCCTGTGTAATAGTGACACCAGAAAATGCTAAATTTGATGGAAAACTTGTAGATTTATGTAGCTGGTCTGGATAGAATTTGTGCATCAATGAATTTGCCCACTTTAGAGTTTTATTGTAAGCCAATTTCATTTGACCAAATTCCAAACCATTTTGCTTGTATGCCTTCCATTCTATTAACCCTTTCAGGGTCCGTCCCTCAGATCTGTAGCTTTGAAGCCAGGGTCCAAACTGTAGAGCTACGCCATGAGCTCAGCTCAGATAAGCTGTGAGCAGTAAATTTAGGCCTAGATATGAGAGAACACATCTATGTGGTAAGTGTGCACCACATAAATCCTACAGCACGCAGTGCATAATAAGAGAAAAAAATTGCGACTAATTTTGGATTAAAACAGCGACTTTGCAGTGTTTTTTCATATGTAGTTGTATTCACAATTTCCTGGTCTCATTTGATAGAATGGAAGATATATTACAGAAATAGAAATGATTTTGATCAGTTTTAGTACTGAAAATGGTTTGAAACTGAGCTCAAAGCAGTAGAAATGTGTGTAATGTGCATCAGCTGGTGGGTCTGATATATGTTCACGAATGTGGTGATATTATTTATACAGTTATTACAATATTGCATAACAGTAAATCTTCCATTTTTTGGTGTAAATAAAAATTTATTATGTGAATAAAAAGTGAAAATGGAATTCATTTGTAAAGCCTGAAAGTGTAACTAATGAACAGGAAATGTTATTTTAGTGCCAGGAATGCCTGCATTGTTTATTCTGGACCCTGTTTTGAAATTGGAATATTTTGAACTTTGTGTTAAATTAGCCAAATTACCAATTTCCGATCACTTTATTGGGTAATTGAAACGGTTGACTGGGTGATTTCTTGTGCTCAGTCAATAAAATACTAGTTTAACCCTTTGACTGTCGCAAGCTCCTTTCTGAAATTGTCATTCTATGTCGAAAAATTTTTGGAAAAAAATAATAATTTTTTCTTATGAAATGATAATCTTTTCCCGATGGTAATGACACCAAAAGTATGAAATTTGGTCGAAAACTCACGGAATTACGCTCCCAAGAAGTTAGCGGTCTCAGTGACATATACGCATTGGCAATTTCGCCAACTTTGAGCCCTATTTTTGCCCCATTCCGTTGTTCCAGTTGACCAAACTCATAGCTGTTTCTTTAGAACTCCATTTTTTCTATCAATTGAGTTCAAGAAACTGGCCATTTACCGATTTGAACTACCCAATAAAGTGGTCAGAAATGGGCAATTTGGCCAATTTCGTGCAAATTAAAAAAGCTGCCAATTTCAAAATAGTCCAGAATAAACAATGTAGACATTCTTGGCACTAAAATAACACATCCTCTGTTCATTAGTCACGTCTCTAGGCCCCTCATATTACTATTGCTTTCTATTTTTATTTTTTATTCGTACAAAAAAAATAGAAGATTTACTGTTATGCAGACTACTGCATTATTGTAAAAATGGTATAAATAATATCAGTGCACTACTGAAAGAATATTAGACTCCCCAGTTGACGTGTGTTAGATGTGTGGTGTGATTTGCTTACTCTTGAACATTGGTAAAAATCGAACATTTTCGCTACTTTGAGCTCAGTTTCAAGGTCGTTTTCTTCATGAAACTAATCAAAATCATATCTATTTCTGTAATGTGTGTTCCATTTTATCAGGTGAGACCATGAAAACGAGAATACAGCTATAAATACTGGACGAAAATACGCCTCAAATTCGGCGTTTTAATCCAAAAAATTGATTTTTCTCATGCACTGCGTGCTGCAGGATTTTTTTTATATGGTGCACACTGACCACACAGACCCATTCTCTCACATGTAGGCCTACCAGCTTTCTCCTGCTTGATTTGAAGCCGCTAGAATTATGAGTATACGTATATACATCCAAAACACTGGTTCGTAAGGCGTATATGTACGACCAAAGCAGTCAAAGGGTTAATGTTTATTATGCACACCATACCTATCCTGTGGGCAGTAGTCAAAAGATTACAGAGGTACATAATGGGTCCAGGGACTGGGCCCCAAAGTTTGATAGCTGAGCAAGTTACAAAGGTGAAAATTAAGACACACGTGCAACATCTGGATATCTTTATTGTAGATGTTTCGCCATCCAGTGGCTTTATCAGTACAGATTCTAGAACATAATTAGAAGACAGTAGAACTATATACAAAAGATGAGGTAATCAGTCCCTCAGCCTTGGAGTGGGTGTTGAGAACACCATGGTGGTGGAGAATCTCCACCACCACAGTTCTCTCAACACCATCTCCAAGGCTGAGGGACTGATTACCTCATCTTTTGTATATATTTCTACTGTCTTCCAATTATGTCTTAGAATCTGCATTGATAAAGCCACTGGATGGCAAAATGTCTACAATTTAATTATTTATTTATTTTTTATTTGGACATGATACATAGGTGTACAAAGAAATACAGTGATTGAATGCACATGCCAAAAGCCCCTTGTATGCAGAGCATTATGGGCAGGCTTAAAATTAACTTAAGATAAACTAAGCAATGATATATTCAGTGGTAAAAATTACAGTAAACAAATTACAACATGAAGTACAAATGAGTATTTCAAATAAGAAGCATTAAAGTTGTACAAATTTGTAGCATAACAATGTATAATATAATCGAATCAGATCAATAATTTGTAGTGCAGAAACAGGTCATATGGTCATTAGATGAGTTACTGTGCATTCAAGAGAATGGGGTATTCTATTGGGTAATGTAATTAAAAAAACAGTTTGATAGGGTCACAGGTTATACATTAATGAGATTCAGTTATTCAGTATTTATTTAGTTGTGGTTGAGTAAGTGGTTTTTAAGAAGTCTTGAATTGATAAACACAGTAATTCTTTTATATTCACAGGTAATGAATTCCAGATTTTTGGGCCTTTTATGTGAATTGAGTTTTTACATAGTGTGAGATGGACACGGGGGAACATCAGAGTGATCTGTGCCTTGTGTTATGGTCATGTGTTCTGTTGAGGTTGGTAAGGAGAAGTTTGAGGGGAGGGTTTATATCAGAGTTTAGTGCTCCATGTATGTAGTAGGCACAATAATAAGTATAGATGTTTTGTACGGTGAGTAAGCTTAGTTTTGAATATTGGTGGAGTGTGCTGCCTGTAGTGGGAACTTATCATTCTGACTGCACCCTTTTGTTGGGTAATTAATGGTCTGAGATGATTTATTGTTGTTGAGCCCCATGCACAAATTCCATAGGTGAGATAGGGGTAAATGAGTGAGTGATATAAGGCCAGGAGGGCTGACTGTGAAACATAGTACCGTATCTTCGAGAGTATGCCTACGGTCTTGGAGATTTTCTTGGAAATTTGTTGTACATGTGTTTGAAATTTGAGCCTATTATCAAGGTGGATTCCTAAGAATTTTCCCCTCTGTGAGGTTTGTGATAGGTGATCCGTTTACTATTATGTTAAGAGGAACATCTGTAGTTGTTCCCAAATTGAATGAAGCAGGTTTTGTCAATATTGAGAGTAAGTTTGTTAATCATCATTCAGGTAGATATTTTCTGTAATTCGGTATTTACAGTATTGGCTAGCACGACTGGGCTTGGGTGAGAGAAGACGTATGTAGTGTCATCTGCAAATAGTGTGAGTTTAAGTAGTTGTGATGCATTTGGTAGGTCGTTTATGTAAATGAGAAAGAGAAGAGGGTCAAGGACACTTCCCTGTGGGACACCAACTGTAATTGGCTGTATGGAAGAGTTTGCTCCATTTGTGTACACATATTGGCTTCTGTTTCTGAGGTATGACTTTAGGTAGTTGAGGGAGTGCCCTCTTATACCATAGTGTGATAATTTTATGCACAGCAAATCATGGTCAACTGTATCAAAAGCTTTATATAAATCAATGAAGATCCCCAGTGGGACTTCTTTTTCTTGAGTGCAGTGTATACATGTTCTAGCATGTGTATAATAGCATCATTCGTATTTTTATTAGGCCTGAACCCAAACTGACAGGGGTTGAGTATGTTGTGGGAGATGAGGTAGGAATAGATTCGCTTATGAATAAGTTTTTCTAAGATTTTAGAGAGAGGGTGTAAGTTGGATATTGGCCTATAGTTATTCAAGTCTGCTTAATCTCCTCCTTTATGTATCGGGGTGACCCTCGCTATTTTGAGAACTGTAGGGAAGGTAGAGGATTCAGTGGATTTGTTAGTGTTGCAATGATTGGTGACAACACTTGCACTTACAATAAAAATACCCAGATGTTGCACATGTCTTAACTTTCATATTGTCGGTATTTTATACCTTTCTTGCACAAGTTACAGAGGTAATGAACTCCAGGTAGATATGGTCACAATCATGACAATAAAATAAAAGTAATACTAGCGAAATAGCTAAGAATTTGGGCGACTGGAATGATGTAATTGACCTAAAATGGGAGTCAAAGTCGGCAAAATCACTAATGCATAAATATCGCTGATGCATCAAAATTTGCTAGAGGATAATTTCGTAAATTTTCCATCAAATTTTGTACTTTTTTCTTTGTTACCTTCATAAAAAGGTTCTCTACCATTTCATAAGAAAAAATAAATTTTTTTGAAAATTCTTGGACCCTGGCTGTCACTGAGATTTGGCTTCTGGACCCTCAAAGAGTTAATTGAGCAAAGAAACAGCCCATTCAGCTATCAGAACTGTCCTATAAAGTGCACAAAAGTCAGGAATTTGGTCAATTTTACATAATTCAACAAATTGCAATTTAAAGACTGTCCAGAAAGTTTTACTCAATTTCTTGAATAATATAATATAGCTAAGAATGATTGGTCATGGTTTTAGACCATTACCTCAGTTGAAGCATACATAGTAAAAAGTCGTAAGATAGAAACTGACCAAAATCATTTCTATTTCACTAGTACATCTTCTGATTTATCAGTTAATACCAAGAGACTGCCAGTAAAACAGTGATGTAGATCTATGTGAGAGACGGTGAAAGAGTTAAAGGAAAATACATTTTCAGATTTTGTTTAACAAAGTATCTATTCATTTTTAAAGAGAAAATTTTTCAGAGCAAGTACATTCCTTAATGCATGTAAATACCGCATCTTCCATCATACAAGGCACACCTTCACATTAGGTACATCCTGATTTTAAAGTTTTTGTGGAAACTTTTAGTATATATTAGCATATATTCAACTGCTCCCACAGTAACCTTTATACTTAAGACATTGAATTTGTCATTATTGCTGTAAGTACTGTACACTCCATTGCTGCACTCTCATGCAAGCATCATGAAGTATACCTGGAGAGGGTTTCAGGGGTCAACACCCCTGCGGCTCGGTCCAAGACCGGGCCTTGTGGTGGATCAGAGTCTGATCAAGCTGTTACTGCTGGGCGCATGCATACTGACGTATGAACCACAGCCTGGCTGGTCAGGTACTGACTTTAGGTGCCTGTTCAGCTCCTCCTTGAAGACAGCCAGGGATCTATTGGTAATCTCCCTTATGTATGCTGGGAGGCAGTTGAACAGTCTTGGGGCCCCTGACACTTATTGTGTTGTCTCTCAGTGTACTAGTGGTGCCCCTGCTTTTCATTGGGGAAATGCTGCATCTCCTGCCAGGTCTTTTGTTTTAATAGGGAGTGATTTTCATGTGGAAGTTTGGTACTAATCCCTTTAGGATTTTCCAAGTGTATATTATCATGCATCTCTCTCACCTGCATTCCAGGGAATACAAATTAAGGGACTTAAACCATTCCCAGTAATTTAGGTGCCTGGCAGTTAGTGTTCAGCAGTATTCCAGCTTAGAGAGAAGTGATTTGAAGAGGATCATCATGGGCTTGGCATCCCTAGTTTTGAAGGTTCTCATTATCCATCCTGTCATTTTCCTAGCAGATGTGGTAGATACATTGTTGTGGTCTTTGAAGGTGAGATCCTGTGACATTATCACTCCCATGTCCTTCACATTACTTTTTTGCTCCATTGTATGGTTAGAATTTGTTGTATACCCTGATACAGTTTTAATTTCCTCAAGTTTTCCATATCTGAGTAGTTGAAATTTCTCTTCATTGAACTTCATATAGTTTTGAGTGGCCCATTTGAAGATTTGGTTAATGCCTGCTTGGAATCTTAGTGTCTTCGATGGAGGACACTGTTATGGCAATTCAGGTACCATCTGCAAAGGAAGACACGGAGCTATGGCTTATATCTCTGTCTGTCAGATACGAGGATGAGGAATAGGATGGGAGCGAGTACTATGCCTTGTAGAACAGACCTTTTCACTGTAGCTTCCTCGGACTTTACTCTGTTTACTATTACTCTTTGTGTTCTATTTGTCAGGAAGTTATAGATCCATCTACCAACTTTTCCTGTTATTCTTATATCACACATTTTGTGCACTATTACGCCGTTGTCACATCCAGGACCTTGTCATAGTGGTTCAGTAGCTGGGACAGGCAGGAGCGACCTGCTTTAAACCTGTGTTGCCCTGGGTTGTGTAATTGATGGGTATCTAGGGGGTTGGAGATCTTGCTTCTTAGAACCCTTTCAAAGATTTTTATATGGGATGTTAGTGCTATCGGTCTGTAGTTCTTTGAAATTGCTTTACTGCCACCTTTGTGGAGTGAGGCTATGTCTGTTGTTTTTAGTGAGTGGGATGACCCCTGTGTCCATGCTCTCTCCATAGAATGCTGAAGGCACATGAAGGGCTTCTTGCAGTTCTTGATGAACACAGAGTTCCATGAGTCTGGGCCTGGGGCAGGGTGCATGGGCATGTCACTTATTGCCTTTTCAAAGTCTTGTGGCATTAGGATAATATCAGAGATTTTTGAGATGACGAAATTTTGGGTCTCGTTCATAAAGAATTCATTTGAATTGTCAACCCTTAGTCTGGGTAACAGCTCACTGATCACCGAGTCTTATTGGGACTTTAGTATCTCATCCATTTCGTGGCTGTCATCTGTGTATGTTCCATCTCGCCTAAGCAGGGGCCCAATACTGGATGTTGTTTTTTCCCTTAGATTTGACATAAGAAGTATTTTGGGTTTTTTCAATTTTCCGTTATGGCTTTCAGTTCTTGAGTACACAAAATTTACATAAATTGCAGGTGGGGTCATGTTGTTAAGGGTGATAATGTGTGGTGGAGGGTGATGTAATGTAAAGCTGTGGTGGGTGGTGATTTGTTGTGGTAATCTCTAGTGGGTACCTTTGACTGGGGGGTTAGCCTTTAGCTGATTGCCTACATTACTAGAATGTTGCCATTGGCAGCCTGCTGGCTTACATAACCAGCACAGCCTAGTTGATCATCTGGCATTTTGCAGAGGTTGTGGTCCAGTTTCCTCTACACTTGTCCCAACAATATTTCTGATATGTGCTGGTTGAAGATATTTGGGACATGGATGTTCACGTGGTATTCTTTTATCCTTTTGGCGCCTCTGGTTTTCACTTCATTTATTTTCCACTTCTTCCTGTATCCTTTACCCTGTTTAAACAAAATTCTCATCTTGAGTGCAGTAACAGATTTCTGCTGTATTTCTGTTTATCTACTATGTGTTTTCACCATCCATGCTAGGTGCTTGTTTTAAGTTGAAGAATAAGACATGGGTATTTTTAATGCAGAAATGTTTCGCTTGCTTAGGAGGCTTCTTCAGTTGAATACAACATGAGTTAGTAGAAGTAATTTTGAAATGATCAGTTCCTGAACTTGATAGCAGTGTAGCAGCCGGATTGATGTCACAGGTGAACATTACTCACTGATAGATCATGCTAAACAAATGTTTAGCAAAAGGATTGCAGAAGATGTCAGATATATCATGGTGTTGCTGTATCAGATAAGCATCCTATTACTGATAGTATGTAATACTTCAAAGTTGAATAGATGCAACACTTCAAATCAAATCCTTTATTTCTTTATACAGTACAGTATGTAGTTTACATATAATAAAATATTGTGAAGCACAAAGAAAATGCTAGCATGCATGAGCATTTCAGGCAGACAAATTCTAATGCTTCCACTACTTTAAACCGGACATAGGTTACAGAGTGGTAAATTTTGTTTATGTATCATTACAACAATGGGAGGTAGCAAAATTTATAATTAATAAAATTTATAGTAGACAGGCAGCTAAATATAATTAGTACATTTTACAAAAGTATGATAATACAATTTTAAGTGTAATTTAATCCTTATAATTGATTTAGCAATCTTGAGTTAATTTGGATTTCTTGAGTAGTTTCAGTCGAGCTATGATATCAGGCCTAAATTGAATGGCAGACAGGGTCCCTTTTGCTGGTGCAGGCAATGAATTCCAGATCTTAGGGTCCTTTATGTGTATTTCATTTTTGCAAAGGGTGAGATGAACACCAGGGATGTCGAAGGGAGTTTTGTGCCTTGTGTTGTCTGTTGCAGCTGTCTTATTCATCAACTTCTTGGTATTGTAGACCATTGATAT